>NW_022170403.1:2568619-2599056 GCF_008802855.1 Photinus pyralis
CTTTACGCGCTTGAACTATTCGTCGTTTCAAGGCCATCTCTTTAGTATCCATGATGATGATGATGATGATGCGATCAAGGGAACAGGTAAACAAACAGGGGGAACAGCCTGTTTTTCAATGAGCTCTTATTTGAAAGCTGTTTATTTTGAAAGCTGTTTATTTTGAAAGCTGTTGACTTGATAGCTGTTTATTTCTAACTGAATAACAAACACGTTTTCACGGTATTATATAGTGATCGAAACCTTTCCTGAAACGGCCGTTTTGCACATCCGCATCCTTATTTATCACCATAAATCCATACGGATTTCGCCAACTTTCCGAGCACATCTCTCGGAACAACGGCATCGTTATTATGGGAGCAACGTGATCTTCATAAATGTGCCGCAAGTTCAAGTCGTCCTGTTCAAATAGAACAATTAAGTTGGCATTGTCCCTAATCAATTGTTTAGGAATTTTAGAATACGTCTGACCCAAGTAGAAACAATCGATGGCGTTATGCCTGCCCATTGAAAAGTACGCTCTAATGTTATCCTGTTTTTCACATGCGATATCGTCAAAGATAAAAACTGAATTAGGTTTGGCCGCATTGGGTTCCATAATATCAGCGTTTTCGCTAAACGTAAAGTAGCCAATATCCTTCATCGGCTGAAGAATTTTACCCAAAAGCCTATATTTGTCCTGATTCAGCGATTTGGAATAGACGTACACGTGTTTGAAGCGTAGACCATTGGGTTCAGTTAACAGACTGAGCATCGTATTCGTTTTACCGCAATTAGACGGTCCGCATATTAAGCATCTCACACTGTTTGGAAGTAACTCGCCGTGTGTTTTTTTATACTCCACATTTGGCGTCGTATCTAGATTTTGAATGGGCAGCTTTTGCTTTTGCATCACCACCTTCATTTTTGGCGGTTGAAATAAGACTAAGAACATTTTTATCATTACATTTTATTTATAGAAAAAGTACAAATTATAGTTTCTTCACTTCCCCGGTCAGAGGATTGTATTGAACTAGCGCATCGTGCAGGATCAGACAATAAGCAACCGTTCCCGCCTCGAAGGCCTCCAACGACTCCATTTCCAGCTTAACATCTACCGTTGAATGCTTCAGAGACTCGTTTTGTCTCGAACAGTCCAGCACAAAGATCGGACAACTTTTAAAATACAAATAGTCAAACAGAGCGTCTTGCTCATCTTTCGAGTAATAATCACGTCGAAAGTTTACATAGTTTTGATATGCCATGATGTATTTATTGACATTAAAATCTAAATGCATCGCTTCGTACGGATAACTTTCTGAGTTGAGATGAAGTTTTAAATTTCGAATATTGATGTTATCGAAATTGGCCGCTCTTGCTTCGCGCGAAAACTTTTTTCCGCTTCGTTGAAATGCTACAATTACCCATCGCGGTTTCTCTAGTTGAGTTGAAGTCTTGATTGGCCATATATCCGACTGTGCCTGTTTTAAAGCGGGCAATTCGTACAGTTCCCATTGACGGAATGGCATTGTAATTTTTGCATCTTTATTGATTCGTTCGTATAGACCAATTTTGGCACTATCGCTAAGGGTCACGTGGGCCACCTTCCATTGGATTTTTGTTAATGTTATTGTTGCATCGGCGGCGGTGCCGATGTAGCAATTGGCATCGCTTCTAGCACGAATTAATACTAATTCTTGCCGCATGTTTACGATGACCTGCCGATAGTCCTCCATGCTCCCGAATATGTGCTTTAGCGGAATACAAACAGCGAAATGCTTCTCCTTGTTGCTCTTGTCGTAGTCTACTTGAAGAGATCCATCATCGATGGGTGACCATCCCAAATGTTTAAGACCTTTGCTTTCAGTAGACGTATATGATACGTATCCCTTCAGTGAGGATGTAATACCAGGATTCCTGCATACATCCACTTTCTGACCTCCCAACTCGTAGCGAATTTCTTCGAAAAGGAATGGCGCGAAATTGTTTGTAAGGTTGCATGTTTTTGCAGCGGCACCCTCTTCTTGCGGCTGACTCCATTCGATTTTTCCTTCCAAGTACAAGAAGCTATCGTATGTGGCGGTTATCAGCTCTTGATTTTGAATTAATATTCGTATTTCACTGGAAAGACCGTAATCCGAAGATCCTCCATATGGAAGATAAGTATGAATATCGGACTTAACAATCGTCTCGTCAAAGTGTACGCTTTGAAAGACGTTTAACGAGTCTGCTGCCGCCGCCATGTTGTACTTTCAGACCAATGGATTCCAAGAAATATTTTTCTGCTGGCGTTAATGTGCCCGGACCCTGTCCCGATTGAGAATAACTCGATTTCCGCTTATCTCGTTTATTTATAGTGTTCAGGAAGGATGGCAGCGGACCTTGATTAATACGTAACCCCATATTCTTTTAACTCTAATCGCACCGTAAACGGTTCACTTTCCCCGAAATCGATCAATTCGCCCTTTTGATTTGTCAATTTTATAGTTATATTACTAATTCTACTGGTATTTACTTCCAAATATTGAGTATTACTGGGAATTTTATCTAAGCGATAACCTGGTGGAACGGAAACGTCTATTTCGTAAAGGACTTTAGCGCGATTTCCGTTTCGATAGGATCCCGTAATGAGATTACACTCTATGTGAATGTTGGTATGCTTAATGATTTGTATATCTAAAGCAGAGGTATGTAGAACATTCGCATCCAATATCTTCGATTCGAAACCGAGCATGCGTCCTATGCAGTCTCTTTGAGTGAAATCTATATCAAATTCGCAGCTAAGTTCACACTTGAGCGTATTGTTATTTGCACGTAGACTAAAGCGACTTGTAGGAATGTGAGCTTTTATATACTCGCTTATCTCTTCCAACTCGTACGCACCGTGCGGAATTGTTATCACCTTGGAGTATACGCTATTTGACTCAGTTTTATAGTAAAACTTATCGTTTCCCGCGTGAATGTTTCTTATGCTGTTACAGCCGTAAAACCCCACCATCCCGATGACGTACATTTTTCCCGGATGAAGTTCAATAGGTGGATAGAAATCGTGACTCGCCGTATTTCCAACGCCCTCTATACTGAACGTCGTCGACATGACTACTACGCGCTCACCAACGACATTCGAGTTATTTATACAAAAATTTTAAACACAGATGACCGCAATTCGTCGTACCGAATTGTTGCTCTTGCCCGTAATTATAATAGATTTTACAGTCGCGGAAATACTCGACTATTTCACGCGGTGGTGGAATATTACCGAAGCTATCATAGTACCAAACGCATCCACCACGTTTCTTATACGAGACCCAATGAGTGCCACGCCCCCTTTGACTATCTAAATTAATAACGCCATCTTCATTTTCCCATGGGGCCGTAGGCATATTATCTCGCATAAACACGTCCCTAAAATATGGTACACACCCCTTTGCATGCTTACGTAGATCTACATCAGTCAACGGCCGGTTTGGCAATTTTTTGAAGTTTTTTTTTTTTGTAAATGCAGCGCCAAACTGCCTCCCGATTTGTAAGGTTTCAGAAACAGCACACCGCCACTTTTATTTCCTATAGCGAGCGATTCCATCGTGCGATTATGGCGCGAGGTTTCATCTAGCATTTTACGAGCGTCACGAGATGCATTAACTGCTTTGGCAATCCCCGCCGCTCCGCCGGCTAAAGCTCCAACTGCCGATAGACCGGCGAATAAAGGTATCAGGAATGGTAAAACCCCACCCTGTTTTGGTATGGGAATTATTCTAGGCACACTTACATTTTTCTTACCACCTAAACTTTTTACGGTCATATTTGCAGCCGTAACAGCCGACTTTATTATGTCAGCGGTGTTGCCGCTTTTCCTCATTTTCCTGGCTATTGTCCTACGCAAATTCAATAAACTACTGCTCTTCTTCTTCTTCCCCTTAACGCCCATCCCCAACTTTCTTTTCACCTTCATAATGGTACCTACCGTAAGAGCGGCTGCTCGTTCTCCTAACTTCGCGTCGGGAGCTTTTAATCGTTCCCAAGCTTTCCGCTCTAAAAGGCGATCTGCTTGATGTCGACCTTCCAAGTCTTGGTTATCTCTATAGTCAATGTCGTGCTCTTTACACTGAGCGTCTAGGGGATTTATGCCGGGATCGCCTCGCTTTAGCCTTTTATCTAATTTAGTACCAGGTCCGCAATACTGATAGCCAGGAATATGTAGTTCCACTGGAAGTTTGTTTATGAGATTATTAACCAAGCCACTCCCATCCGTACACTTCCGCTTCCGATTCAACATTGTTGAATTGCGGCAATAAGTTGCCATATTTATAGGAAATCCATCCATCAAATAAAACAAAAATGCTCAAATAAAGTACGTTTATTGACATATGTGATACATAAAATAAGTAGGTCGATAGTATAATAATTCCATCATGCAAACTGTATTATGAGAATTGACGTTAAACTTATAGTTTAATACGTCTTCAATATCGCGATAGATGTTGTCATCGTCGCCCTCGTCCTCGTTACCAAACTCCATTTTACGAAAATGACGGTAGTTAATCACCTGTTCGATAACATCCTGATAGAAACAGGACAGAGCGTACGATTCCAGTAAATCCAAACGATAGTTGATTATATCTTTTAGATTAAACAATTCTTCAACGACGTACTTACTCATCGTGCAATAATGCAGCTTATCACGTTGTATTGTTACGCTCTCTAATATTTTCTCAGTCGTCGTGGGATCCCGCACAAATTTCCTGTTATAATGAATAGTAAAATTTGCGTTAAGCGATTCAGAACTTTTGTCGTGCTCAATATCTTCTTCCTTAACATTGGACCAGTCGATCCAATTTTCGAGCTCTTGAGATCTAAAGAACTTCATCTCGAGATATGTTTGGTGCTTTAGAAGCATTTCCCAATCTTCTTTCACCATCACTATCGCATTTAATGGAGAGTGCACAATTCGTAAAACTGGGGCCAAATTAAGATGCGTACTGTAGCCAATTTCAATATATTTCTTCGAATTGCTTTCACCATCGTAGAGGTCATATGATGAGCAATCGATTAAACGTTCGTCGGCAGCTTTACTATGCACATTTTCAGCAAACTGGGTGATAGAATCATCACTAGTGTCTTTGTTGTTATTACAGCACCAGCACGAGCACGAGAAATAATTATTAGTACAACTGATTGTATCCATTTTGGAGCTTTTTTTCGTTGAGATGATCTCGACCCCACGATCACAGAACAACTAAAGTGTTTCTAAGGGTGGATATGCATTTAAATAAGAGACACAATTTCTCTCTCTCATCAACAACATTTTATTATTTCTCTCTATCTCATTTACAACTTTTTTACATAAATTTTAAATTAGTAGTCTCCCCCGCCGTTCCGGCGCTTGTTATAAACACTTCTTCCCTGGACAAGGTGTCCTTGAAGATCTGCAGACGGTTGTCGCTCTTGAAGTAGTCATAAAAGCGCAAAGGAAGGATGCACTTAAAGTTCTCAGTATCGATCAGTATTCGATCGCCATATTTGGTATTGATTAGGTCGATACCAATCACTTTATACTTTTCACCGACCTTCATATCCTTGACGTTCTTGAAAGGTTTGCAGTAGGTGCTACTGTTGAGTTGATTAAGATCCATTTTAACTGATTAGCGAACACTATTCGACTGATTCCATTCACCGTTTCTACCACCATTATATTGCTGTCTGTTGACCTTGAAATTTAATGCGATAAACATTACTGTCTGGTGACCTTGAAATCTAGTGCGATATACCATTACATTGAGTTCTGGTGACCTTGAAATCTAGTCAGATAAACTGATAAACGATGATTTTCTGCTAAGACGGGAGACAATATCTTACAAAATTGCTCTATTTTTGTACTAAAGCGAAATCTATCCAAGGCCATAGTTTCCCAAGGCCCTTTTCGTGCCGCACTATATGCAAAGGACCACGCGACCAGTACATACACGCGATTATTACTATCGTCAAATGTAACTTTCTTCATCACCATATTATGTATTCACCCAACTGAGTCGTTCAGTCCGTTTATAAGGCAATCAACGCATATTTTGTAATTTAAAAAGAGTCTACATAGTTCAATCCCCAACTCATACGTTTGGACAATGTTTTGACACTGTTCCCTAAAAGTCTCAGGTCCATAGACCGCCTCATGCTCAGCATCAGATAGCAATACCAATAAGGCTTGATGAAGGCATTCAACAGCCGTTCGCCGCATATTCCCCCTTAACACTAACCACATTTCAAGCTAACATCTTCTAATATCTATATTTAAATTGCAACACGTTTGACCTTGAGGCGGCACCCCAGAAAAACACAAACAATTTGATTACACACAAACAACATACACAACCTCCCTTTGTTCTCAGCGATCGACCTTGAAATCCAATGGCCTTGAGCCGCCGCCACCCCCCCTCCACACAAACAATACACCCCTTTGTTCTCACAACTCGACCTTGAAATCCAATGGCCTTCACCCATCACCCCCCCTCCGAAAAACACAAACAATACACCCCTTTCTTCTCAACACTCGACCTTGAAATCCAATGGCCTTCACCCATCACCCCCCCTCCGAAAAACACAAACAATACACCCCATTTCTTCTCAACACTCGACCTTGAAACCCACCCACCCCCACTTACGCAATACCACTTTGACCTTCAACACCACTTTGACCTTGAAACGCTAACACTTCAATCATATGGCACTTTTCCATGTAAAGTGAGCCAGGATCGGCCTTACTATACTACTCTGTCCTACTCTCGGGCATGCATAGAGCAGCCTATTTGATATGTTTTGAAATTACATTAATGATCAGTTTCCCAATGAGTGACAGTGACAGAAATCTCCCTTGCACTATCTCTCTCGGCGCTCTACGTTTCTATGGCAGAGGCCGGCAGTGCGCATTCCAGTTTAATTATAGTTCAGTGGTCTTGTTCCATTGTGGCTGTCCTGTATTCTTAATAAATGACCATACCAGATTGGTATTACCAAAATGTATCTCCTAGATTTTCCCTGACGCTTCCATTACTCCCTTCCTAGTCTTCCCGATTTCCCCATAAAAATGGTGAAAATAAAATTTGTCAAATACTGAACAAAAAATAGGAAAAACCGTGTCATACAGGGATTTTTCTTATGGGTGACATTATCTCTCCTCTTGGTCAACAAAGATATTCTTTTATTTAATTACCCTGGCTAGTTCCCTTGAAAATTACTTTAATATAAAATGTTTACGCAATTGTATATATTTTAGTACGTGACGTCTTTTTGTTAAATGAGATTCTATGCTCAAATTTTCGTACATAATTGAAAGTTTGAGCTGTTTTAAAGTGCTGGATGCGTTAGTATCTCTATTTTAAATTTATTTAAGTGAATTCCAATTAAACATTTATATTACATTACACTTTCAAAGCAGAAGGCAAATAATTTAATTTAGCTGGTTTTCAATATGACCTATCAAAAGGAAAGCACAGAACTGAATTTCCATTCTGGAATTCTATCATTCTGTCACTATATCCTCCTCCGTGAAATTGTTTTTGAAAAACAATCTTGCTTTACCGAAACATAATAATAATCTTACTTATTTTTTTTTCATTTATAGATGGTTGTGTAAAATGTATGAAATGCGACAGTCTTGTAGAATTATTGGTCAGTGCCTCAACAAAATGCCTGAAGGGGATGTAAAAGTGGATGATTACAAAATAACACCTCCAACAAGAATGGAAATGAAGGTACGCAGTTAGTTATAGTTCTAGCCGATGATTAGAAACACATTGCTGTTAAGTGGTAATAAGAAAAATTAGATAGTTGGTTACGATTAAAAAATTAAATAAACTATGTCATAAAGGTCACTGTTCCGTGCTCCGTGTTTCAATAAAGTTTGACCTTAACAAGGATTAGTCCATGACCGCGATTTAAACACTTGTAAGGGTTTCGTCGTAGAAATAGTGAAGTGGAGATAAATCAAGATTGATAAACTTTTTCTTTGCTGAAGATCGAATTCTGTCTCAAGATCATCATCAGGTCATAGGGCTATTTGATGTGGCGATTTGAAATAGTTCTATTGGCGTTGTGACTGTATGATGACAGTTGAGGTCAAAATCGCCTATATATTTATAAACTTTTGAAAGTTTCTATTTTATTCCATTCTACAAAAATATAAAACATTTCATTCCGAAAGCAACTATGACCTTTGTTAAAAAAACATGTTACACTTTGTCTACTTTTAACCTAGCATTTTTTAAAAAAGAAAATCTTCCTATGAGAATGAACCTAGAAATAATCGACAAGATGCTATCGAAAAGAATGTATACTACAGTTCATGCATTTTCTTATGGTTAATGAATCTTGTTGTATCTTTTGTATCTAATTTCAGCAAAGTATGGAATGTGTGATACACCACTTCAAACTATTCTCATCGGGTTTCGCCGTTCCTCCAGGGTGCACATACGTTGGAACGGAGCATCCAAAAGGTGTATTCGTTAATCTCATAGCATTTACTAAAATGATATTGCAGGAGAATTTGGCGTCTATGTCGTGTCCGACGGTTCATCACGACCTTATCGTGTGAAAGTTAGACCGCCAGGTTTTGCCCATTTGGGAGCGATGAAGTACTTTTTGAAACCAGACACGATGTTAGCAGACATTCCCGTAATGATCGGTAAGAAACTCGTCTTCCGGTGCAATGTGTGAAGTTTATGTTCCAGCATCACTGGAGTTCGTATTGGGTGACATCGATCGTTAAATTTTCTTTGTAATTATTATCTGGAAATATAAATAAATTCATAACACTATCTAATTGATATAGAGTATGAACGAGACAAGAATTAATGTTAGTAGTTTTCATTGTCAGTCAGGTTTATGTGTACTCCTGGAGGGTTTGCTACACTCACAGACGGCGACGCAGAATTACACAACTAAACTGAACACCCTGTAAGTAAATGATTACAGAACTTCCAAACGAAAACAACATGAAACACCCACGGCAGGCAACGAACGAAAAGTCAGGATCATTCAGTATTAATGAGGACAAATGTTTGCGATGATTAATGGTATTTAGGCGTATCCACCAATATTACCCTTTTAATTGTCTCACAAGGGCAACACCTACATTTCGGACATGACTAAGTATCCTGCAGTTTTCACGGTACTAAAACCTTTATTCAGAATTAGTAAAGTGTATGGATTAGCCTCATTTACAATTTCGCAAACCAAACCATCCGATCACAAACTAGCAACGCTATGGAGCCTTTCACTAATGCTAACTTTTAGCTCCTTATCAATATTTTCCCTTACCTTTCGTGATGGAGCCAGGCATAATAAGAGCATAGTGATACTTATAGGTGATCATTTATCCATCTATATGGGAGTGTTGAGTATGGCGTGCAGCTTCATATTCAGCGTAGTTCATCGATACAAGGTATGTAACTATACACGTCAGTTTATCTGTACCTATACAATTTGATTTTGAGGTAATGGAGGCCATCAATTTAATTAATACCGTCGATAATCACATGGCAAAGATTGCATACGTAAAAGACGCCGAAAAATCATACAGAAAATGCAGGATTATAGTTTCAGCTGTCATAGTTTTGATAAGTCTCTATTTTCTTAGTTATATATGTTTAAACTTCGGGACGTATTATTATACCTTTTCGTTTGCATTTGTTGGAAATGTAATAGCTTACTTATATCCTACCGTAACGGAAAGTATGGTGGAACTACAATATTGCTCGCTTGTATTTCTTATAAAACAAAGATTCAAATGGACAAATGACAAAGTTATTCATATGGGGGACCAACTATGGAAGCACAGGTTTGGAATTCCCGTTGGGTTTCGTTTCACATTTTACATTGTAGGATAGAGGTTGGTGGTCGATGTGAACGAGATGCGATTATTTCCATTGTTCAAGTTAAAAAGCTCCATTCTAATTTGCGAGTAACCACAGAGTTGATCAACAAGGCATATGGAATACCACTTTTACTATTTGTTTTTAATCATTTTCTTAACTCTATACTAACTTTATTCTATTGGGCGATCCAAAGCGTGCCCCATTCAAGGATTACACTTTCTTTGTCAGATGTGGTATATATCACAAACGAATTTGTGATTGGAATGTTTCAATTAATTACGTTGGTTTATATTTGTTCAACTACTACGACGGAGGTAAGAGTCTTATGTCAATTACTGTACATCTGCGCATGGTTCCATTATCCTTTGCATCAATAAATTATTTTGGCATAAAGGCTTATCATATCATAGTGGTAAGATGTGTTATGCAATAACAGTTAAAACCCAATGGACGAAAGTTTAGTTTATGTTGTCAATCCTCAACTGAAAAATATTCGATAGACCCCTAGTTTCGCCAAAATCTCCCGAACATTTCATTTCCTTTTTACGCGACACGATTGGGCCGCTGTATTATTGTACCTATAATCTTAGTGTAAAGAATAGACTTACACTATGCTATAATAAACCGTAGCAAATGTGCATACGGGGATTATGTTAGTGGAATGCATGCAAGTAGAAGCAAAGAGTAACTAATAATAAGGTACATAATTACATTTGTCGCAATGTTAAAAAAGAGAATATTATCCAGCAGCCACCGCCTGTTTTTAGCGCATTTTTGCAAAAAATTTTTTTTGTAAAAAGTAGCTTTTAATCTCACTTTGGCTGGCTGGCTGGCTGGCTGGCTGGCAGCAAATGTGGGCGCGTAGAAGAACTCTTGTAGAAAGGCAACGGGTGTACGTGTATCTACAGGGCCGTGAAATTTGTCAACCTTAGGGACATGGCTACATGATGTGGGGTTGGCGACATCTGGGCGTCATCCTCGAGCGTAGTATACTAACGTGAAGGTTTTTCAGTTTTTTCCTATCTTCTACTACAGTTTTGGTCCGATTCTTTTGAAATTGGTGTCGTCGGAAAGATGTTGTAAACGCGCACAACTCCTGCGTGGCGGAATTTTGTTTTTTGTCATAGGGGCGAAATTAACGACCTTTTGCGAGGCGGCGCGCGCGTCTTCGAGAAGTAGTCAGGCGCCTTTTACCTTCCGTTGCGAACTCACGCGGTTTAACGTTTCGTGAATCTCGAATCGCTGTCTCTCTTTCTCGTGTCGCCAATAGAAGTGAATTGCGAGTGAACGGGACGTCGGAAGTGGGTACCGTAAAAGAGAATGTGGTAGCCCGCGACACGATCTCACTGATGGTGGAGTCAAATCTTCAAACGCGAATTGCGGGTGAACGGGACGTCGGAAGTGGGTACCGTAAACGGGAATGTGGTAGCCCGCGACACGATCTCACTGATGGTGGAGTCAAATCTTCAAACGCGAATTGCGGGTGAACGGGACGTCGGAAGGGGGTACCGTCAAAGGAAATGTGGTAGCCCCCGACACGATCTTCCTGATGGTGGAGTCAAATCTTCAAACGCGAATTGCGGGTGAACGGAACGTCGGAAGTGGGTACCGTCAAAGGGAATGTGGTAGCCCCCGACACGATCTTACTGATGGTGGAGTCAAATCTTTAAAAGCGAATTGCTGGTGCACGCGGAAAGTGGGAAGCGGTTAGTGAATGTAGTAGCCTTCGACAAGATCTGTTATTGATGGTTGAGTCGAAAGTGGCTAATACTGATCTGCCACACAAAAATGCGCTAAAGTCCCTTCGATCTCAAACGAGGACTTTGATAATTTTTTTACAAGCGTTCTTCTACGGGCTCGCATTTATTGCCAGCTAGCCAGCTAGCCAGCCAGTCAAAGCTACCTTTTTACAAATAAATTTGCAAAAATGCGCTAAAAACAAACGGTGGCTGCTCGACTAATATAAACGTAAAATCCCCGAATTATCTTGTTAAATCACATCAAAGCATTCGATAACTTAAATAAAACGAAAACCATAACAGATAGGTATTGGGAATGTAATATGTGATCGACGTACATTTTTTTCCACATTTGAAAGTGCAAAAAAATAAAACAGGTTTCATTTGAAAAAATCAACTTTTGAAGGTTCGCAGTTATTAGACTTGATCGTTAATTTTAAAACACCCTGTAGAAGGGTGATCAAAATTTAAATCATTCGCATGTAGCATCACGTCAGTATCGTTGATTCTTGACTTTTTGAAGTTCAAGTCAACGGAGCGATCAGTTTTGCAGTGGGCGGCTAACTCCGATGATTAACGTGAATGTTTTTATACTAGAAGAACAATAGTGGATGCCAAATGTCATGGTAATCGCGTTTGTCAATACTGATGTTCGCCGTAGAAAATAGTGATAATTATCATTTCCGTGCTTTTAATTCATAAGAACACTAGTGCTATTATGAAAACCGTAATGACTAATGACATTCAAAGTATTCATGCTAAATCTGTCATATTGATTGTGTTATATAGTCGTAGATTAATTTACCGACCCGAAAGATAGAAGATCTCCAGGTAAAAACTATAAAATTAATTTTGAGCTAGAGCCTGGTGCGTTTGTTTGTTTAACATATTTTATTTTTGCCAGTGGCGTAACAAATCTTCAAATAGTATATTATGTAATGAGCGCTATTAAGACACGAGCATGAAATATGAGTGTCTAAATAGCCATTAAATGCAAGTTTCATACACTATTTTTTCTATGACTATGATGAGCTATAAGGAGGTGATTCCACACTGGGTTCAAAAGCGGTTCAAAATTTGATATTTTTATTGCGTGCAGGTAGTGAAGTCAGGCACCTTATTAAAGCATGCGCAGGGCGGAGGACGACTGTCAAATTTAAAAACCGCCGAATGAAATCTTACGGTTACGTTTGTATGGGAATTGAGAGAAAACACAAATTCGCTATGCCCTGCAGCTGTCAAAACTAATAAATTTTAGATCTATCTTTGGTATGGTAACTTTGATTTTCGTAAACTATGCGTCGTTATCCCGTGATATTGGTCGTAAACTGAAAATCTGTATCGAAATAGGTGGCAAATGTTTCATATATCAATTAAAGTACCTATAGGAGTATAGAAACAAGTTGTAAATCAGCATATGCATGATTAAAGCGCATTTTTAATAATACAAGTCAGTGTTTGATTAGCGACGTTTAAAATTATCGATCTCACGAGTAATCTAACACAAAATAGACTAGAGCCTGCACATCTACACTATAGCAGAAAGCTTTTAGTGAAAATTTGAAGTCTCTAACTATTGTAGTTGCTGAGATCTCACCCTGCCGGCCAGCCAGCCATAACGAATATAATAGCGTATTTTTTTCACAAATGCGCTAAAAATATTAATAGGTACTACTTAAAATCTTCATTTCAAATTTGCTAAATATAAGTTAACCGTTTTCTTGTCGTTGGTATGAGGAATGTGTTGAGACGGTGCGTTAGTATTTTATGCCTCTTCTAATCGGAGTAAAATGTAGAGTCCGCTCACTTTGAAGGCTCAAATCTCAAAATCGCTGGAGCCGATATTAATGAAATTTTTGGAACGTATGAATTGGTAAGTTGTTGTTAACATACGTAAATTGTAAATTTTTGCTGCCGGGACTTTTTACGTTATCGAATTTTCCTCACAAAAAAGTACTCTAAAATGCGTGATTTGTCGCGATGTACAGGTCCATAAATAGTTTATTTTTCCACGAAAATTCATACATTTCGGGTATTACATAACCCAATTCTTGCTGTAGCTATTGTAGAAAAAATTATGGAAATATCTTGTTCCCTTTTTGCGTAATTAGCGGAAAAGCAAAAACATTGCAACGCAGCTATTATTGAAGGAAACGACTTCATTCTTTTTTTATAAGATGAATAAAATAGCAAACGTCATAAATGCGTACATATTGTCTGAAAACAACTTGTGGATGTTTGTTTTTGTGTAAATTAGCCAATACTCTACGTACGAAACAAGATGAATAATAACCTGCGGTTTTCATGTGTGATGTGCGGCAAACATGTTTTGTTTAACTGGAGCGTTACAATACAATAACCACAGATGGCCATGGCCAATGTAATGTAAATTGTCATTATTATTCTTTCGTGGGTACCTACAGGAACACATGTTTGATAAACATATATATTATTCAAAACCAGAAAAATGGATTGTGGTTCATAATATTTTCTTACATTCAAATATATAAAGGCCCATTGCTCATCCAGAACTACATTAACAGTTTAGTTGTGACGACGTACCACTATATCTATAATAAATAATAAAATGCCTCGTTATGTGTCCGTGGAGTTTAAAAAGATTGTTGTGAAGGTAAAAAGGTTCTTCGAAGAAGAAAAAATGAATGGTGTAGATCGAGTTCGGCTCAATCAAGTAACAAAACGAACTGCGCAATGCTTGGGAATTAGCGAAAAAACAGTTCAAGGGTGTCCAATGAAGCAAGTATCAGTGGTATAGTTTCAGGACCAAAACCAAAAAGTGGTAGACCTAAAATAGAGATCGATGATTTTATGAAGGGCGTTATAAGACGACAAATATTAAATTTTTATATGGAAAAACGGTTTCCAACCATAGCCGAACTCTATCAACGACTGAAAGACGAGTGTCCAGATTTTCCGCAAGTGTGCAGCACCACAGTAAAAAAATGGGTAAAAGATATAAATTTTATCTATCGCAAATTGGAGAACAGGCCTATTTTAATGGAAGTGAATGCAATAGCTGCTAAAAGAGCCGAATATCTATACGCCATCAAAAGATATAGAGAAACGGGTTGGAATCTATTTTTTACAGACGAAACATGGTGTGGCGCAAACCATTCAAAAAAATTTGGTTGGGTGGAATATATAACCCCGGAAAACCGCGACAGCTTTAACCAATATCGAGGAACCATTCAAGAAATCAATGGGTACAGGGGTGGAATCAAACGACCTTCTGGAGCTGGGCAACGGATCATTATACTTGACATCGGCAACGAAAACGGTTTTTTACCAGGATGTAGCAAATGCTTCATTGGGAAGAAAGGGTCAGCAGATTATCATGACGAAATGAATAAACAGCATTTTGAGGAATGGTTACGATATGTCTTGGGGGTGATGCCCGATAAGTCAGTTATTGTACTTGATCAAGCACCTTACCGTACAATGTTGAATCCTGAATTTCGAAACCCAACAACTGCATGGAGAAAAGCAGACATAATTGAATGGTTAAATAAGCGAAAAGTTCAGGTACCAGAACACTTCGATACATTCGATCAAATGACAAGGCCTTCACTTTTGCAATTATCTCGCATGTACAATTACAAAAAACAGTATTTTCTGGAGAAAGTGGTAAACGATGTTCGACAGGATAAAGTGAAGCGTCTATGGCTTCCAGTAGCCCATTGTGAGTTCAACCCCATTGAATTGATATGGGCGTATGTCAAAAATAAAGTTGCAAAGCTAAACACAACATTCAAAATTAAAGACGTATTAGACCTCTGCAAAGCAACATTGGAAGATGTGCCAAAAAGCGTTTGGGCTAATTGTGTTCACCATGCCAAGAAAGTAGAAGATATGTACCGAGAAAAAGAGAATTTAATAGATGTCGCCATAGAACCTTTGGTAATAAATCTCAACGACGAGGATAGTGATGACGCAGTTATCGACTTTGATGAAGATGATCTCGAAGAACATAGCGATAATGATGATAATGAATGTATATGAGTTGACTGATTAATACAGAATAACAATTTCATGCTATATTACTTAACCGTGTACTTAGCGTGTGTGCCGCTTTATACGAAACGTTGCTGCAAGGTACAACTTTGCGATTAAATGACCTTCCCCCCAACTCCGCTCGAGGTGTTGCGTTTATCTCTTTCGTTCAAAATATATTAATTCCTGCAGCCCTTCACATTTTTTTGTCATTGATTCTATTTCGTGATCATATCATTTGGAATTGTCCTTTATCGATATGAACAAAACTTTTTAAAGTGTAGCTTATAATAAGCGAATAAAAGCATCTGTCATTTTATCGCTGTAACGTTTGCGTAATTATACAGAAATGCATAAAAATGTAACGACGTATAGTTAAAGGTGTATTCTATCACATACGTAAACATTATCCCATTTGAGTGAATACTTTTTTTGTAATTAAATCCTAAAGTTCTGAGTTCGTATACTTTCATTGAAAAAGCGCGCTTTCCCGTACATATTTCACTATCACATTTTCCCAAATTTAACAAGAAATATGACATTACGTACAGAAACCTAGAAATAGTTGACGATTATAGTACGCTTTATTTGATAAAAATCGGTTGGGTAGTTTTTTTTTGATAACCGTTTAAAGCCAGCGGACTTCTACATTTTACTCCGATAGTAGTCAACTTCGAATGTGGTTTTAAACATTGGTGTATAGTACGAATATTGTCAACTCAACTTGTGATAGATTTAGGTTCTCAAGGGTCTATTCGGACTCGAATTTTAAGGGATCTTTTAATCAGGACACTAAATTACAAAACGATTCCCATTTAATCCAATGTACCTACGTAAATAAAATTTCCCAAATTACTCTTTTCAGGCAAGAAAAACAAGTGTTTTAATTCACGACAATATACCTCCATCAAATTTCTTCCCTAACCGGCGAGCGATTCAAATACATGTAAGTAGGTGTATTATTATCTTTGTAAGTAGTAAAAGGTACTAGTTCACTCTGTAGTAGACGTAGGTACAAAGTTATAGGCAGCACTGTATTTGTGTTTTTCTTTCACCGTTTCGTAGAATATTCGTTTTATGTTTCACCGATGTAGGATCGGGGAAGAATAACCCTACCACAGAATGCACTGTGTGTCGTAAGAAGCTGCTAAACAACGGCAGAATTAGTGCAACCACGAGGACTGGTTAAAAAGCGACATATTCTGAGCTTTAGTTGCTGGCGCGACGAGCTTTTGGATTGAATATAGAATGAATCGGAGATATCCATGGTGTGAATTAACTCAAAATGGGGTTGTATATAATAGAGTCGTTAAATCCCAAAAAGACACAAAACCTTCCCCATACTAATTTAATTTACAATTGTACGGTCATCTTTTGGCTATAATATATGATACGGATTTATGAAATTACTTTAATCCTGGTAAATTTCATAAATCTGTAACAGATATTATAGTCAGAAGATGACCGTTGGTCGAAACTAGTCACTGTTTTTACAATTGTTCTATTAAATTAGTATGGGGAAGGTTTTGTGTCTTTTTGGGATTTAACGACTCTATTGAATATAGAACTTTGGCGATTATGACTTTTAGCAAAGAATGAGCAGGATGGGAGTAGGTCTGGATATTCTTTTTTCCTACTACCAGCTACCAGCTATTAGGTTTTCTAGTTGATGTCGGAGCACCCACCTCATAATCTGAAGCTTTGCCATCAAATGCTCCAACAGAACTTTTTTTTTACAGATATCGTGTTTATCAATGGAACTGGCACACCACAACGTTGACTTTAACATATGCGGATTCTTTCCATTGGATCAAACTTTGTTGTATGCCGTAAGTATGGGCCCAGACCCCAGTGTGAATCTTTCGAATAAGGTACGGTTTTGTTAGAATGTATATAATTATCCTCGCGACAATCATGCAACCGTATTTTACTGACGAAATTATTTACCGTTTATTTGACTACGTATCATGTTGATTAAGAATGGTGTACTACTTTCTATGCGAGTATACCTTATGGCTCTTTTTATAATATGACTTTGCCTCTCCTCAAGAATGCAGTGGTAACAACACATCCCACATCCTTTGAAATCATGCCGAAACACAATTTGTCCCAGCCTTACACGGTCTTGAGAAAATTAAAAGTTTACCATAGCTACACAAGTTCAAGTGGTACTAATTTATTTTACTTTAAATATTATTGACTGTTGAGTGTTGATATCAAGGGCCCGTCTAACAAAACAGTTCCACCAGTTGCGTGCAAGTGAAGTATAAATCTTTTTCAGATTGTTGGTGCAGCTTCTTCTTACTTAGTTATAATCATACAATTTGAACTCTCTTCTGCTACTGAACGTGGATCAATTGGAAATTTTACCGTTTAGTCTGATTATTTGCACTGGTGTTGGTAAAGGTTTTTCATAAATGTCAAGTGAAAGGTTAAGTAGGTATGTTATTGCAACCGATATTTTTAAATTTCCGAATACTATCGTTGCTCAAATAAGGCTTTACTCTATTGCATGGAAACGATACATATAAATAGTTATTTGTTTAAATCCTTACATGTTTCTAAAAATTTCTGCTTTTAGTAAAATTTCTTAAATAAAGAAAACATATTTATACGATGTTTGAATTATAGTAATGTGTAGTGCACTCGTTTTGCTTAAAAATAGCGTTAGGTACATATATTATTCTTATCATTTATTATTTTTTTGATATCATTCCTTTAATAATACTTACTTGGATGTATACTACGGTTACATAGGTAGGTATATACTTACTCCAATAGTGTCAATGATAACGCAAAAGGTAATTATCTACTTTATTTTCTGTAGCATTGTTACGATTTTACAAACCCATTGCATTTCCACTAACTTAAGATTACTTTTTCCCCTTCTTCTTCTTTTTTTGCGCATCGGGCCAAGGAAAGCCACGAAATTTTAATAAATCCTGTACATTGTGGCACGTCGCGTAGGCGTTCTCCATTGCAGCTTCGTTAAAAATGTCAACGGTATACCTCGCACTTTTCGATCTTCCACCTCCACCACCGCCACCTCCTTTGCGAGCTTTCTTGGCTTTACCTTTGTCCCCATTTTTTGCATTTTTAGATTTCTTCTTTTTCTTACCCATTGAGGTATATCTTTAGTGCGCGTTTCGTACCTATACAGTATGTAAATAACAATTGTTTGATCAATGTGGGACGTTGCCATGGATGCTTGATGACGTATGCGATTTGACTACAGTACTTGATTAAGGTAGCAGACTCGTCAACCATTTTGGAGCCCACTGACAGTCTAAATCTGTGCACAGAAAAATTAGTTAATGTGTAAAAATGCATTAATAAACGTTAAAGTAATCCATGGTTTTTCTTTAAATGATAAGATACTGCACCCAGAACATGCAACGTTTTGCAAGCAGTAGGCTCCAAAATGGCGGACGCGTGAGCTGTGGTATATATATAGTAGCTATAGATTTGGCCACTGACAAACTGTAGTTGAAAACAAGGTTTAAGAAGCATTACTAACCAAAATCTCACCATTTTTAAAACGATAGTGAGGTAAACTCAAGCTTCCAATTACTTATTTCTCCCTCTACAGTTTACATCAATCTACATGGTATGATTTTTATTTGAATCTGTTTGAAGAACTACCATTTTTGGTATTTTGAATGTTCCTGATTAGGTCAAAGTTGTTTTTGGATAGACTCCGTATTAATTTATGCAGTTAGGCTGTTGCGTTGCGTTCTTTAAGTCAATAAAAGAATGCCCTCACAATCCCAAAAGGCCGTAGCAATCACCTTTTGTCTCGACTGACAAACCTTGAACTTTATCGGCGGCGCTTCTCCCTTTTTCTTTATTCCATCGACTACCTTTGGGACAGTGAATCATAGTAGATACAGGACCATAATTTCATCCCCTATTACAATCAATCAATATTTGTTAATAATACCGTTTGGCAAATTTTTACAACGAATCAAATACATAAAACTAAAATGTATGTGTGTTTTAATCTCCATTTTTGTTTCCTCCTCTAATACGTAACTTGGTGCCTTTCCGTTTAGACCCATAGTCATTGGTAATCTCTTTGTTCACCCCATTCCTTCAACTCCCATATCTCCGTTCCGTACATAAGCACCCCTCTCGCGATTGCATCAACAATGTTTTTTCTTGCTCTAAACTCATTTTTGAAACTCCTTTCTCCCACGCCTGTTCCATTTCCACTACCTCCTTTTATCTTAGTTCCCTTATTTTGCAACGAAGCACTCGTTTTCGCACAGGAATTATATCAGAATTATATTAATGGAAGCTTAATCAACAGCCGGTACTTCGACGAACTCAAATAGGCTCTTCCTTACGAGTGATTGCAGTTTGGGACCTATTTCTAGCAGTGAAAAATAGAAGGTAAAAGTAATGTTTTAAATTGTAGAGCCGTTTTAGCCGCTGATAAGAAATATTTTAATAACTCGCAGCCTCTAAAAGCCTCGTCCTTTGGAAGGCGAGAGAAAATTAACATTGTAAGATTTCATTTCTCTTCGTTCATTGATAACCGATTTTAGTTTCCCAATGTTAAGCGATAACGAGCATTAAAACTGCAAGGTCGTGCAGTTTATTTCATTATCGCAAACCTTTTGCGATTGACCCGAAATTCCCTATAACAATAGGCATTACTCGGCTATCGAATTTAGAAATTTCAGTGCGGCCATTTGCGTGAGCAGAAATACCGGTAGCTACTCAGATGTGTTGCAGGAAACCTATACTCAAATGAAGCGCGCTTAATTAACTTGATTTTTAAAGTGGTCCCAGTTTTTTATGATGACCAGAAGCCGAGAAATTAAATAAGGAAGAATTCTGTTTTAGATTATTCGCCAGTAACCGATTGCCTGACTCTACTGCAGTTGAGTTGTAAAATAATAACATAATTTATGTTTTATGTAATTTTTCCGCTGATTAAAGTTCAATTTTTTTATTCAACTAATTGCATTGTTAAATTTCCAGGACGAACTTCCCGCAATTTTAGCATTTCCCCATTATTTCGTTGCATTTGGTACCTACCCTAAGTATATTCTTCTCTTACTTCCTCTACTTTTTTCTCCCTCCATTTCCATTCTCCGTTTTCTCTCCCCCCCCCCCCCCCTCTTTTCCAAATCTCTCCATCTTCGATTTTCCGACATTTAACTCCATTCCCTTTCTTTCCCAATACTTTTATATTCTTCCCATCATTTCCTTCATCTGTTCTACCTCTGTTGCCATTATCACTGTGTCGTCCGCGTATGCCAGGGACCATAATTATGTCTTCTTCCTATTACGATCCCTCCACTTTAACTTTAAAACTTTTTTCGTATCTCTTTTGTAGAAATTACGGTTGGTGTACGTGGACATCTCTTTCTCACTCTTTTATATGCGCAGAACACTTTAGACTTTTTCCTTCCTATCCTTACTCTCATTAGCGTCTCTTCATATAATTCCTTGATTCTGTCCTTAAACTTTTTGTCTATTTTCTTCCATCATTTTCCATATTTTTTCCCTTTACACTATTTCAAACACTGCCTTTAAATCCATGAAAACCTCTACCATCTGTCCGCCCTTTTTAGCACATTTTTTAAGAAAACGAAAAATGTGTTATTGTTTTCGTTTTGTCCGTCCGGATCCACTTGAAGTACTTCTAGGGGAATGGTCATACAGTCCTGGAATTTTGCAGTAGGTAGCATATTCCTTGATTTTATCTTTCATGGTATTCTAATTAAAAGTCTCAATGAAAGGAACCGTTTTCTATACCAACTACTGCTGACTTTTCTATTACCATGCGCTAAATAACCCCAAAAAATTAAAGTCTGCAAAAACTCTGAAATGGCATCCTTAATAGACCCAAAATGAAATCGGAATAAGAAATATCAACTTCAAGATATAAGGAAATACAATGGCAACTGACAACAGGAGTAGGAAAGTACTGAGTCACAATTGGGAAAGGTAATCTTAGACGTGACATCGCTTCCTAAATTAAATCAATATATAGTCGGAACAAACAAGTAAAATGGTTGCGAATTGCCATTGGACCCCCTAGAATAACTCACTCGTACCTTCTATTGAAAAAAAGTAAACCACAACACAATGCCCTCATACTACCGTATAATACAGATTTAGAACAAATACAGAGAAACACCCTTACACTATTAACAAAGTACCATACATCACCCTCACTCCTTCTACTATACAACTTTACCTTCGTCGTTCTCGAGAAGGTAGAGGACTTACAGACAAAACTATTGCACCAAACCGCTTTGGCCTAATAATTTGACAGTCTAATTACCGCCGCACCGTCAGGTTTCAATCTTTGTAAAGAACACCTTTTAAGGAAAATGTATTTTACTGAATTAAAGTAGAAACTTTTTCCTGTGTTAAATTGGAAATGCTTATCTGCCTTCTTAGCAAAAACATGTTGTTCTAAATACCCGAACTTTCAGATTGCTTATTGTAGTTAAAGGCACTTTCGAAATTGAAATTAACATTTTCTATCAGTTATACCCCTAAGAACAAATATTGAAAAAAACTGTACAAAAAAAAGCGTTGGAGATTTATTAGTAGGGTAAGTTCCATTCACCTAGGAAATGTATTTCATTAATTACATACTAAACACGATGAAAAACAAATGTTTTAAAAGTTAAGGCTTATCAATCTTGAAAACAACTACCGCGTAGACATATGTTTCTAGTTAAACCAACACACGTTGAGAAATTGATTACAAAATGTGTTGCCCGTTTTTATAATCTACAAGGTGTCCCCCGAAAATTAGTATCTCCAGAAGACGCGGCAAAATAAATGATTTGGCAAACAGCTAAACACTTATATTATCAAGGGGGGCCAATTTTTATGCAAATATAATTCTTGCAACTTTAACTCTGTTTTAGGGATTGCAACCCTCACAAATGCGTGCATGGGACTAGGGGTCAAATGACCCATAATTTGGAAGGCATTTTCATTATTTACACCACCGTTTTACCAGTTACCAAGAAATCGCGCCTTCAAGTTTCAAAATTAAAAAATTAATAAAAACTTTTGAGTAAAAATAATCAAGTATGTCATTCAGTGAATGTTTCTTTGCGGAACATTTTGAGTTCAACGACCATATCAATCCAGACGTTTTAACAAATATTTGCAACTCAGTGTTTAATTCTTGATATGGATAATGTGCATCTACCTCGCATGTATAAAAGCTAACTACCGAACACAATTTTTTTAATTAGTGCCACCATGAACACCAGAGTTCTTGCTTTATCACTAACTTTTGCAGCACTTTGTATTATACCGTCAGAATTGCAACAAACGAACAGTAAGATGACGATTTCATTAATCTATTTACTTTACTCATCTTTTCTTTCAGATTCCACATGCTCTACTAAAGTAATGTCTGCAGCGTACTGTATTGTACAACGAATCAAACAAAAAATTAATGCCTTGCAACTCAACACAGCTAGCCAATCTGAAAAAATATGTTTCGCGAGGTATATTATAAATGAACTATTACGCTTACTGGGGCTTATGCCCACTACCTGTAGTGGCTTGGCAGACGTCATAAATGGACTGTTTATTACAACTGGAGGTCTCGTTTGTACTCTGGCTCAAATTTTGGAGTCATTACTTGGAGGACTCCTAGGTGGCCTTTTGGGATAAATTATGATTATTAAATATGGGTACCAAGCTATTTCGTGTTTTAATATAGTCATTTTGAGTGTTGCATTTTTATTGCTTTTTTTGCATGCGATTAATCATTGGGATACGCAAGTTTGATGATATATATCGTACAACTAACCGATGCTAACTGGCTAAATATGAGTAATAGGAAGTACCTACAAATTTCCTGTTTGTGTCATAAAATAATAACTCAAAAATGCCCAAAATATTTATATTAAAAAATAGAACATCATCTAAATTTTGCCGCGGAAGCGGAAGCCCTGCTGCAATAATTGGATTGACAAATTACCTAGCTTTTTTACTTAAAGTGTAATTGTAATAGTAACCAGAAAACTGTATCATACAAAATGTACCAAATTTTTGACAGAATAGCTTCCTAGCTCAAACCAAAAAGCAGTATTCACCGTTTAATGTCTTCGCACGCTTTTTTTGTGTTTATTGCTAATACTTATTACTAATACATAATTCATTTATTGTCTAAAGTCAGTAAACACAAAGCTCCTTCTTCAATCGGCACATTAGAATAAGAATGTAGGTAGAGAGGGCACCGACACCCTCATTAAGTTGTCAATGACCCACTTTTTTGTCGGCGATCTGTTTACAGATGAGATGGGTCAGGTTCTCCTTTTTTTAACAGTATTATATTAACACAGATTTTAGTGTTTAACTTTGTGATATTAATTAACCATAATAAAAACTGCAGTATATATACATCTTGATCTGATATTTTAACATAGGTATTGATATTTCATCTTAAGTTAGTTGCATTAAACATTAAACCAAAAAAGAATGCAACGACCGAACTTCCCTTGCAATCACTCATCCTAAATATTAACCGCGCACTAAGCTGCCAAATGGTTTTTTAACTTTGACATTTTTCTCCGCCCTTTTATAATAAAACGTAACATAATTTTGTTGTACACCGAAAAAGAAAGTCTTGCGAATAATTTAATAAAAATATTGCGTTGAAAAAATTTTTTTTAGTTTTTTAACTTTGACATTCTTTCTCATTTTTTTTGTAATAAAACCTGGCACAATTTTTGTAGTTGTACAGAGAAAAATAAAGTCTTTAAAATACTTTAATATAAATCTTATGTAGCTGTTCGGAAAAAGTTTGATTTTTTTACATCCAGCCTGTTTGTTATTTTTTGTTTCCGTATGCCATATATATACGCATCGAAAATGTGAACAAAATCCGTCCGATCAGATATCTTGGAAAATTGCCGACATACATACAGACAGGAATGATCTAAATACTAAAGTTCTATCTGGCAAAGATTTGAATAGTTAAATTCTACGTTGAGAATACTTACGCATACTAAATCGATTAATAATTTCAAATTGAAACGTCAATAATTTACATTTTAAATGCAACCTAAATTCGTTTTACGGTGACGAATTAACGTATAAATGACCTCTGAATTTGGTTCCCTTATAATGAAATTTAAATCGAATTGGATTTTGATCCTGATCTGAAAAGACTGGTTACAAAATCATGGCTTTCTTTGGATAAGAATACGAATAAACAAAACAATAATTTTACATAATTTTCAACAACTCTCATTTACAGTTTAACTTTAATATGGTAATAGTAATAGGTCAAAAATTTCTTTTTCTCACGGATCGTAAAGCAGTCGATTAAAATTTCAAAAATCATACAACAATTCTATATCGAACCTTTCCTGGGTGATTTTTTCTTGATGTGGAAACCTGGAGTTCTTACAGCTAACCGGTTGACTCAAAACTCTGGGGTAGTTAACAGGTCACTTCTTGGATGCATTCTTAAACCGGATATATGAAATTATCTGCAACAACAGCTCTTGGAAATGGACGTCGTTGATGATTGATGTTGAACTGCAGGTTTCAGTTGTTAATTCTCCTGGCCAGCACAAATTTGAGTTGGCAAAAGAAACGAGCATTGATGTAAGCTCGATTTTAAGGGGTTGTTCTTGAAATTTGGTTGAATGGTTAGGAAATACCTTCACTAAAATTTTCACATTGATTAATTTTAACTTTAGCGGTACAAAAATGAACGTAAATATTATCAAACTTTGCTAACAGTTTTCTTTATCGAAATTTCACGTGACACCGGATATTAGAGTATGAATTACGAAACGATTATAACTCTTAATTTTCATTGGTTCGCCAACTCTAGGGCTGCCTACAGAAAACGCTGATTCAACACAATTTTACTTATCTTTTCCCAAGAAAGGTTAGGAACCTCCCCACCTTAACCAACAATCCTACTCTTATATAAGTCTAAAAAAACAAATATTAGAAATGTACAGGATATTAGAGGGGTATACTGAAGCTATCGAAAATTCTATAAGAATATTGCTAATTCAAGAATACATATTAATCTATGTAAGAAAATTATAGTGTCGAAATTGAATCGGTGACTTCATTTTTCTACTACCTAAGCTTCGTTTATTCCGAAATAATAAGTTCCACCAGAAGCAGAGGAATTATTAGTGGCGTAATTGTTTAATTGCGATTCAAATTGCCATCTGTTTAAACGGTAGAATTAGTACCCTTTCTTAAATCAAATTGATCAGAGCTGTAATCATTACGTACCCGCGCACCAGTAATGTGTAATTTCTATTTAAATTTTTAAAAATAATTCAAGGCACCTGCTTTGTTCGTTAGAAATCCGCACATCAAAATTTAAGAAATACAATTACATAAATTGGTCGTTTGTAAAACCAATTTGGCATTTCTGTGTAGGTTTTGTAGCCGATATCATGGTGCAGGTATTTTTGTCTGTGATCGTTATCTATTTAAAGTTGCTTGGAATGTATCCCGTGGAATCAAACTCCAGGAAGATATCAATATTTTGGCACTACTTATCAAAGTACAGTTCTACTTTTTTTACCTACGTCATGTTTATTACGGTCACTTTATCGATATTTATTGAAAAGCAAGATTTGGTACACTTTACGCTCAATTTATTAAATATAGGTAAGAAACTAAAACATTCATTTGTTACTCTCATTTTTCATTCGTATACCGTGTGGTAACGTGTGTGGTGTCAGATTATATTCGAATATTCCGCTAATTATTTTAGAGGCAAAAAAACCTGGAAAAAGATTACATTTATTAATTTATTAACTTTTCACGTAACCTCCTTTCGAATAAAGGGATATTTTCGGTTTTTTCCATCCACAAAGTTTATCGGAAGCTTACCTTTTAACAAGCATTGAACCAAAATTTATTTTTGTGAACATTTTATTTTGATGTTCAACGTAAAAAGGTACATCATCTTCAACCAAGAATGTTAATAAACACTTTTTTCAAAAATATTTGTATTGTTGAAATATCTACTTTCAGATGGTGTAAACAAAAATGAGCATTACTATGGAAGAATTGTCCAAGAAATGCAAAAAACTGAATAAAAAAACGGTTTCAATTCGATGGTTCAATCGGTTGTTTTTAATAATCAATATTTACAGTTCAAAACCTTGAAGGATCTGTAATTTGATTTTACACTTAATTCGTGCAAATGGTTTAAGTAAGCGTCTTAAGGGGTGTGTGTAAGAAAAGGTTTTAAATTGTTGCAACCAGCAAAAAAATGATTACTGGAGTGTTTCTCAATATAGAAAAGATGAGTTAAATGCAATGAAAGTAGTGAAAGTATTGTTTAGAAGAGCACTTGGCTCAGTTACTTGTTTATACTGTCTGTGAATTGCAAGGAAAATACGAAAATGTTGTTCTTCAACAAATAGATCCGCGCTATCTAACCGCAATACGACTTACGTTGCACTGGTGTCAAGTGTCAAGTGTTATTTTTGAGTGAACAATTAGTGAACGTTTATGCATGTAGTGACCAGAAAAATGGAACAACTGAGGCAATTAATGCAAGAAATGAAAGCCGGTCAAGCTGAAATGAAAGCAAGGGTCAAATCTGGTCAACAATGAATGGAGTCTAAAATAAAATAGAAACAGGTCAACAAGGCATGGAAGCTAAAATAGATCCAGATCAGAGGTATGATTCAAGATAAGATACAGAGTGTCCAAGATAAAATTCATACGGTAGAAATCGAAATTAAAGCCAAATATAATGAACTACGAAAAGAATTTACATTACTGACCGAAGAACACGAAAAGTTATGGGTGATCTATGATAATACAAGATCTATATATTTTTTTATGAAGTTTTCCATTTTTTTGTCGGTGAAGTAATTTCTAGGTAAGTATAAGGAAAAAACAGGCAAATCTTATTTTTTATTCTTTATTGGCGATCGATTTCGGGCATGATATTGCCCATCATCAGGCCGTGCTGAAAAAAGTTACAGTATATATTGTAAGAAAACGGGTGAGTACAATAAATAATTATGAAATCCACTGCAATGATTGCAATATATCCTACATTGGACTCACTTCTCGCAATATCAGAACAAGATTCAAAGAACACAAAAACAATAGACCCAAACCTGCAATAGGCACCCGCTCTCTGGAAACAAACCATATTATCACACTCGAAAACACCAAAATGCTACACCAATCTGACAATATCAATAAATTAAAAATTCTTGAACATTTTGAAATTGATTCAGCTAAACTTGACAATAACAAACACCTTATCAACGAATGTACGAATTTTCCAGACCGTGTAAAAATACTATAGTACGTTCGAGTTAAATTTTTGTAAATACTTTTTAGTATTCAAATACTTTGTAACTAATAGTTATTTATGCATCAAGGGCATTAAGGCGATATTTATGGCAAGGGCGACAGAGCCCGAGGGCCTCCGGCCCGAGGGATTGTAAGTCGCCCGAGGGTTAAATATTGAGTAATGCCTGAGGTGCATACAACATTTTATTTTTCATCGTTCCAAGGAATGCATTAACAATATACAATTGTCATGATTATTGTTTGTCCAACATTAAAGTGCTTCATACGAATCAAGTTGCATCCTTTTTATTACATAATATAACTCCGTCAATCAATTTGACCGGCCGTTTGAGGGTATAATGAGATGACAATCCATTATGCCCTCTCATTATGCCCTTGGGCGTAATAGACTGCTTCATATATCACATATGACAGATATAATTGACATATAATAGACAAATGAAAAATAAATACTTTTATGGAAGCAGTATTTGTATTTCTAACTCAAATACTTTCACAAATATTTAGTATTCGAATACTTCGCAAAGTATTTGGATACTTTGAGAAGTATTCGAATTCTTCGCATAGTACTCGTATTTGAATACTTAACCTTCCTTTTTTTACCAAAAATCGACTACTCCAAAATATCTCGGGAAAACACTTTTTCTTATTAATTTTGGTGCGTACTTTTTCGATTAGACCTCTCAATAAAAAGTTATGGACAAAAACCAATTTCTAAAAAAAATTCAAAGGGTTGTAACTTTTCATCTAGTAGCCCAATCTTCAAACTGTTTGAAATTATGGATTTTACGGGCCAAATTCTATAAGAAAATGTCTTTTCCCGATCGATCTGAGACAATTTATTTTTCGGCTCAAAAAAAGGCAGTGTATAACCTTCCTTTTTTACCAAAAATCGACTACACCAAAATTTCTCGGGAAAACACTTTTTCTTAGTAATTTTGGTGCGTAGAATCCAAAACAATTCGTACTTTTTCGATTAGATTTCTCAATCAAAAGTTATGGACTAGAAACCAATTTCGAAAGAAAATTTGAAAGGGCTGTAACTTTTGATCTACTAGCCCAATCTTGGAACTGTTTGAAATTATGGGTTCAACAGGCCACATTTTATAAGAAAATTTTTTTTCCGGGTCGATCTGAGACAATTTTTTTTTCGAGCCTCAAAAAAAGGCAGTGTATAACCTTCCTTTTTTACCAAAAATCGACTACACCAAAATTTCTCGGGAAAACACTTTTTCTTATTAATTTTGGTGCGTAGAATCCAAAACAATTCGTACTTTTTCGATCAGACTTCTCAATCAAAAGTTATAGACTAGAAACCAATTTCGAAAGAAAATTTAAAGGGCTGTAACTTTTGAACTAGTAGCCCAATCTTGGAACTGTTTGAAATTATGGATTCTACAGGCCACATTCTATAAGAAAATTTTTTTCCGGGTCGATCTAAGACAATTTTTTTTCGGAGCTCAAAAAAAGGCAGTGTATAACCTTCCTTTTTTACCAAAAATCGACTGCACCAAAATTTCTCGGGAAAACACATTTTCTTATTAATTTTGGTGCGTAGAATCCAAAACAATTCGTACTTTTTCGATTAGACTTCTCAATCAAAAGTTATGGACTAGAAACCAATTGCGAAAGAAAATTCAAAGGGCTGTAACTTTTGAACTAGTAGCCCAATCTTGGAACTGTTTGAAATTATAGATTCTACAGGCCACATTTTATAAGAAAATTTTTTTTCCGGGTCGATCTAAGACAATGTTTTTTTCGAGCCTCAAAAAAAGGCAGTGTATAACCTTCCTTTTTTACCAAAAATCGACTACACCAAAATTTCTCGGGAAAACACTTTTTCTTAGTAGTAGTATAGTATAGCCGATTCAAAATCAATGACACTGGAAGGTCAAACGTAGACGTGGGTTTGAAACTCTGCTAAGGAAGGTCAAACGTAGACGTGGGTTTCAAACTCTGCTAAATCAATGTCACTGAAGGTGAAATGTGGACGTGGGTTTGAAACTCTGCTAAAATCAATGTCACTGAAGGTGAAACGTGGACGTGGGTTTGAAACTCTGTTAAAATCAATGTCACTGAAAGGTCAAACGTAGACGGCGGTTCTTGCCTGAACGAAAGTGGTTATGAGCTAACGTCAAGGTCAAATGGTTCTGAACTTGGGTCAAGCAGGACCTTAAGTAGTTGTGATCGTTGCCTTGTAGATAATAGGTCGATTGTGAAAACTAAAGTGGTTGTGACATTGATTTTAACAGAGTTTCAAACCCACGTCTACGTTTGACCTTCCAGTGACATTGATTTTGAATCGGCTATACTATACTACTCTTAGTAATTTTGGTGCGTAGAATCCAAAACAATTCGTACTTTTTCGATTAGACTTCTCAATCAAAAGTTATGGACTAGAAACCATAATTTCGAAAGAAAATTTAAAAGGGCTGTAACTTTTGATCTAGTAGCCCAATCTTGGAACTGTTTGAAATTATGGATTCTACAGGCCACATTCTATAAGAAAATTTTTTTCCGGGTCGATCTG
>NW_022170403.1:2599156-2614288 GCF_008802855.1 Photinus pyralis
AGAAACAAAACTTAAATCTAGTCATTTTAATCTGAACAAATGTAATTGAGAAAGCTAGAAAGAACGGAAATAGTTGCTATATTGACATATCAGTCACGGAATTACAACAAAATGGCTGTTTTTCGCTTTTCTGTACTCTTTGATTCCAATCGCTGTCAAAAGCTTTGACAGATGATGGACACAAAATTAAAGTTTGGTTAAGGTGTAAATGTACTTATTTAAATTACCCGCAATCCAATTTCAAACAATTAATTTTTCAAGAGTTAAGAAATGAGATGGCCATTTCAAAGTAAATTTTAGTACTACCCATATTATGATAGGTAGATTTAGCATTAAATGAACAATTTAATGCTTAAACAACACATACCATTTCCTTAATATACCTACATTTATATGGCCTTTTGGTACCTACTCGTATTTAGGTAATCTTACGCGAGACCAGTGTGCAACTATAATCCAAGGAGTTCAATTTATCCAAGATCAGTGGAGTGTTTCTTCCCAAAAATGAATATTATTGTAAAGCTGCAACGTGTCGGTTCCCTTATGATTCTCAGCCCGATATCTCGGGGCGAAACAGGTTCTAAGGAGGGGACAATGTAACGAAAACGTTACAATATGTAAGAGATTTTATTGAACGTTAACTAGAAACTATTCCGTGGAAAATGATTTTGAAAGTAAAGAAAAGTCTATTAAACCTGTTAAAGAGAAGTTACGTACTGATGTAGATCCTGATAAAATGAAAGAAACAAAGGATTTACTTTTAGTATTAAAAATCAAGAAAAATGAAATGGTAAAACTATAAAAAATTAATTGAAAGTGAAGACGAAAGAAAGTAGGCGCATATTAGGAGTGTAACCAAATGGCTAGATGGAAAAAACTTCAATATTGGTGGAAGACAAACATTTTCTAATACAAGATACAATTAATTATTATTGGACAATTAAATGCTCGTCATTGAATAATTACGTATTTTTGATCTTATGTGATTTTGTCGTGTTGTTGCAGATGTGGCCTTACAAAAAGCGCATTTCCACGTTAAGAGTCTTTGTTCGTAAAAATTACTCTTTGAAACGCTGAAATTACAGGGGAATTGGATCATAAATATACAATGCATCTGTCTGTCTGTGGATGCGTAATAATTTTGTTGCGCGTTTTAGTCTCCGTATGCGCAGTCTATTTTTTTATAATTTATTTCTTTAGGTTCTCTTAATAATTTCAGAGAAAAAAAAAACCGATCATAAATAAAAAAAGATGGGTCTGCGCATGCGCATCCCTTTTTTTTCAAAAAGTACAAATAATAAAGAATGACCCAAAAAATTAACCGTGGTTTCCAACAGTGCCAATTCTATTTATCTCTATGAAACTAACTGTTTCCTAAATTTTGGGTTCATCACTCAGATCGCTAAAGTAGAGCCAGTTTCATGTTTTAGTTTTGACCAAAATGTGCTAAAAAGTAGCGGTACAAAATTTGATGTCTGTTTTACAAACTAGTACAAAATAATAATGATCAATGAACGGTCTTGACCGATTTGCCAATTGTGTTTGTAAGGGATGCAACTTAAAGTAACCATTCCTTCAGGGCTTCAGCGTGTACACCAAAAATGACGCAAACTGAATCGGTACATTCCAATTACATCATCACTACCGTAGGCGCGTTAGGGAATTTAGATCTTTATGAAAATAAGAACCATATACAGGGTGACAATTTGAAAACTTACCACCCCCCATATCTTAGTAAATAAACGAGATATTTAAAAAAATCAAAACCCGTTTCGGTAATTCGGAGGGGGAATCACAATGACATAGTTGGCGACGCACCCCCTCCAACCCCCTGCGCCCCAGCCACCCCAACTTTTGAATCTTAAATAGTGATCCCCCATACGTCGTTGGAAAGCTCTGAAAAAATGCTTTGCAACCATACCAAATAGCATTACATTTATTACATTTAGGTTAGTAATTATCGTGCAAATCAAAAAATAAACTAATATGATACATTTGAAATCTGTCGTATTTAAAACGCAACCGGCGAACATAGACGAACTAAGACAGAGAATAATTCAAGAATGTCGAAATATTACAAAACCAACATTGGAAAGGTTCGACAAGAGTTTGAGAATAGATTATAACTGGCGATCAAAAATGAGTTGCTGTCGAGTCGGCTTTGGAAGTTCAAGTTAAATACGATTTTCCATGTTTATTTTTTGATTTGCACGATAATTACTAATCTAAATGTAATGCTATTTGGTATTGTTGGAAAGCATTTTTTCAGAGCTTTCCAACGACGTATCACACATGGGGGGTCACTATTTAAGATTTAAAAGTTGGGGTGGCTGGGGCGCAGGGGGTTGGAGGGGGTGCGTCGCCAACTATGTCATTGTGAATATTGTGATTCCCCCTCCGAATTACCGAAACGGATTTTGATTTTTTTAAATATCTCGTTTATTTACTAAGATATGGGGGGTGGTAAGTTTTCAAATTGTCACCCTCTATATAGTTATAGTACGTCGGGTAGGTACATGGCTAGAATGGGGAAAATACTGCACTTTTTGATTGGAGTATGCCACTTTCTGTGGTAGTAGTTAATACCAAAAGGCAACTTTTGAGATAGGGAGCCACTCAAAAATCCGTGCAGGAAACCAAAATGGTGTCCGTCAAAATGGCTCCATTAGCCACAATATATTTTTTTGTATCACTGCTCCTAATAGTCCGATTTTAATTTTCTTTTTTTTATTGAAAGCTCTTGTGACGAGGAAACTTTTTTGCTATATAACCTTTATCTCTAAAACTTAAGGATTTAGCACAATATTAAAAAAGTGTTTTTTTTACGAATTTGAATCACAAGTAAGCTCTTAATAATTGTGCAATATCCCGTCTTTTCGACAAAAAAGACCATTGTTTTAAATTCAATCGACACAACCCCAAAACTCCTTGTATCTACCCTGCAAGTTCTCAAAATTTCAATCCGCCATGTTTTTTTTTTAAAATGCGCAATATTTGTTTCATCAGGCACGAGATCAAGCATTTTGAAAATTAAAAGGAAAAGCCTTCTGAAAAACAGAAAATACACTCTGCTTTTAAAGTAATTAAAGGAACACTCAGTATATCAACTTTAAATCTTACTCTCGCTCTTACTTGTCCTATTTTATTTAACTAGTTGGTTTAAGCTACGACGAATGTGAAATTTGGAGTGCTTATTTATCAGATCATGAGTTTTTTCGAGGGTTTTCTCTCGAATTTTCTTTAAGGATATTAACGGAATATTATTGTTTCCAAGTTTTAGATACCTATTCATATAAGTTGAATCATTTTTATTATACAGGGAATCCACCTTCTGTAAGCGGACGATAGAGCCTCAATGGTTGAGATTAATGGTAACGGTTTGTTGGTACGAGAAGCCTGAGGAGAAGCCTAAAACGTATTTTTAGGTATATAGGGTGTTCTCGGGGGCAGCCTATACATTTTGATATTTTTTATAGGTATCCCCGGGTATCCCTTAACAAAAGAATTATTTTTGTAGGTCTTATCGGTTTTTTTTCGTAATGCTAACCGCGAGGCTAACCATTTTCCGGATATGCTTTTTATACAGGGTGAAAATTTTATCTTCAAAACATTTTTTAAAGAAGCTTTTTATGACATCCATAATTATAAAAAGTTTGCTACCAATCCACGTACATTCAATTTGGGGTCAGTAGCATACTTCTGCACGGTCAAAGGGGGCATACTGTTTTTAAATAGCAACCACTATTTTCTTGACGTAATGAATTATTTGTCGATACAAATTGATACAATAAAACTCGTTTTTCAAATAATTGAATTTTAATATTTTTTTAGCTAATCGACTTCGAATCGTATAGACCGATTCATCATCAGACCTTAAGAGTCAGAATATTGTGCTGAATAATATAAAATCTTACATATTAACATTTGACGTGGACAAGTTACACATAAAAATCGGGTTGAGCTTACTTGTGATTCAAATTCGTAAAAAAAAACCACTTTTTTTTTAAATTGTGCTAAATCCTTCAGTTTTAGAGATAAATGTTAGGTATATATCAAAAAAGTTTCCTCGTCACAAGAGCTTTCAATCAAAAAAAGAAAATTAAAATCGGACTAAGAGGAGCAGAGATACAAAAAAATATATTGCGGCTAATGGCGCCATTTTGGCGGCCACCATTTTGGTTTCCTGCACGGATTTTCGAGTGGCTCCCTACCTCAAAAGTTGCCTTTTGGTAGTAACTATTAACACAGAAAGTGGCATATTCCAATCAAAAAGTGCAGTTTTTTTTGGCGTACCAAACGTACTATTAGGAACATCGCATATACAGTTAGGTTAGTAAAAAAAATCAAGAAATCTTGATTTCAAGGATAACCGTGCATTTTGAAATATATTGCAACGGAGTATCTGGCAAAAATGTGCAACTTGTATTTGCATATATTCTGGTATGCAGTTGCCGCTTCAGATCGAATCGGCAAGTGAAGGTCATAACTTAATGAAAAATCTTATAGATCGAACAAAAAAAAATCTTTCTATACAAATTTAGAAATTCGTATTGAAGAATGGTATCGAAGCATTTGCATTTTTTGTTATTGCAATTATTAGAATGGAGAACCAACCACACAAAACGCCCTTTTCACCTTCATATGATTGGATTAACTGAAAATAAATTCGGTTGGCCAGCATCGGATGTACCTAGGTACTGGTAAAAGCTCCGGCAGCTGGAGCTTTAGGAGCTTTGAGAGCGATTACCAAAATGACTGTAATTAGTACAAAGTTTCCGGAAAAGTGAAACAATGGACAGGGAATAAAACTCCTGTCAATCTAAAAAGTGATCAAATTTTAGAAAGTGGACACAATTCTGTAGGTACGCGTTCTTTTAAAAAAATTTTGTGAGATAATAAGAGTTCGCCAGTGACCCGCATAATAGGGGTTTGAGTAGGAGTCTTTAATAATCAATAATCTAGTTAAATAATCGTACTGGTTCAATGCAGTTCGCGCATAAATTCGTTTAACTTTTGTTTTAAAGTAAAAGACTATTTACAATCATTTTCTTTGATCAAGAAACTACAAGACGAAATTATTCTTAGCAAATACAAAACCCTTTCAACAGCGTTAATGTCATCATCAGCAAACAGCTAAACTAGCACAGTTCATATTTACAAGAAAATCACTTCGCGACTCTCTGAACTTTGAGGACTGTGGACTGCTTAATAAACTTGTAGTCGTAGCTAGATTTCCTCTCTCTAAATTGTCCCATTTGATTTAATATTACTGCATAAGCATACGCGCGTGTTTAGCACTATTAAATATCGAATTACGTAACTAATTACAACAAACTGTAAACCAGCTGATGAACAACCCATAAGTATAGTTTGAACTTTCACGAAACTTGTACGGCCTTTGTCACGTAATCTGTTTATTTTCTGCCAGATGTGTTGTTGAGAAGTAAGTAATAAGAGCACTTCCAAAATGTTTACGCAAAGGATGCCAAGTCAAAAACTACTAGTTTATGTTTACGTTTCTATTTGTCCACAGCAAAAATTATAAATTTGTTTCATTTCAGTCTTCTTCTCATAGCAATTTTATAGAAACTTTTACATCAAAGTGCGTATTCTATAATTCATTTTTTTGCAATTTAATTGCTAAGTTATATTCGTATACCCGGATTCCTTATATACACAGGACCTTCCATTTTTCCACCTGATCCATTTACATTTACATCACGAGAAGCAATCAGCAACTTGAATGGCTTCCAATAAATAAAAGTCTCCCGAAGTTTAATTTAACAACTCGTGAACGTAAAGTGGGTATGGCAAACCAACTGCTATAAAGTGCTTAAACAAGTAAAGCAACATTTAAAGTATATATTTGATCATGAAAATTTGAACACGCCAGTGGTTTAATTAAAATAATTTGACTTTATAATTCTCTTTTCACCGTCTCAGTGTTTACTTTAATTACTACACTGTATCAATCACAATTTAGTGCGCACTATGGTTTAATTTGGAGAAAATTTTTGCACTCTTTGGTATATGCAAACGCACCAAGCAATTGAAATTGCATTCTTGTATTCTGATAGCGCGCACGCCAATCGCAATATTTTGTTTTAGCAGATTGGATAGATCTGAAAGATTTTGCAATTAGACATAGGTTGGAACTAGTGTGTAAACGTATATCATACGTCTGTTGAGCGGGTAGTTCTCTTTTTATGTATTTTTTTAAAATTTGAGAGCACAACACAACAAACAAAAGTTTATTAATAAACATCTGCCATCAATTTTAATATAATATCTGAGCGAAAAAATAATAGGGCGCTAGCACATTGACAGACGTTTTTCGTTGTCTATTCGCTTTTGATAGCATATTTTATATAATTTTTCAAAAATTACTAAAAAATTTTGATTGGCAAAGGCTGTCAATATCAAATATCAAAAATATTAATTGTGTGTATTAATAGCAAACGATTATTAATAAACTTTTTTTTGTTGTATTGTCAAAATTTGAAAAATTACTTAAACATTCATTGACAGACGTTTTTCGTTGTCTATTCGCTTTTGATAGCATATTTTATATACTTTTTCAAAAATTGCTAAAAAATTTTGATTGGCAAATGCTGTCAATATCAAATATCAAAAGTGTTAATTGTGTGTATTAATAGCAAACGATTATTAATAAACTTTTTTTGTTGTATTGTCAAAATTTGAAAAATTACTTAAACATTGCACTGACCATACGTTTATACGCTAGTTCTAAACTATGTAAAGAGAAAATTGCGGTAACAGGCTTTTACTAATCATCACACAAAATCTGTCGCTATCTCTTGGTCTAAATCTACTTCTCAGCGATGATGAAGCCGAAGAAGACAAAGTAGGCAAACGTGGAAAAACTATCTGAAGAAACAGAGGTTTCCCTTTAAAGAGAGTTAGAGAGATTTAATCTCCACACAGCATTTTACGCTCATTCCGGAGCTTTTAAGGACTTTATCAAGACTGCTAGACCATTTCAGTCCCTTCTACAATTTCTTATTTTCAATTTCTAAAGCTGTCTGGAATTTTTGCTGCCTTTTATAGTCTCTTTAGAAATTTCTTGAAAGCAGTATAAAGAATGTAAACAGTCTATGAGGGGGAAAACGCATATTACGCCACTAGAAATGTTTTCGCGGGAAATTCAAATTGCACAAGGACGAAGGTTAACGAGAGGGTGCGAACCATGCTTTCTTACTCGTAAATCTAGGTAAGTGCATCCTTTATTTTCCTTTGTAATTTATAGGATTAGCATAGGACGTACGTCAGTTGTTTTGTATCCAATTAATAGGGTATTGTTTTTATAAATTTGAATTGGTAGGGCCTTTGTTTTAAAATTAGCAATAAATGTAACTCATATGTTACTTACATGTAGAGTATATGAAAACGTAAGATCTCAAAGAAAAGGAATGTTTAGGAAATGATGAAAATAGTATTGATTGGATTCATTAAAGAAACTAAAATTGTCGTAAAACTATAAGCACTAACGGCTAATAACCGTGCAGTTGATGCCGTAGAACTTTAGAAAAAAAAATTGTGTAAATGTATCAGTTAGGGTAAGGGATGTATTTAGGGGTAGATTTAAGATTTGCTGTTGAATGTGCAATATAAGAGATTTCTTTGTAGTAATTTTACAGCTCACGTAGGTAATTTAGGTTAATTAAGGTTATTTACATAAAAGTCAGGAAAATATCAAATTACTGGCGAGGAAGTATTGAAGTACGAAGGGACCGACTACTTTAACGTCTGATAGGTTTTTAAAAGAAGCATAGCTACTCTAAAAATTACGAATTCAAAATTTTCAAAAATTTGGATTTTGGGGAATTTTGAAGTTATTCAACCTCATTACTCATATCGTAATAAAGTTAATTCAATAACTAATTAATCCTTGTCCAATGAAAGTTACTCAATCGTTAAAAAAAGATCCAAAACACCACCACCCACAAATTCAATGCTGCGCTAATTAATAAAGCAAGGTACGAAGGATTGCATACGATTTTTTAATTCCATTTAATCCGGCTCGTATTCAATAGCACTGATCCGTGAAACGATTGGTTAAGATTTGACATCGCTGTCTCTTTTCGTTCTCGAGGGACAGTCGGACGGACGGACAAAACCATCACATAAAAGGAATTTCTTTCGAATTTCCCTAAAAAAGGTAGTACAAGATTAAATCCGTACATTATATCTTTCCAGATCCGATCCGACCTGGATCACGGCTCTTTAAATCTTTGTGTGCCTTTGCATGCTCTTGAAATCTTCAAAAAGCACTTAAGGACGCCATAAAGGGGGCCTCCTAAAACGTTGTAAGAGATTTCCAAAGCTTTAGTAGTGTATCCCTTCATAGCATTCTACTACGATCCTAATAAACCCTTTTTAGGGTTTTAAAACCCTGAAAAGTATAATGTAATTAAGTAAAACCTCTTATAACCTCGTAAAGGCTCTTAAAAAACCTTAAAGACTTCTAAGGGTATATACCTAGGAACGACTTTAAACGATCTTAAATGTTTTTGAAGGCACTCAGAGCTTTAAGGACTTTAAACCATTGAAAAACCTTAAAAGGCCACAAAGGCGCATAAAACCCGAGAGAATCTCGAGGGCTTAAAACGCTTTTAGAAGACTATTTCCGAAACCCCATAGAACCTTTTAAAAACTTTTACGGGCACATAAAACACATCAAATCTCTTTAAGACAAGTTTTTTAAATACTCTTAAAACGTAACATCCTTAAAGGCTCTTAAGGATTTAAGATAGTTCATAAATCCCCAGGAGACTCATGGAGACCCTTAAAAGATCTACTTCTATATAAAAACGTTCTAGGATGTCTTACTAAGTGTTTAAGGTTTCTTAAAGACTGTAGAAGCCTCTTGAATGTTTTTAAAGATTAAAACTCTTAAGCGGGTTCTTAAAAAAGCATTGAACTTCAGGAGGTTATTGGGTATCCTTAAATACTATTCTAGACTCTAGAACACTGTGAAACCCTATAATAGCCTTGATACAGGCTAACATAAGCGCATTTATTGACAAACCTCTAGAAAGTTCTGATTTTGATCGTAGCTCCAAAATATTTGTAAAAGCTCTATAGTACTTTGGAAGCTGCCATAAAACTCTACGAAGTGCTCACACGTTCTTAAAGGTTCTTAAGAAAAGTAACAGATCTATAAACATCGTTAAGTACTTAAGGATAACCCTGTATATGTCTATTTTAAGTTATTCTTTGACGTTAAATGTGGTTATAAATTGGGATTGAACGCAAATCTCGATCAAGTTAGTTGAATTCGAGGACAATGTATCGGAATTGTTTAATTATTTTATATTCGATTTTGTTTAAATAATTGTCTTGTTTATTTTGTTTTGGTAATTGTAAATTTAAATTATTGTTAAAAGACTTGATTTATTCCGTTAGAAATTATTTGCGTAGTATTTGTAAAAGTTTATCTCATAATATTCTCGGGTCGTTGCGATAAGAGTCCTTATCGCTGCGTTAGTTAATTAGTTTCAAGATAAGCACGTGTTATCGCCCAGTTTATCAGTTGTTAATTTTTTCAATGACGCAGTATTTTGTTAATTGGACAGTTAATTTTCTAAGAGTTTTGAGTCAAGTTTAATCAACATTTTTGGGATATTACGAAGTATTTTTGTATACGTTATTCAATTTTGGAGACACTAATTGAAATAAACCAGTATCTCTTTTTTTAATTTGATTTCATTCACTCATATTTCCCTTGCATCTCCTCAGTTTTATACAAGGAAAGTAAGGTATTTAAAGAAGCTCGGTGGCGCTCAACCCTATGGTAAGTTGTAAAGAGGTACCGAAGATTATGTACCCTAAACAAATCTACCGTTGTGAAAGATCTCAACCCTTTAATTTTTCCAACCCTGAGTTAGTTGGCCGTTTATGCGGCGGATTTGAGTTATAGCTTGTGAAACACGAGTGTCATATTTTTGGTTTTAGATTTGAACAACCTCCTTTGGGACCAATCAAAGTAAAAGCAACTTTTTGTTTCACTTTAATTGGAAATTTCTCCATACTTGCAGCTTACAAAAATATTCCCCGTTGATACTGTCACAGATGCCAGACTGCCCAGCAACTACAACCAACAAAAGCGATAATTGTATTGGTAAAAAAAGCGAATCCATTATTAAAATAGTTGATGGATGTTTCGTGTAAACCCCTACACCCCACTCTAGATGACCCTACAACCTGTCAAATCCTGTGAACTCCCGAAACAGAGATATCAAGCAATTTCAACTGCAATGCGAGGTAGTTTGTTTTAAAATGAAAATGGAAACGCCTCGTATAATGCACTACGTATGAGCTTTAATCTTATAAATTACGTGTACGGTATACAGACAAAAACGTTGCGAGATGAAATTTCACCTTTGAAAGCGCTATATGACATATTAAACTCGCAACTCTATGAAGTATGTCGAACTTTATCATAGCTGATCCACCGTACCTTCAGATACGAGCAGCTCTTGTATAAAAATGTCATTAAACGCTAATGAAAATTGAAAGAATTTTTAATAAATACCTCGTGGAATTTAATTATTGCTTGTGTACTTAATACACCCTAAAATTTCTAAAAGAAGGATGTCTCAATTAGCCACGCGTATCGAAATTCAACCCCTTTCTATTCTACCGTGCAAACTCCCCGGTGTATCATATATGTACTAACTTTAACCATCTAACTTTATTTCATTTTAATGTATTAAAGTTTAAAGGTAAAGTAAATGGGCACTCACGTAGTTATTAAAATGTCATCACATGCATAGAGTTGGATAACAAGCATTCATCTGATTTCATAACATGGATGTAACAGGTTATGGGGGCAAGTTTTCGTAAGAGAAATTATTTTCCACAACTCAGTAATTATCTGATTATTATTGTAGATTATGACAAATGGAGGCTCCCAGTGCATAGTTTTAGTGGTGAAAGTTGTTTAACAACATTTCGGCAAGAAATTTCCGAATATCGTAATGCGAAAGATGCGTTTCTTCAGTGGCCGATCATCCATAATGGACAATTGGTTGTAGTCTTTGGTAAGATTTACGACCTGGTGGGAGAAGGAGAAATTACTGCTTACATACGAAGGCGTATTTGCATTTGTTTCTCTAGTGTTATTTTTCCTTTTAGAATTGTTTCGTAACCGCGTATTATTTATTTAGATTTGTTTATTTAATTTTAAAACGTGAAACGCGTTCTGTCGAAACTGACGTTATCAAGGCTAACTACGATTGGCGTTTTATCTGTAAAAACCGGAAGAAGGGGATTTAATTTAGTATGCAAGTGATGCTTCGTTAAATACTGCAAGCAGGAGGCTACAAGAGAGCTGGTTCGCGACGGTTGGAAAGCATACGTTTCCTCGCGCTATTTTTATTCGGGAATTCCGCCAGATTTGATTGATGCGCCTGGTTTACCCTAAACCTTTGAACGACCAGGTTACTAGGATTATTAAAAGAAAAAAAACTGAAAATAATTTTAAGATTTTCTTTAGTCGAACTAATATGCGTGCGGGGTGATTTGTCCGAACAGCCTATCCAAGTTTCCCTTTCTTTCAAGAATTTTTTAACGTTATTTCCATGAGTTTCGTGTCATTGTCAATTTAATTGTGTATTTATTCGAACCCATTGTGCGACCCAGATAGAGCTTTCAGATATTTCTTCTCGTGTCCAAGAATAGTGTCAGGTGTTAATGAAAATTTGTGTAGTTAATTTTCAGACGTTAATCGCGGTTTCCAAATTGTTCATTTTAAGCAATATATTAGGATTTTCCTTTACGGCAGTTGCCGGAGGTGTACGAAGATAAATTAAAAAAAACTTTAAAAAAGTTTCAATTTGGTTTGTTTGAGCTATCTGGACAGGTGTCTCGTGGGTGGCATAGTTGACTTTGACGATTTATTGAAATTATGGAATAAAATTTCATTTGAAAAAAGGAATTTTAAATCTAAATTAAATCCAATAGACTCTTAAATTTACAAATTACTGTTAATATCAAAAATTGGTTGAATCACTTGAATCCTTTAAGACAAATAAATCAAAAGATTTTACGGTAGGTTTGTTTCAAACATTTTTTAGAGCATTTTAGAACAGTTATTTGTAAAAAGGCCGCCGGTTGGCTGGCTAGCTATCTGGCAGCAAACGCGTACCCGTAGAAGAACACTTTTAGGAAAACGAGGAGTGTACATGTACCTACCTGTGCCATGTAATTAACAACTTTCTCCTATCATCAATAGAAGCTCGAGCTATAAGAAGTGCAAAAACTAAGTACTATTTTCTGAAGGGCTTTTAGCGAACTCCACCAAAATGCGAATTGCGAGTGAACGAGACCTCGAAAGAGAGTTTACTTTTCCCGAATTGTCCTTGTTATTCGAAGATATAATTCGAGCGCCCAACTAAATCTTCAACGAAAATTTTAAATCCACTTTTTAAAGAAATCTTACGAACTCTCCTCGATCGCTGATAGATTCAATCTGTTAATGTGTTCAGTGCTTTAATTACCGAGATATTTCTCACGTCCACAAATGGAGGATTATCTTCTAAGATGGCCATGTCTAATTGTTTATTGGTTAATGTCTTTTGTTACTACCAATCCCATATGATTTGAATGTCGTTAATAGCAACTTAAAATTGTAGATTCACAAATTTCCATCCTCGTGGTTTTTTATTGCACTGATCTCAGCCATGAAATAGTATATTTCTATTAAAAAGGGTGTAATTTGACACTGGATTAATGACAGTACAAAAACAAATTGCGTAAAATGACGAAAGCGTGTTTCGCGCCCCACAATCATCAAAATAATAACTTTACGTTACACCAAGAACAAAATCTGTTTGGAAAAATATAACGTGACGTTAAGTTATTAAGAACTGGTCGTGGTAGTGGAAGGTTTGCATTTAACCGGACCCCAAAATCGATCGTCAATGGAAAACTATTTTATCTAACCCTTCCCTCCAACAACGATCCACATGAAGTATTTCATTAAAGCACCGAACTAGCGGCTCTACTTCGTAAATACACAAATATTAATGGATGGAAAGCGATCAAAATTAAAGTATATCTCGGTATGATCATTCAGTAAGCTTTTAATTGACGTATCACCGCATAGTTATGATATTGAAATTCTGTAGACCATGGACATTCCACCTTAGGGGTTGAAAATAAAGTTAACTTGCGATACAAATTTGTCATATTAAAGCGTTTGTTTTGTAATTTTCCCAAAGAATGCGTATACATATTTTTTATTATTCTTTTTGAGCTAAATTTCCCTTAAATTGATGGATCGATTCACGTCTAAATCAATTTTTATACATTTCAGTGGTCTTGGAGCAAGTAAAATAAGGACGAGGGGAGAAGGATTCGCACAAAATGCTCACCCTAGCGTAAACTAGTACAATATCAAAAACCAGATTTACATAATTTAGTTCAATTTCTTGCCGAAAGTGCTGTGCCGTTAATATTAGTTGAGCCATTCACAAAGAATTAACACTCTTGTTTGCGTGCTAGATCGACTTAAATTTGAACTCTAGTAATATGTTCCAATTTTCCCTTGTACAGAGAATGTAGAAACATTTTATTTTCGTGTACGGCGAAATTCGTCTGAGATTCTACTAAATTCTTGAAAGTTTCCAGTATTATTTCGCAATAAATCCTGATATTCGAAACGGATTTCCTTTCATTAAAGTTTGCAAAATGAACGCACAAGAGAACCAGGAAATAAATTCTCAAAGTGTGGCACTTGGTTTAATGCAACAAAACGGGAGCATTGGCTAATACAACTTGCGAAAACCGAACAAATCTCCTTTGTAAACGTGGAATAATTATTATCGTCACGAACCCATATATTAACAACTCAAATATAACAACGTAATACCTACACACCTATCCCCAAATTTTCTAAGGATTTACGCTGACAGAAATACAGAGGGTGAATTATTATGTGAATACATTAATCAATCTACGTAGCAGCAACAAAACACCAGTTGTGTGGGCAGTAACTTATAATTATGGTCCCTGTTTACAGAATAATGTATTTCCCAAACTATATCAAAACTTTTCTAAAGTTTTGCGAACTCGGCAATATTTCACAATAAGGTTTATTTTGACGCTTTGCCATTTAAATTTCAATTTGAAATGTTTAATGGAAAAATTTCGGATTTAATTCCGTTTTTAAAATCGGATTATTAATTATTAAATGAATTGGCGCATATTGAAGCGAGCGATAATTTATTTAGTAGTGAACGGTGTGCATATAACGTTCTCTGGTAATCGATACTGAACTCTACATATGTACCTAATGGCTTTGTAGGTAATAAAAAAGTCAAATGTGTTCGTATTGACTTCAATATTCGATAATTCGCGAATTGTTAAACGTTCAAATCTCTCTCTAATCCGTTTGAGCTTAATTGAAATGGATTATTTAGATGCCGTGATGCATTTGGGGATCAAGTTTTTTTCTTTCTGGCAAATTTGCATACCCATTATTTCACTTAGGGCATACAGTTTTAAACACTTCTGCTCTGTAAAACAAACGGTTAAGAGCTAATCACGTGCGGAAGGGTGCGCCTTCCAATGGGTGGTACATAAAAATACCTTCAAAGTGATTCATATAATGTTTGACCCACAAACTGAAGACCTAATAAGTAACCCTCAATGATTTGAAATGTTTTCACCTTTTTCATTCGCTTCTAAAGTAAAATCAGCACAATTTCGCAAACTAAAAGAAAACTAATTTGGTGTGTATAGAAAAGCAGTTTTCCTTTAATTTGCGGTTGGGTTATTTACAGATAAACACAAGGTTGGTTTGTTTTACTTGAATTTTCATTTCCGTATTTGTTTTTCTTTTTAGAAATTTGTTAGATGCGTAATTTTTTCGTTTTTATTCTATCGCTTTTAAAAGATAGGATAAGATAACATGCTTTAATTTATGCCATTTGGTCAAGTTTGCATACTTTATAAAAGGCTTTTTTATGTGGTTCGGAATCAATTTTAGTCATCGTCAATCAATTAATAGATAAAGTTTGTTAGATTTTTCTGTACGTGCGCAATAATTTTGTCCGGTGTTAATGCAAATGTGTGTAGTAAATTATTTGGAATTTTTCGGAGTCGATC
>NW_022170403.1:2614388-2677635 GCF_008802855.1 Photinus pyralis
TACTTGTAAGTACCCTATGTAAATACTTTCGCGAAATTTTAATAAAGACTCATTACACGTTTATGCATAAGTAATCATAACTTCATGGCGAAGGAAACTGTTCCAGAAAAAGGGGGAGTACGGAAAACCGCAACTTCTGTAGAAGCTCAATCAAAGTAAGATTTCTGAAATGTACCTGTAGAAAATGCGGAAACAGGAAATGAGAAGACGCACCGTTAAGTTGCAGAACTATATAATTTACCTTACCAAACTACCCATTTTATTACGGGTCGCTATGTAGAGTTGTGATGAAATAAGCAGATAAGACTTTCATACTGTTCATATTAAAGTTGTAAAGTTCCTTTTTGATATTTCTCTCTTTTCTGGTATATTGTTACATAATTATAATAAATAGTTTTACTTCTTCAACGTTGTCGACCTGTGGAATTTGTTGTTGTGCAAATTGAAACAGCGCATGATTCCAACATTTCCAAGTAACTTTTCAATTCAAAATTACGCCGATCATGCTTTGATCCTTTCCTAATTGCATCCTAGTTTGGACACGGCCAATAACATTCTTGTTGCGTGTAAAGCGGAGGTAACGAACGAATCCAATTGAGGGCAATGGAAGAATCAGTCCAAAAGAAAATTTTCTCCAATGGGTTCAGACATTAATGGAATCATGTGACCATGGTCCAAATAATCCCTCATGCAGTCCACATACTGATACTTCAACGGAGGTTGACCAACGAAGCGATTTTCTTACGAACAAAAATGACGATTTGCAACTTCAAAAGAATTTTCAAAAGTAGCTCCGAAACTTTGAATGGGAGGGCAACATCAAAATGACCAGATGGTTCCTTATACAACGAACTTCTAAAAATGGATTCATCCTACCAATTTAAAAGAAAAAATAGAGATGACATATCTGATGCACGGAATGCCCATTTTTTGGTCTAATTTGACTGTACTAATTTCATATTTTCAAAAGTGAATACTTTGGCATGATTTCCAAAGCTCCCTGTTTCAGTATTGTAATGTTTAGTACATTTTTGTCGATAACTCTCTCCGTTAGCAGTCAATAATGAATGTGAAAAATGCTTAAGTGGAATTTAATTGTTCCGAGAAATGTCGATGGCACGGTCGGTATTTAAAACCTTTATTCACACACCAAAAAATTAGAAAGTGGCACCTGGTGAGTACCGACAGAAGTCACTACTGTTTAGGGGAATTTTTCGAAGGAAAAAATTCCCTTATGTGATGATTGTCCATCTGTCTGTCCGTCTGTCTGTTCCTCTTCTAACTCTAACTAAAGCGTAAAATGAACTAATTGTTTTGAAGGTGTTGTCGCTCTCTATTAAGGAAGTAGCTGAAGGAAGTAGCTGAAAATGCGAACACTTCTCTCATCATTCGACATTATCGCTTTTTTTGTTAACCGCTTAAAACTTTTAAATGTAAAATTTTAACATAATATGGCACAATCCGTGTCCGATACTAAAAAGTGAAACAAAAATTGCTGATTTGCATTGCATCCAAGAAGATAAATTATACAGTGAATAAAGTATTATTAATTATTGGCGACTTCTTTATAATGTTACAATTTAATTGTACGGAAATTTAAATGACAATTTCCAGCAAAGTGGTTGCAGTACAAGTTTTGTGAGAAATGACAATGATCTTCCATTGGTTCAGTTCTGATTGTCTAGTGCATAGAACTCCGTTGTATTGTGTAAAGTTTAGTGGAGTTTTAATTGCCTTCGAGGATAATCTATCTTCAAATAAAGCTTTAAACTGAAACAGAACCGTATGCACTGATTAGTTTTACTGATAGAGATTCCTAAGCGATTCGGGAACTTAATTTATATGTTGTCACGGTATTAAGTTATCTTGCATTTTCATCTTAGCATTGATGGTGTTATTAAACAGATTATTTTGGGTGACGTGAACATTGAAATAAAGTAATGGTGTTGACATAACATTTCTTTCTCTATTCGGATTTTAACCATTGCGGATCTGAGTTGAGTTAATTAGACTTTATTTAAAAATACTATGATAAAGAAACAAAATTTTGTAAATCTAGCGAACCACAAAAGCGATTCCCTAAGCTGGGAGTCGCAGGATTTACGTTTGGAGTCGCTTGCTACAGTTATACTCCTTAATATATTTTTTGTTATAGTAGATGTAAAATTGACACTTTAACCACTTGGCCCGGCTACGCGATGTGGGACAAGGGCCCCTTTCGCTGGCTTTGCTTGAACCTCTGCTTCGCTCAGGAGGGACGTTGATGCTGCTACGATTCATGTGTTCACGTTGAGGTTCGCGTCGATATTCGACCACAAGTGATTTCCCAGTATTTACACTGATATTTATACGTATCGCTCTTGTAAAATATGACCTTTTAATTACAATGACTCGCTTTATTTACCTCATCCCGAATATACACACGTAAAGCTGTATTTATTATCTTATTCTATTCTTACATCTGAAATAAAGTTGAATTTCTAACCGCTATTGCTACTTCATGTAATAATAATAATATTACCCCCTGTGGGTTCGGGGGTAGAATTGGCCCACTCCCGCCCTGGAGATCGTAAAAGGCGATCAATGGGCACTAAAGGTGACGAGCCCAACCACCTTTAGTATTTACCTCCCCACTTTTGTTTCCAACTCCCACACCCATCTGCCCCACCCTTCCATCCTTTTTTCTAGATACCTCTATTCACACGTCCCTTGTAAACAATATAAAGATAAACACAAAAAAAAACAAAAAACAAAAATAAACACAAAAAAAGGCCCTGGCCCGCTGGCAGTAGCGTTAAAATGTAAACTGGCACGACTTAGCATATGGAAATGGCACAGAACTCAAGCCCTTCGGGGCGCCCACATCATACGGTGCAGGGGTTCGGATTGTCCCCAGTACCGGTCGGGAGCGAGGCGGAGCGGGCAGGCCTCACCCGACCGTTATCAAGCGGCTGCTCGGCACCGATGGTAGGAAACCAGGCTTCGGTGCAAGTAAAAGCCTCTGGAATGAATATAGACTCACGCTATGTCTTGGACAATTCTAATGGAAATGATTATACAATGATGAACAGGGGACACCAGAAAACACCTCCAAGGGTTGCAAGCAACGAGACGATGGTGATTCCTCGGTTCTTGCTTGTAAAAAGAGCGGACGGGGGCGATTTTGCAAGGGTAAACCCCTTCCAAATCTCTCGTATAATCTATGGCTTAGCCGGCGAAGTAAAGACATGTAAAAAAGTAAGAGATGGTCTTCTAATCGAAACAGTTAGCAATAAACAATCAACTCGCTTAATGGAAGTTAAAAAATTTTGTGATTTTGAGGTTGAAGTACAACCACATGGTACACTAAACAACAGTAAAGGTGTTGTATACTGTAAAGATTTTCTGAACTGTACGGTCAGTGAAGTAAAAGAAGGTATGATGAACCAAGGAGTAGTAGACGTTAGAAGGGTATCGGTTAAACAAGAGGGACAATATGTTGAAACTCCATGTCACATTGTAACATTCAACACACCGAAACTACCGCAAAATGTAAAAGCTGCTTTTTACAACCTTGAAGTTCGACCGTATATCCCAGCACCATTGAGGTGCATGAATTGCTTAAAATTTGGACATACGTCATTACGATGTAATGTCTCAGGAAAGTGTATATGTGGAAAAGATAATCATGGAGACAATGAGCAATGTTACGAACCACCCAAATGTGTAAATTGTCAAGGTGCTCATTCTTCCAAGTCCAAAGAATGCCCCGTATATAAAAATGAAGTATCTATACAAAAAATTAAAGTTTCTGAAGGGCTAACTCACCCGGAAGCAAAGAAAAAAGTAATTGTTCAAACTCCTGTAGTTGGAAAATCTTACTCCAATGCAATACAAGCTGCAGTTCCCTCTGTAGAAGAAGTAATTAAAAAAATAGCACCAGAACTAATTGTAACTATCTCAAAGAATGTATGTGATATTCTGATGGCGACAATTAGGTCAGCTGTCGCAGACAGTAAAAATATGCCTCCTCCAGTTCAAGAGCTAGAAGAAGACATCAATAACAAAGAAAAAAGAAAAAGATCTCCGAGCTCCCCATGTGATGAAGACACCAAGGTTAAACCCAAAAGAAAGGGTTGGCCCAAAGGAAAACCGCGGAAACCTAAAAGTACATCTTCTATCTCTAGTGAAGTATCCCAAATACAAGATGTCACAGAACTTTCTCAATCTGCAGGTAACATCCCTGTAGATGAAGGACACATGTCACAACCTGTGATAATATGACTGTGATATTAGCATTTAGAATTGTTATAATATATAATCGAAATATTATTTTATTTATTTATTTATTTTATCTCTATTTATATTTTATTGTGTATGTTCATTAATTTATTGATAGTAGTTCCTCTTTTATGTCTACAACTATATAATATAAATTTGCATATAATACATAATGTTAAACATCCTCCAATGGAATATTAACGGTTGCATAACTTACTTACCGGAACTACAACTTTTACTACGGAGAGAAGATTCATTTTGTGTGTGCTTACAAGAGACTCGTTTAAAACGTTCCGATAGATTCGGCCTCAGAAATTATACCGCTTACCGTGTTGATCAAGATCCGGGTGCCCGAGCCCACGGAGGAATATGCATATTGATTAAAAACACCGTGCCACACACCAAACTTACCATAAACAGCAGTCTTCAAGTTGCTGGAATAATAATACATCATCCATTCAAAATTTCTATCTGTAACGTATACTTACCTAACTCCAACTGGCAACTGGAGCAACTATATGATGTAATTGACCAACTCCCTCCTCCAATCCTCATGGTGGGGGACTTTAATGCCCATAATCCTATCTGGGGATCAGAAAAAGTAAATGCAGCTGGAAGACTTATAGAAGAGCTGATTAATGATAAGAATCTAATAGTTTTGAACACTGGGGAGGGTACATACTTTAATGCTAGAGCCAGAAAATTTTCAGCAATAGATTTATCCATCGCCTCTCCAATATTTGCGACAAAGATGCAGTGGTCGGTTCTGACAGACGATATCGCATCAGATCATGCGCCCATAAAATTGCAGTGATGATGCAAGATCACAAATAATAAGACTGAGAGGTGGTTAATAAATCGTGCAGATTGGAAATTATTTGCAGAAAATCTGGAACCATTCAATGCAGATGGTAATATCGATGAAATGGTAGAAGATATCACCACTAAAATAATCAATGCTAGTCTTAAAAGTATCCCTTTCTCACGTGTAAACAAACTGAAACGAGTCGTTCCGTGGTGGAATGAGGAGATTCAGGATGCAGTAAATGCAAAACATAGAGCATTAAACAGGTTCAAGAAGAATCCTACGGTTGAAAACCTTATACATTTCAAAAAAATGCGTGCTGTTTCACGCAAAGCTATATTAAATGGGAAAAAGTCGAGTTGGCAACAATATATCTCGTCTATTAAAAAATCAGCATCAAATAGCGAAATATGGAAGAAAATAAAGAGTATAAATGGCGCCACTAATACCTCTTCTCCTACAATTTTGAGACATAATCATCGAATAATAACCGAAGTAGAAGAAATTGTAGAAGTGTTGGCTGACGGATTTGCAGCTAATAGCAGTCACAGCCATTTCCCCGCAAATTTTGCTGGGATAGAATCTAACCTCGACTTTTCCATTGATATGACGCTCCCATATAATATACCTTTTAGCATTGCGGAGTTTAATAATGCACTAAAAAAAGCAAGAAACACAACGCCAGGACCTGACCTAGTTCATTATGAATTTTTGCGACATCTTCCCGAGCTCGAAATGCAAAAAATTTTAGTACTATTTAACAAAATATTTTCACTGGGTTCATATCCTACAGAATGGAGAAACTCAATTATCATTCCTATTCACAAATCTGGACAGGATCCGAATTTACCTTCAAGTTATCGTCCTATCTCCCTTACATCCTGTTTAAGTAAAATTCTAGAACGAATGGTAAACTTTCGGATAACATGGTATCTCGAAAAGAATAAGTTACTATCAGAACATCAAATGGGATTTAGACTGTTTAGGTCAACAAATGATAACCTCGTTCAACTCGAATCAGCTATATTAAACAGTTTTGCTGCAAGAGAACACACAATAGCCGTCTTCTTCGATTTAGAGAAGGCGTTTGAGACCACGTGGAGACATAATGTATTACAGCAACTATATGATCTGGGATTTAGAGGTCAACTGCCCAAATTTGTCCAAAGTTTCTTAGCGCATCGAACCTTTCAAGTTAGAATAGGAAACTTAAAGTCATCAAAACACGTGCAAGAAAATGGCGTGCCACAAGGTTCTACATTAAGTGTAACACTCTTTGGCCTTGCGATTAATAGTTTACCGAAACTAGTAGACGCTGATATTGGAAAATCTCTATATGTGGATGACTTGGTTCTATTTGCATCTGGGAATATAGGAGATGATACGGTAGCTCGATTGCAACACAATATCGATAAACTAGTGAGAGGGGCAGAACAACTGGGATTTAAATTTTCTCCTGTGAAGACAGAAGCAATGCACTTTTGTAGACTAAGAACAAGACATGACCACCCTAGACTGAAAATTCACGGTTCAACTATTGAAATCAAACAACACCGTAGATTTCTAGGACTAGAATTTGAAACTAAGTTGTATTGGAAGCATCACATAACGGGTTTAGTTGAATCATGTAAACGTTCTATGAATGTCCTTCGTTGTATTGCACACATAAACTGGGGCGCCGATACCGATGTGATGGTACAGGTCTATAAAGCTCTTATACTTTCCAAAATAGAATACGGATGTATTGTATATTCGGGAGCAAGGAAATCTTGGCTGAGGAAACTTGACAGCATACAACTCCAGGGGTTAAGATTATGTACAGGAGCTTATAGAACCACGTCCCTTGATGCCCTATGTTGTATAACAGGAGTGATGCCTCTCGAAATAAAATTTAAGATAATGATGTGCAGCTATGCGTCAAAAATGAAAGGTCAAAGTCATCACCCTAACTACCAGGTAATGTTTAATGAGGAGTCGTATAACAACTGGTACCAGAATCGCCAAACAATATCACGCCCTACCGGTATTAGATATAGAGAATTACTGCAAGATCTTGATATGCCAGTTAATACGGAGGTATTTCCTCTAACTGTCGGAGAAGTACCTCCATGGAAACTGCATTTACCCAAAATACACTTGAACTGTACAATACACGCTAAGAAGGAGACCAACGCATATATTCAAAAAAACACCTTTAGAACTATAGTGAATGAACACCAGGATTGCGAAGTCATTTACACCGATGGATCCAAATCGAATGCTGGGGTGGGCAGTGCATTCTGTACTGGTATGTCAACGTACAGCTGGTCCCTTCAACAGGAAGCCTCAATTTTCACGGCAGAGCTTTATGCCATATTACATGCGATACACTATTGTATAATGTCACACCATAAGCGATATTTGATATGCTCCGACTCGCTCTCATCGTTCTGTGCGATGGAAGAGCACTTTCCCAAAGACTCGCTAGTGCAAATGGTGCTCGCAGCCTTACATAAAGCCACAGAAGACGAAAAGGAAATCTGTTTAGCATGGAGTCCCGGACATGTAGGCATTGCAGGAAATGATAAAGCCGATGAAGCAGCCAGAAATGCAAGTACAGAACAGATGAAAGATGTACGACTAATTAGAGCGGACGACTTAAAATGTGCAACTAAGGAAAAAATAGTTAAACTTTGGGAAAATAGGTGGGCATTGAACAATACAGCGCAACTTCAACAGATAAAGTTGGAAGTAAAACGGTGGATCTTCCCTGTCTTCCTGACAAGGAGAGAGCAAGTGGTCTTGACCAGATTACGCACAGGTCATACTAATCTAACAAGTAGCTACAAACTTTTAAGAGCACCGCAACCCATGTGTGATTTATGTAGAGTTCCATTAACAGTACCCCATATTATCATCGAATGCATACAATTCTCTGACGTAAGACGGAAATACAAATTAGCAAATAATATAGAACAATGTCTTAACAACGAAATCGATAATATGAGGAAAATACTTAGTTTTATGAAAGACGTAAATCTACTTTTGAAAGTGTGATAATAATTACTTAAAGTCGTTAGTGGCTAATGACCTCAGTAGTCGATGCCCAAATGAAGAAAAAAAAAAAAATAATAATAGTCATTTATTGGATAACGTACAAAAGAAACAATACATAATTCTAGTGAATATTAAACTCATTTTATTACGTTATACCAAAAGGGCGAAGTTCAGATATGTAGTGCAAACTACAATCTGTTCTACCACTTAACCCTTTTAATAATTTATTGTGCTAAGTCAGATAATGGCAAATAATTATTCAACCTGGAACCTAGTGAATGTACTTATCCGAATATGGAAAGAAAAATGACAGTGATAATATTTTTTTTAAAACAGAATAAAACTGAAAATACCGAAACTGAAAATAAAAAATAAAATTAAACATATTATCTCAAGTGCGTTTGTTGCTGCTCAAGAAGTATTAATCTAAGGTTTTCTCTGAAGCGTTTTTGGGAACAGGAGTGTAAATGTTTCTAATATTGTAGGTGTACATGACGTGTGTACATGATTTTTAGAATGTTTTCTTATTGTTTTTTTCACAACTATAACGTGCAGTTTCTAGGGCACATTTTTCATACACAGTATCGTGCAATTTGCATTGCGCTTTATTACAGTGATGTGTACTATGTATCAGCTTTGAGTATAAAATATATTCCTCGATATATTCTATATTGAAAGGTATTAGAAAGTAGTGTAGAGAAAAGAGTTAATTCGTCAACGCGTACTACTTACCAATTTCCAAAGGAAAATTAATAAAGGGTCGTGACTGTCCGATCGAAATGCGAATTTTGTGTGCTTCGATGACTTTGATTGTAGGTAATAATATTGGGAAAGTCATATGTACAGCAATATAAAATTAAGTTTAGGTCCTGATGTTAGTTAATTCAAATTGCATTTGATAAACCAATATTTTTAATTACACCACGTAAATAAAGTTATATTTTCCATTTTAAAACTGTAGCGCTTTGTTTTAATGGCAGTTTGTTCAGGCCCCCGAGGTATAATTACGTAAAAAATGTGATTTTATTTTGTAATGAATACTGCCACAATTAACAGGCTTTGATAAAATGCCTACACGATTAGATGATCGTGCCATTATGATATAAGAAGAAGGAACAAATATTTTAACGCGTTAAACTTCTTTGAAATTTCCAAATCGAGTCAAAGTTATCTCCGAAAAACTCCCCTCTTAGAACACTTTTGTAGAACTAAAGTTTATTCAACGCACGTATTTACTTCCACAAAATGTAAAAGGCATGCAAATCAGGCAAAATACGATGAAGATTTAAAAACTAAGGACGTCCAAAGCAACAACTTCATTACGTCAACTACTTATTCGTAGTTTTAAAAAACAAATTCTCTCTTTTGTAGACGCTCTTGTAACCAAATTAAGGTTTACTATCACCACACGGTCCTATTTGGCATTTGCCTGTGTCTTATGTAAATAAACTCAGAATATTACCTCATAGGAAGTGATTGTACGTTCGGATTGTGTCATTTCTGTGACATAAATAATGTATGTTCTAGGAACAATGCTCCATGACGTTTAATAGAAATAGTAAGGCATTTCACATAACGTATTTTGCTAAATCAACAAACATGAAAGGGGTGTGCTGTGTATTTTATTTTTCTAGTTGAAAGTCGACGAACGTAAGGTTTTTTTTTACTGCTTTAATATTTACATGACTCGAATGATGGTCATTAAAACAATTTTTATCTCTTTCTCAACTAACATGCAAAAATAGTACCTGATAGGATAGGATATCCTAACCTGTACTTCTATGACTTCGAAGCTTTATGATGCCCAGTCAGTGAACTTTTCCTTTAAATTATCAAAAGTCAATAAACTTGAGACATTACTTTACTACTTTATTGTTAAGTTTCACATAGTCTCATAAAAGTAAATTACATTCACTAAACTCATAAGACTCTTAGCTCCCAAAAATCAATATTTCCTTTCTCGTAAAGCGACAACGACCTTACTTATTAATCAATTTCTCCCATGTGCATATAACTCAAAAGCGCCATTATGCCAGAGTGAATTTTAGTTAAACACCAGGTGGAAGCAACAAGTCTTTTTATTAACAGCCCTTTAATTTTTTTAACACTGTGTCACTTAATCCTACCCCAAAGAACAATAATTAAGAACGACTTGAATTAATAATTTTGGAATTAACACAGCTATTAGCAACAGATACCTTTAATATTCTATGACAGTTTTTGTTTAAATTTATATAAGTAAAATAGTAAATCGTATTATAATAAGAGTATAAAAAGATTAGTTCTCGTTTTTATTTGTACTAGATAAAGATGGAGCAATGTTGTTTTACCTGTAAACCGAGCTATAAACGCATAATCTAGATCACCTAGGTAAGAATTCGTAAAAAAGCGATAATAACGAATAGATAATTTCAGTTTCTAATTTATTTACAGAAACTAACAAAGACTCTAGAACTGACAGGATAGAACGTTTCATAATGAAACTGGATTTCCTTACGAACTCCACAATGCAAAATCAATATGCAAATGCAAAAGGTATGAAAACACAAACTGCATCCGTTAGAACTCATATTAGCAAACTTCCTGCGTGGAATATTAGTTTCTAATACTTAAGGAGGAAACTTTAGGGAAAACCTCGTACATTTCCATTCGAAAACTTTTGTGAATTTATAAGATGATAATGTCTACCTATAGGCTAATATTTTAAATACGCAATCAACGTTACAGTTTCATGCATATTTTACCAATACTGAACCAGAAGGACAGAATTTTAAGATCAGAACATGATAATCAAGATTAATTAATCCGAAGTTCTTGGAAAGGTACTAAAGAATAAATTAACATTAAAGGCGTAAATTAGGATTTCTGAAACTTACGTCGCGTAAAGTAAGTTTATTAAACTTTGTTTCTAAATTTCTTAGGTAAATTCTAAGATTCTGCTTGGAAAACGAATTAATTTGAGATCTTGTCTCTGGAACAAGTTTCAAGCTGATATTTCTTGTAATGCACGTTATGAGTGCGTATACTAACTTTAGTTGGTAGTGATTTTGTGAAACAATCGTGGATCTTATAATTTCTTTCTTAGTGTAGGATGCCCTGCACTGTAGTCGCATTTTTTACTTTCCATATTTCACACCCATTGAGGAACCTAACGTCACCTTTATCTGGTTCTCTTCATCTGATCCCCTTGTCATATAGTTTTACCATTTATATATGGCCTGTACCGCCTTCTTCCTCCACCATTGCTCGTTGTACGTTTTACTTGACAAAACTCAATGGGTTTATAGGAAGTAAATTAAAACTTCCAGTAATTGACGTGAGTAATATTCCCTTCTGGTAACAATTGATCTTATCTCTCCTTGGAAAATGCCGCTTCCTTTAGATATGGCACAGTTGACTTTCTCGCACCACCTTGGTAACGTTATCTTTGTGATGAATGCAAAGTTTGGTGGAAAAAAAGTTCGTATGAATCACGAATCCAAGCAAACTGTCTTCAGTTTTGCGGAAGTAAAACTCAAGATCGGGATTATACAAAGGATTATGCCAATGCTCCGCTGTGTTGACAATAATTTTGCCCAATTTATTAACTCGTTTTTTGTTGCGGGTAAATGCACTCAACTTTAAGGAACTTTTTTCTAACCAGCCGTTACTGTGAGCGATCCGAAAAAAAACTTCTTTGTTTATCACAATGTGATTTAATGTCAGTCTACTTACTCCCATTTTTTATTCGAAAAGCAATTCTCCGACTTGAAAATGCTCCTTCGCTCACTAATTGCACGTTCCGGTTCCCAAATTTCAACCGCAAATCTTCACACATACGCAAGTGTATTTCTCGCAACACAGATAGAAATGTCAACCGCGAATCAATTTTTGCACACATTGGTGTTTGTACGTGATCGCTCCCGAAAATGAGCTTAGAGTTCTCGCTCTCCCACTTCACGTGCTATTTGAATCTCGCTCATTAGAAATTCTGCAATGGACCCTATTTCTTGGACGCAACGATTTGGGCTTTAAACAGAACGGAACGAAACTCTTTGGTTTAGAGAGATCGTGGCAACCGCGCTCGCTTTCCCCAATACGTTTCTTGTTATCGCTTATTATCGTCGCCGGACATACTTTGGTTCATGTTCGCTAAAATGCGGTATATGTGTACATTTTCTTATGTTTAACAAATTATTTAAATCTATATAACGGAAGAATTACAAGATAAACATAAAATTATTTTAATTATCACGTTGATAAAGGCTTTTATCACCAAGCACTATCTGAAGAAATATCAAAAAATATTTTTTCCAAGATGTGCAGTGTAGTGAGTTTTTTATTAAACAAAAATGCACCTGGCTTGCTCAAAACAAAATTAGGATTAAATTTTATCTAGAAACTCCTGAGAATACCTCCTTTCCAGCATGGTGCACTATCACAGCTACAATATACAAGGTATCTCTTTTTAATCGATGAAAATTAATTTTCAATTATAAGTAAATTCACGATTTAAAAGCGCCAAAGTGAAATAGTAAACACGTTATACTAAGTGAAAAATGAAATGCTTATTGTAGGAAGAAACAGATAAAATGAGGTGAGAATTTGTAATTAGTGAATTGTAACAGCGAGACGATTGTACAGGGCGACTTTCTTATGGAAAAAGAGATGGAAACACCCGTTATTTTAAGAGATAGGAAAAGATGGACCTGGTTGTCCTTGTCTGGAGCCCAATTTTAAAGGGAAAATCACTGGCGCACACAGAATTCAGCTATCACTAATCATTTGGCCGCTAGAGGGCGTTTCTCGAATTTAGTCAATTTCCTTACTACCCCATAACTTTCTTATTATTAAAGACAATTTTATTGATTTTGGCCAAATTTTTCTTAGAGCACTTTTTTATTCAGAATTCATTACGATACATACGTTTGGTTTTTCTTGTACGACCGTAAACTATATTTTTTCATATAGACCAACCTATAAGCATATTTTGGAGTTTTAGAAAAGTGCGTAACATTTCCTGAATTTTCACTTATTAAATTTATAATAAATATTATCTGCAATATTGCATTTTATACATGAAAATGTTTTTATTATAGGCATGTAGGTTTCCATGGCAAAGAAAAGATGACAGGATTGTTTAAAATGGCAATTTCTTGGTTACCTGTATTATTTATTTATATATTATATTACTTATTTGTTTTATTCGCATGTGTTTTCACGTTCTTTATTTTTTGTGGATTATTTGAAATAAAAAATATTTGGAAACTAATAAACATTTGCAAATAATCAAGAAATTGTCTTTTTACACAATATTTTGTTCGCCATGGAAAACTAGATGCCTACAAACATTTTAATGTATAAAATACAATATTGCAAATAATATTTAATATAAATATAATAAGCAATACATCAAAATTTAGGAAATTTTACGCTCTTTTCAAAAACTCTAAAATATAAAGGGTGATCCTAGAGAAAAAATATAGTTTAGAGGGACGTATAAGAAAAACCAAACACCCTGTATCTACATAAAAAAGTGCTCTAAGAAAGATTTTGCCAAAATCAATTATCTTTAATAATAAGAAAGTTATGGCTACGGGGCATCAAGGAAACGCCCTCTAGCGGCCAAACGATTAGTGATAGCTGAATTCTGTTTGCGCCAGTGATTTCCTTTTTAAAATTGGGCTCCAGACACCTAGGTCCATTTTATGCTATCTCTTAAAATAAAGGGTGTTTCCATAAGAGTGTAGAATTTAGACCACCCTGTACGTTTCGTTTTAGCAGAAATACGTCTAGTTTTTAAAATAGTACCATTATCTGCCATTCTATTATCAACGTCTATATAATATTTGGAAGTCGAATATGTAAATCCGGCCCGTGTAGCGCAGTTTAGTGGAAGCTCGACTGCGGTACAGGGTCCTTGGTTCGAATCCGGGTTCGGGCATGGATATTTGTAAATGTATAGTGGGTTGGGTTGGTAGAGCAGCCTCGGCTGAAACCCCGCCCACTTAAAAATAAAGGCAAAATAAAAATAAATAAATAAAATAAATTGTTTTCGTTAAAGCATACCATCGCATGCAATCGGAGGTATAATTATTAATTATTATTATTATTTTATATACGATAATCAAGTAAGATCTACTTGGAAAACTGAAACAGTGGAAAAAGAGTTGTTTGTACGGAATTTGTACACATACAAAGTTACTTCTGCTAGAATATTTTCCACCATTTTAATCACAGATCACGTCCTCACACGGACTCCGCATTTTAAAGCCGGAGATTAGTCTTGATGGTTTTTTTTCTTTCATATTCCGCCCTTTCTGCAATTACACAAGTTCTTTTTTAAACATTCGACGTTTGCTTAAAAAGCCGCACCCGAAGATGAAAATCTGAAAATTGCAAGTTTCATACCGTCAAAGGAAATCTTAACCAAACCGTGATAATATTTTGTTGAGGGACCGGTATTCCCCGCTTTAATTTCCCTCTTCTTTCACAGAGAAAATTAAATTAAGTTCACCGCTATAGTATAGTTAATTTATTATAGTTGCATAATTTAGTTTATGTGAGAGGTAATTTTTCTTTTGTTCGTTTCAGATTTGGATTATTGGTATGAGCAAGCACGAATCGCTCTGAGAAAACGATTGCAATATGCCAATGACAGACGACCTCACGCCAAAAACGTGATTCTCTTTGTTGGAGATGGCATGGGGGTCGCCACTGTTACAGCTGCACGCATCCTACGGGGTCAAAGGCAAGGAAAGCAAGGCGAAGAACACGAACTTGCTTGGGATTCCTTTCCCGCAGTTGCCCTCGCTAAGGTATTTAATATAATACGCCCTCTCAAATTTTTCGTCAGATAAAAATCAAGGTTTCAAAGTTTTTGCAGTGAAAGGCGTTGGTTTAAAACGTAACCGCTTAACCGTTTTGTCAAAAACTAACTTTGGATGAAGTTCGGATTACAAACAGAGCATGTCTCTGTTTAGTTTCTGCGTCAATAAGTTAACTCTCGGGGAGATTAACAGGCAGAAATAATTTTCAAGGGTTCCCGCATTTAAATGAACTTAACTATTTACATTCTTCATGTAAATTTAAGGTCCACATCATAGTGTTAGTCATTTACTCTCGTGAGGCATTTAAAGTAGATACCAAAAAGGGGAGGTAAAGTTCGTGAAAAAGAATAAATAGTACTTTATATTAATGAACCTATAAAGTTTGTAAAAACACAGGCCCGTGCTAGTTAAACAGTACAGTTTTAAACGGTTCAAGAGAAAAAAAATATGAAAGTGACAGTGTTTGTACAGCGAGAGTATAACTGGAAACAGATCATGGTGTGATAACAGCGATCAGTTTATCAAGTGCGCGTGCTAACGCAGTGGTAAAAAGTGCATTTGCAATTATTAGCTTCTGACTCCAGAGGCCAATTAATATGTCACAATTACAAGTATAGGTACTCGAGCTATTGATAATAATCTAACTCGAAGAAATCAAGATGTATTCCCGAAAAAAGACCAATGCGTGGTCATGAATTTAATGGGAGATTTAAAATTACGTCACTACGTAATAGCCCTAGGCAACATCGTAGATCCTAAAACATGATATTTGTCTCTATAGAATCTCAAATGACCGAATCTGCGTTTATCTTGCAACTGTACAACTTGTCGGTAAGCTTTTGGCTGAATGTACTCACATTATGGTAGAGAACGACAATGTACAAATACAATGACTAATTTCTACTGCTAACAGACTAATAACTTCAATCTGCTTTCCGTCGATACCGCACACCATTATCGCCATACTGGAACAAATTCCATTGCCCAAAAATGGTACTTGGATACTGTAATGCTCATCACGAATTTGGTGTTTGACAACCGCCAACAGAAGAGGAAAAATCATCGTGAAGCCCATACACCGCCTGCATTATGTGGTAGTCAATGCACGTCAAAACACGAGATACGATGCTGCCACAGGCTTATCATCGACTCGACTGGAAGCTCTTGTGGCGCGCTGGCGGTCTTTTGGAGACTCATAACAACCCAATTAAAAAAGAGTTCAAACGCAAAGTACGATGGTAAATAGAGAAAGCCGATTGGGAAATTTATTCAAATCTCATCACTCAAGCAATTCACGCAGAAAAGTCAACAACTGAACCCACCGAAATGATACGCGTTTAGTAATGGTATATTACGCACCGAGTGCGAAAGTAGGTTACAGCACTCAGGGTGATTATATTCTGAGAAAAATAACCTTTCGACGAGGTTAGTATACTATTTTATTCGTGAGCATCATTATAATTATTTTATTAACAAAATTCCAATAACACTACACTAAATAAACGTAATTCAAATCATCTTCAGAGCCATCTGCAAATTATAGCTCTTATTCAAAGGATGGCCGATAATGCAGATTTGGATATTATAATTAATTTGAAATGCCCGGTAGCGAATTTAATTCTACACCCCCTGAAATAAGGGAAATTGCGGACGGTGCAGTAAAAAATTTACTGCCCGAACCGAGCACGAAACGTTACGAACACATTAATTTTTACATTTACAAACAGTGATGTGCAGGAAAGAGCTTAAGCAACATAGGCTCCGAGAATATTCTTAAAACCTCTATGTTCGGCGGAAAGTGGTATTCGGAAAGCCAGATCCATCGTCAACAATATTCTTACGCTCGAGTCTGAAATACACAATGCTTTCGCAACAAGACAATCAGATTAGCCGTCTTTTTCGATTTGCAAAAAGCTTTCGATACTGCCTGAAAAAATTCCTTTGGTTGGGAAACACAAGGCAGACTCGTCGCCTTCATTGAAAACTTCCCAAATAATAGAATCTTTCAAACCATCTGTTACATTCACTTTGGGCAAATGCCTGGGCAAATGTAACAAAATTACCTTGAGATAAGCACAGGGTCGGCTTAGGCAAATTGAGGTGGGTAGGAGTGAATTTTGGGTTGTTGGGTTTTTGGGTTGTATACTAGCAAAAATTAGTAGTAATATTATGTAGTAATAGTAAACCGGATAGGCGCCACTTAGGGCCGGTTTTACAATTACACTTTTACGGAGAATAAGATATTCCTGGAATAACTGCCATAGCAACATGTATGCCATTGGTTGACACAATGGTAACTAACGCAACCGTCGACATTTATTCTAGGTACCTATAGCTTATTCTCGGTATATACCTTCATTGTAGAATTGGCCCTTAGTGTTTAGTCGCTTTCGAAAGAATTGAGAGAATACTTACCAAAAGGTGAAACTAGGCAAACTAAGGGATCCTTATTCTGGTCTTGAAAAGATAAAGAAATAAAATATTTGATAGGGATAGAACATAAATAATAATTAACGTCACAAACGAGAATAATTTAATCAATGATTTCAAAAATATTACAAATGGAGGCCACTGTAATATACAGGGTGACAAATTGAAAACTTACCACCCCCAAGTCTTAGTAAATAAACGAGATATTTAAAACAATCAAAATCCGTTTCGGTAATTCGGAGGGGGAATCATAATCACATAGTTGGCGACGCACCCCCTCCAACCCCCTGCGTCCCAGCCACCGCAACTTTTAAATCTTAAATAGTGACCCGCCATGTGTGATACGTCGTTGGAAAGCTCTGAAAAAATGCTTGCCAAACATACCAAATAGCATTACATTTAGGTTAGTAATTATCGTGCAAATCAAAAAATAAATTAATTATGAGATATGAGATGAAGACGTCAAGTGAAACACGTCGAAAAAAAAACATTTCCGCCCTCAATGCATTCCTTTCTCATTAACTTGTTGTGTTATTCATTCGCAATATTTCTCCAAAAAATAATTCAGATGGGAACTAAGCACAATTTTACTAGAGCGGCGTTTATTGGATATTTATAATACCGGATCATTATTGCAATCACGCTCTGCTTAGCGATACAGCTTGTTAACGATTTTACTGTGGGTGATAGATGACCTAGTTTATCATAAACATCTTAGAGCTCTCCAATCTTGTAAGTAACTTTGACGTGCATTAATCCGTATAAATACCTAACGTGGAAGTTGATAATTTGTTACGGTCTTTACATTTAGTAAGTTTTTGTAAAAGTACTACTATTCAAGTAAAGGCAACATTTTAGTATGGATAAAGATGTACACTAAATACATTCATATCGCGACAAAGAGAAATGGTCGCAAAAATATCCCCTCCAAAAAACTAGTTAAGGTGTTTTCAATTTAATCTAGATCCATGAAGATGTAATTTTGATCTTTTGAGAAAAAAAGTCGACAATATTATTTAATAAAGGAGAAATTCCTCATATTCAGTATTTTTCTCTGAATGCCTAATATAGAATGTATGAAATGAATTCCGAAGCATTACTTATTGTTGTCGGTCTCATTTTTTTAGTCTCATTTTTAGACATGCAACCGATGCAACGTAATTACAGTCAGTAGCTATATTGTGCACTTGTGCGGAATTCATGTCACATTAGTTGCATGTTTCTTCAATAGGAGATTTTCCAGGTTCGTATACATTTCACTTTCTGTTAAGTTGTAAGCTAAACATTCTGCTTACGTTTCTAATCGAAAGTAATGAAAAACGTACGTAGAAAATTTCTTTATACAGGGCGTTACAAGACCGTATGCAAAAAAATTGGGTGTTAGACTTAGAGGGGATCAAGACAAGCATTTTTTCCAAATAAACCGAGGGTCCAACGTGTTTCGTTTGGGAGCCACCCCCAAAAAATTTTGTAAACGTGACTTTAGTCAGTACACAAAACTGTTAAACTTTTAATATTTAGATTGATAATAAATTATAAAAAACTTACCTCGGCATTCCCATTCGATTTGGGATGTTATACAGGGTGTTTTTTTTTAAGATGGGCCATACTACCACGTAAAGGCGTTGAGTTATTTAAAATGGGACATAGGGAAATTTACATTGGGCCAATTGTTCTCAAATCTTGGCCTTGCGCTTATATTAGTTATTTCAATGACAGTTCTCAATATGATCCTTCAAACTGCATCAACAACGCAGCAACATGTATTCCGCCGCTCGAAAAGGTCATGTAGTACAATTTGTATATAAGAGTGAGCACAGTAGCTGAGTAGTAATGCGAGCCGAGTATCGGGTATTGTTTGGTTGCCGATGGAAAATAATTCGAGAACCGTTTGTAATCTTAGACGTTTATATCTGATTTGAATAAATTTGTTGGTTTAGAAACAATTTCTACAGTACTGTGACAGATGATTCGCGAGGAAGCTATAACCGAAACAATTGATGCAATGCAGATTTCCCTATAGCCCATTTTAAATAACTCAACGCCTTTACATTGTCGTATGGTCCATCTTAAAACAAACAACGTGTATAGGACATAATAATAAAGGAAATACTTTATACTTTAAGAACGATGTGCCCAACTTATTATTTTTTCCACTAATAGGGATGAACGTAGAAGACGAGTTTAAACTTATTTTACCTTTCCGATTTGTTAGTGACATGTGTCCTGGTACAGAAAACGCTTCGAATTATTTAACAAGTTACAAATTCACGGGAGGTGTAAATTTTAGATTTCCCATCCTAACAATTTTCCAATAACACCTGATACAGTTTCACCATCCCCAACGAGATCAAACTTCTTTGCGCATCAATAAGATTCTCCATGTAGATTCTTTCGTTCCGGTTTCCGATGTATGACACTGCATTTTCATAAAACCCTCTATGTAATCACAAAAGCCTTAGAGAATTTCTTCTTTACCTTTTCTGTGTCCCTTTTTATATGGTCGAGCACGTAGCCCGATCCTTTTCCCTATGTTTTGTCAGTATTCATAATGATCGTATTGTGAAGGATGGGGCCGGTAGATTATTTCCTGCATATTTTCGGGCCAGGAAATATTACACGTAAAATTTATTCTTTCGCGAAAACTTGCGTTGTTCTTGTTATAAATCTCGCTTATATCCCGGAAAAATAGTGCCATTGAGGTCATACATTTTCATTTCACATCTTCAGCTTCATGACAGATCTAGTTCAGAGCTATGTGATAAAGTGTTTAGAGGTACATGTCGCGAATTTCATTTTCGTAGCGGCTTAGAAAATACTACATACGTATAAAATGAAACAAAAACGTCTACCTACAATCTTTAACCCCAATAAACTATTGAATTCAACGAAAAATTCCACTTACAAAATTCTCGTAGTCACGTAAATAGGACAAAGTGGGAAAAGCAGTGCAGAAAATATTGTTGGTTTAGAACTTAACCTAATTACAAGGGTCATATTTTATATTTATCAAACAGCCACTAGGCTTGATGATTTATGTGACTCAATTTTACATTGTTATACAGAGTACGCAAGAAGTCCCTGAACGTTTAATTGTCTCCGTTATCTGCAAATCAATCTTTTTCAAGTTTGGTATATGAATACTGTAAAGAACAAAGAATTCATTGCCTGCCTTGTTTTTCATGTTTTAAAAAAGTTTTTATCAAAATTAGTGTTTAGTAATTCTGCAGTTTTTGACCAGTTCCCTATTAGCAACTTTTGTTTTCCACAAAGCGAAAGGACATTGTAATAAATATCAAAGTGACGTTTGTATAAAGCAACGAATTGAGAAACAATTAGTTCATATTTTAGAGTTAGTGGGTGAACTTCCTTCTGTGTCAAGTAGTTAATCCTTCAGTAGAGCATTATAAATTATGTTGAAATTCCACTCGCTTCAAGATTTCTCTTGCTAATTTTTCAATATGACGGCACTTTCGGTTAGGTATACCTAACGTACATAATGTAGAAGGACAGAAGTTTTTTACACTTTGCGAATACATTACTAACGGGTAAACTTGGTTTTCAAGCCCAAAAATTCACATTAGCTATTATGTATTAACTATATTTTAAAATCGTTTATAAAATCAATTTAGTTACTATAAAAGTTCACTAAACTAGAACACCGACACTCTCCTCACCTTGGATTTTGTGATGTCACGAGAGTGTGACGCCACGAGGTTCCTTTGGGTTTTCCAATGTCACGTGACGTTACAAGGCCCCAAGGTCATGCAACGTCACAAGAAAATGACCTTTGGGTTTCCCCGGGGTCGTGTGACCTGTCAATATTCCATCCTCGGTGCATGTCTTGAAAAACAGCTGGTGGTTGAAATGCGTCTAGAAATTTTCATGACCTTATAGACTATATAGTTATTTATGTATCGAGGGCATAATCAAAAGATTTAGGCACGAGAAAATGTTTAAAGCCCGACGAAGGAGGGCTTTTAATTTCTCGAAAGCCATAACCGATTACGCCCGTGGTACATACAACGCTTTATTCTAATGTAGCACAATTTCTAAAGAGTTAAAAAGTGCAGGAATTTGTCGCTAACCAAATATTAGTGGTGTGTAGCTGTAGATAGTTGGCGTTATTTATGTTGCTATAGATACTGGGACTGTTTACTTTTTATCAAACAATTCGCCTGACATGACTTTCCTACTACTTTTGATAGTCATTGCAATTATCTTTGGTCCATAGTATAACATTTAGAAAATTCCCTCTAGCGCCTTTATTTTGAACCCCACGCAAAAAGTGTAGAAGCCTTTCTTATCTCTTTCTTATCAAGACACATCTTTTTTGTAATTAACATTTTTCACAAATAAATTGTAATGATCTTTTTGTAGAATTTTTTAAGCATTTTGGGCATGCGAAAAAAATTTAAAAACTTTTTTCAAGCCGTTATGGTTCATTTCACACCCTCAACAACCATGAAGAGGGTTACGGACAAAACCAAAATAGGACGTTTTCGATGTATGAAGTCGGAAAGTTAAAAGATGGAAAACGTTTATATCTCGAAATTGGTGGCGATACACGAACATGGAAGCAATTGCGTGGATGACGTTCAGACAAGGTAGCCGAATCTTACGTAGAAAATTCTCTACAGAACAAAATCAAGATTGATCAGAACTTTTGTGGAGGAGCTGCGATAAACATTCCACAAACGAGTGAAGGGACTGTTAGTTTAGGTGTTGGTTCATGTGTTGTTACAATTTCTAATCCAAGTAATTGCACTTTTAATTGCTACAATTAACGTGATTGTATGATTGCTCTAACTAAATAATAAATGTATTATGATTAAAGCAATCGTTTCTAGGCAATTTTTGACAGTTCTGTGCTTGTGGCTGTTCCTTCGTCGTGGGTTTCCCACTTATTATCTCCGGTATTTTGCTGGTTATCACGTCCAAGGGAAGTTGTGATGCATCGATACTATCAGTACTTCAACCGGGATGCTATGTGGATTTCAATGAATAAAAATTAATTAACGGAGGGTGGCTAATCGACACAACCCAGGATCAAGGGAAATTCGTACGGACTTAACTGTAATAACGTTTTCAGTAGCACGGGGAATTTGGTAGTAGTGTTATGATATTGCGTTTACCATTTTAAGCCATATTGCATAATAGGCATATATATTCAGATTCGTGATATTCATGTTAAAAAACCCCCAGATACCAAATTTCGTCGATATCATAGTTTTTTTCGCAACCCCATTAAAGGATGCGCCCTGTTGTGGTAAGAATTTTCAAAAAAAATTTCAAAGTCGGAAAGGGCATACCCGAAAACCTTTTTAAAGACGTGCCACCAGTTTTTCTACTAACTCTTATGGTTGCTGAGTAAAAAATTAAAGAATAAATTCAAATTTCAACAGCTTTTGGAGGTGACTTACAAACGAAACACGTTGGACCCCCGGGTTATTTGGAAAAAGTGATTGTTTTGATCTCCTCTACACCCTGTATAGTATTTTATATATACCGGGTGGTGCCTAGCGCGACGCAGCATAGGGATTTCAATGGTAATTTCTTTATAGTCAATTACTAGCTTCCCTAATTATTTTAGAGCAAAAGTCTGAATACGTTTTTTTAGAGAAAAAAATACTGCATCTGTTCATACTATTAGTTATAATTTTCCATTTGTCAAAACCGTAGAAATCGCCAAAATAAAAAGGTTCATTTTACAATAAATCGAATATGCCTTGGAATTACCTAAAAAAACAGCGATCACGTTTCATTATTTACCTTTGACGTATATTAAATTTATACTTGTTTATAAATTAGTTAAAGAACTGCAAGTGCAATAACGTTCAAAATGTCCGTCAAAACCATCAGGAAAACGACAATACATTCAACGTTTTGGCTGCAGTAGCGGAAAATCCGAATATGAGTTTAGGAACAACTCTTCTTAAAATCAGTTTTTTTTCTTCGATTATGTCGGTACTCTGGTTCCGGAACATGATAAACAAATAATATCGGATGCACATGCAGCATACATCCTCTAAAAAAAACCTTACCCTAAGATGCCTTTTATTGCGTCGGTTAGAAACAGAATTAAATATGAAAATCGTTCGACGTCAAACAATGATAACTTAGATGCGAAGCGCTTGCAGTTTGTTAAAAGATTCCAAAGCACCATTGATTTATAAAAATGTAATTTTTTATTTTGTCGATTTCTACGGTTTTGAAAAATGGAAAATTATAACTAATAGTATGAACAGATGCAGTATTTTTTTCTCTAAAATAAACGTATTTAGACTTTTGCTCTAAAACAATTAGGGGAGCTAATAATTGACTATAAAGAAATTACCATTGAAATCCCTATGCTGCGTTGCGCTAGGCACCACCCTGTATAGTTAATTTAGTGTTATAATTTATTATCGCCCATTTTTCTTTACTTGGCCAACTAGATGCATGTTTGTAATACATGCTCTGTTAACCCTATTGTTTTCCGGACATGTTTCCCAAGTAATTTAGCTTTAGGTGAAATTAAGTAACCCTAAAAGACGCTTTGAATAGTGGGCAGGATTCAAATACTACACGGAGGTATCATACCCAGGGCAACACTAACGTGAGACCATTTGTACAAGATCCCGCTAGGTTCCAAACAAACGCGGAGCTAGACACATGAACAGATTAAGAGGGGGGCAGTGCATAAGTCTGGATTCTGGATGAAGTCACTGTAGATAGAGCTTGGTTGTGTTTGTGACAGTTATACAATTAATTTTTTCTATTTCGGTGTCACATTGATGATTTTGTAGAACTGTTTTCGGCCAAAAACAGTTGTACAAAGACAGTGATTATAGTCGTTTTTTTTGGTAATCCATCCCTTAACTTGGCAGTTGCTAGTTAGTACAAGTAGGTACTTCGTTGGGTACTTCCATGTTTGAACTTCAAAATGTCAGTCTTACTACGCTGCCAACCTAAAACTTAACGGCATAAAAAGTGTTCCCAACATAAAACATGTTAGTTCTAATGTTCCCTATAGTTTCTGATAATGATTTTTTTAATTAAATTAAAGCACCGAAATAGAAAAAATAGTATGAAAAACGCGTGTTACAATGCTTTATTGTAATACTCCTATCTTGCGGACACTCGTGGCTACGCTTCGCGTCGCCACTCGTGCCACAAGATAGTCGTATTACAATAGGTCGCATTGTAACACTTGTCTTTCAATATACTATTCTCCTATGATGTTCGGTAAAAGATATGAGAGTGTATAATAAGATGTTGGGAATCATTTTTCTGTGTAGTTCTAGGGATTTAGTGGTATACCTTTAGATACATCTGTGAAAACGTTAATAACAAAACCGTCCACAATTATTAGTTCTACGAGTATGCTATAAGAGGACGATTACTAAGGTGGCTCGGAATGGACAAACTTCTATCTCAAAGTATCCATAATCGAAACAGTATTTTTAGAACGATATTATGGAAATGCTCCCAAATAGAAAGCAACAACGTCTATGCAAATACATTTATATTTACATCATACTATAAGTGCCTATTTGTTATAACGTGAGGTTAGTTCGGCGCTGTAAAACTCAAACCCCGCCGCATAAACGGCCAGCTAGCTCAGATTCTTAATTAAAAGAAGGGCTCGAGATGAGAATCTTCCACAGCGGTTTGTTCGTTTGGGCATATAACATAAGTTCTGATCTTTGGTAGTTACTAGAAATGATTAGTTGAGCGCCACCCAATTTTGCACAAATTCTGACCTCTCCTGTATAGAAAATTGGGAAAACACAAGAGAGCCAAATAATAAATTCACTACGAACAATTCTGATTTATTAGTCCTGGCAAAACGGTGCAGGATCGGCAAATAAAATGTATCTTCAATGCGACAATAACAAATACTTTAAATGACAAAAATAATCCCCAAATAAATTCATGAACACTTCCCTAATAATTACGTTACCAGACTCCTACAACAATGATCGAGCAAAAATGTAGTTAAGATTTCAATGGATTCCAAGATTGAATTAAGTTAACCCGAATAACAACTCATATAGGCAACACTGGGTACAAGTAAATTAAAAATCTTACCTTGAATAACACATACGCTGTCTTCTCCGAAAAAGAGCTCTCCTTCGAAGTTCCAGTTCTGTAACACAAAACACAAACCCCAAGCTACAACGCTCGGAACGATTATATGAGCCGGAAGGGCCAAAAATAGCTTACTCGTAGCCGGCTCGTTTACCCATACGTTAAATACAGGTGCGTTGCTCTTGAAGAGAGCCACGACCTCAAACACTAGACGCGAACAAAATACAAAGCTCCAATCATAAATCGTCGGAAGGTTACACTAGATTAACGGTATTGAAGCAAATAAAAAAAAAGGTTGTGTAAAAGATCGTATCTTCCGAAAATTCCACAATCAGCTGGTCGCTCCCGGTATCGTTTAGGTGTTAGCGCTTATCTACTCGGTGGTACGCCGGATAGCTGCCGGCAATCAACAGGTGTTCGTACTCCGGAATATTCGCAAGATGCAAATTCATTTACTATCCCAAAATTATGCCAGGTCAATGTCCTCCGCACACAAGAATGTGCAAGGATATACTATAAACTATACCATACAAGGATTCGTCTGTACAAGGATTGACCGGTACAAGAATTCATCTACTACATGGACCCCCTAAAAGTAATGAAGATGTAACACTCCCTTAACGAGATTTTTAATAACATACCTGAAATCGTCAGGAGGGTAATGAAAAATACTTAAATCAATGAAATATGGAAATTATCCAACCTCAAATTGTGAATCTGAAAGAATTTTAGATAACATAACGTAAAAGAAAACCAACGCCATTTCACTTACATGTAGGTAGGGCGATGAACTTCAACCAGATATATAGCCTCGCAATGGAGAAAACGGCTTCTGAGTTACACTACTCGACAACGCCAATGAAAAAAAAAAGGTAAAATTGCCAGAGATTTCACGGAATGATGGCAAATATTACCCACTGGTTTAAGAAGAATTCACAATGCCACGCTCTACAACAAGTACAACCTCGTTGGCTTTAAAACGGAAATGAAGTGAAAAAATAACGCGATGAGGAAAGAAACACGCGTACAAGTGACGCCATCTCACCTATATCCTACCTAACCTAGCAAGCGGTAATTTTGAAATTTGAATATGAATGAACTAAACTGTTACATTGTGATTTAATCTATGGATATGAGTGCTTATTGCGTTTGGTCTAGAAAGCCACATCAAGTTTTTACTGAACAAGTACTATCCACTTTCAGGCTACCATGTGGAGAGTATATTTTATAAAAGGACTATCGAATACATGTATGTCTCTTGTGTAGAGATTTCATCGGCGACTAATCGGTATTGTTTTGATTTATATAAGTCTGGCTAGAGAAAATACATTTTCATAAAATTGGTATTCAATAAAAATGAATCAAATTAAATAGGTAACTATATATGCTCAACATGACCTACTCTTCTTTTCAATATGAATAATAAATTTTACCTGTTTCTGAAGGACGATCCCCTATTCAATTTAATTTTATTTGTATAGATATCTCTTCTCTTTCATCCTGTTGGGGATTTTCGTTAAGATTTTTCGCCTAAAACATCATTGTTGACCTAAATTAATTGGAAATGTCTACTCATCGATCACTCTCTAGGCGCCTTTGTTTGGCGTAATTAAAAGGAAAGGATGTAATGGTAATACACGAAGAGAAATTGGGAAACATGGAACTTTACAAACATATTATTTGAATTGTTTCCTTTAGATTATAAATGTTATGTTGTTCGTGCTCTGTATTAATATGTAAACACGTTGATTTTGTAATACACACATAGTGGTAAATGGTAAACAAAGCGAAGCTTTTCGATTAACGCTTCCAATAGACATAGCATAATTAATTGATACCGTGTATAGAGAATGGGTGTTATAACAATGGGAAAGGCCTACGGGATGCATTATTAAAATCAATGTAATTAAAGTATTCCAATTGTACTATACGGAAATACATATTTACACTAAATTCAATTAACATCATCATGAGATAATTATGTGAATATCGTACAAATCTCAACCATAAAATGACAAACTGTTATAATATTGTGACTCACTCTGTTTAACTAATTACAATACATTTATTTGTACGGGTATATTAAATTTCACAGTCATGTCATGACGCAGATGATGTAATCTGGATAAAGGTATTCCCTAATCGAAAGCTGAAGCGAATACCGTAACGGCGTAGAGCTTTCATAATAATTACTATAAAGATATACTTTTACGCAAAGAAAAAGTATTGGTTTACAATTTCGTAAAAAATAAGCGTTTATGGGTAATTTTACATTTATCGGCGAGAAACGTAGAACAAGTTAAAAACGTGGTCGTTCGCGACCGACGAAAGCGCATTTTCCCCGCACAGAATCAGTAATAACTCGGAAAGGAAGTCACTAGAAAATCTGTTGTCGTTCTGGTCTCGGAGTTGTGCTACAGGTTTAAGAAAGAAACCACATCGAAAAAGCTTAAACTGGAGGACTAGTAGTGAACAGTGGTACAGGCGGACAGACGGCCAGACGAACAGCCGGACAGATCGACCAACGGACAGACGGACAGGCGTAGAGACGGACAGACAGACAAAGTGCGGACAATAGCGTTCATTTTCCTTTTGGAAAATGCGCTATATAGAAGATTTTGGATAGCCCTTATCGTTTTTGTTCTTTTTGGTTGTCTGTTCATTTCCCTGTTAACACTATAGATTCTCTATAATAACAAAGTGATGTATGTTTTATGGTTCATTACCCTTTGTTGTTTGTGAGATAAAGATAAGATGAATAAGAATTTGCTTAATCTAGGTAAGATAAAGATAAAAATGCTCTTGTATTATCTATAAAAGGTTAAACAAGAAAGTGATCTTAAGATAAAAATCGAGATAATGTTAATACTATGAATGCTCATATACCGGGTGTTCTAAAATTGACGTACAATCTCTTGACCATCTATTCGGGGACATTTCGGGTAGTTGGGGAAATGCACAAACCTCCAGCCATGTAACATAACAACGCTGTTTATCATTATTTGTTGTTCAGATTTTCTTTTTTCGCCCAATAAGCATCTTGCCGGTGCTATCAAAGAAGATTGAGGGCCTGCCTGTACTGAGGCAGTCGTAAAGTAATCTTTTAGAAAGTGATCTTTTACCCTGGCGACAATCGGAATTTCACAAAGGTTTGAGCACCTCGACGCATGTCTGTTGGATCTTACAGATGATGTGCTTAGAGCGATGGATGAAGGTAAGATAACGCTGCTTGTGATGGTGGACTATTCGAAGGCTTTTGATGGACTAAACCATAAAGTGTTGTCTAAATGATTACACCTGGACAGTAGGGAAGCCGCGGTAGCGTGGATTGAAAATTACCTAACCGGTTAGTAGATCGCGTTACAAGGCGAGTGTGAAGAAAATGAGTCGTCTTCCCCGATGCAAATAGTCGCTTTTACGTCTTGTCTATTAAATTAGTATGGTAAAGATTTTGTGTTTTTGTTGGTTATTTTAACGACTTTGTGTTTACTGGAGTTCCGCAAGGGTCAATTCTAGGGCCACTGTTTTGCTTCCTGTTTACCACGGTTGCTACCTCAGTTTGGAAATAAGATAATTACTTTTTTCTAAATACATATGCATCAACAAAATTTCCTTAATTGAATGTTTGAATATGGAATTTTAAAAATAACATGAAATTTTCCAGGTTGACGAATGAACGATATCGAGATTTAAAGAAACATTGCTATCATTTAAGCCTTAAGGCATATTATTTACTTTACTTTTTTTTCATATTTTTCCATTCTGTAAAGAGCTCTTGTGTATTGGCGAATTAAATTCTATACAAACAACTTCTATTAAAATGTCAGATCCATCCCTCTGCACATAAAATAATAATAGACGGATTCATTCTCTGCGTTATATCTTGTTGCGCGAAATAGAATTTAGAATCGACCTTTTCACATTATTTGCTCTCGTTAAGATTATTTCTGAAGCACCATCGGTTGTATACGAAATGGAAGTGTTAAAGATTTCTATTTCGAAAAATGGAACTTAATCTAAAACTACGTTTTGAGAGTGCTGTTGTCCTAACGATGTAGCAGGAATAACTTTTTATATAAAAATAAATTGGGTCGAGGAAAGAATGAATTTAGAGTATAAAATTTCATCACTGTTTTTCCACGGTAATTAAATCCCGTAATTAATTTAGTTGGATAAACTTGGCGGATAGTTTAAAGCTTCAAAATGTGGATTTGCCTACAGCGACGCGTTGGGTCCTATATAGTTAATTAGCAGGGTAAGAATTTTTTCTATTGCAATACTTTGCAATAAATGGCATGAGCTACCACCCTTAAACAATCGATGTTCGGTTTCTCACACATATTATCAGAGATCAGTATCGAAGTTTAATTATTTCAGATATTGTGTTTGTATAAAGTGCTTCTGTCTTATTTAGTCACAAACGTTAATGGTTTTTAACCTTTCGTTTCGCTACATATTTTTTTCTGTTTAAGTTTTAAAATTTTGTGTACCGTAAAACGTTGGCTATTCATTACCTTTTAGATAACCTAGCCAGGTGTAGACTTATAATTTATCGTATGTAGAAATAGGGAAATACAATCAACAGGCCCTTGTAAAATAAGATAAAATTATACCATAACGGGATCCCCGTTAAAAGAAAATCCTGAATTTAATACACGCTTTAAAGCTATGTACAGTGAACACTTCCTTATAATAGCTCATAAATGAATGTACACGGTATATCCCACGGGGTGCAATTTTTTTCCAACACCTTTGAAGATTTTTGGTTCTTCACAGCGTCGATCTTAACAGCTGCTTTGTAATCATAAATTTATTTAGAGCTAGTCAGGGAGTTAGTATTATGTTTTGTACTCGGTGGACTAAATCAAACTGTTTTTTTTATTGAGAGACTAAAATGTCACTATTCCTCCCGGAAGGATTAAAAAGGCAATGCGGGATGAAACGTGACAATATACAATGAAAATGTGAAATACAATTTAATCACTAGTGGTTATCTTCAATTGTAAATGCTGGTATAGACTATATTTTATATCCATTTCTACCGTTTTCCGTATACATATGTTTGGATTTGGGAAGCAGTAATTTCCTCATAGCTCAAAATATTATGTGCTAGTTTAAACACACAACACAACAAACTGTACCCTCTGGATTAAAACACACACTTTAGTTCCTTCGTATATAATACGAGCATATACTATTTTAACCGATTTCCATTACAGCAGAACCCATATAAATCATTGTACAGCTTCTGACAATTCTGAATTTAATTTAGACGTCAAAAATATCAAGCTTAGGTTCTGCCGTCGAGGTCGTTTCCATAGAAACAGCATTGTCATATGTTCTGAACCTCATTTTATGCCGTGCTTCGCGCCCCATTTGAAATAAGAATGACATATGTCATTAGAATGCATAAGCATCTGTTTCACTTGATCTGCTCTTTCGGTTAAAGTGATCACTTTTTCTACCCTCACGGTTAAAGAGCCACATATCCTACTAATTCAAACATAGTAAAATGTTAATTTAACATCTGCTATAAAATAAAATAAATGATTTCTAAACTTTTAAACTTTTACATTAGACACCGACAGATTAAAAATTATCTTCCAAAACTACTTGTTTCTTCTTTTCTCCTTCATCGGCACCAGCCGCTATTAAGGAAATCCCCTCCTTCTCCAATGACCTCCGCACGCTATGCAGGTAATGAAAAGGTCCTTCGCTTAGTAAGGTTGTGCTGTCGGGTTTACACCTTTTTAAAATTGATTTCAATCAGGAACGTAGGCTGTGAAGGAGACGGTTGAAGGGACTGCACCGTGAGATAGACCGTTTTTCAAAGGTCCGTTGCGAAGATTTTTTTGACACCGTTAACATCTATAGCGAAGGTGCGGTTATCAATTCTTTTAACGATTCGATGTGGACTATCAGCGAAAACTCTTCTCGCAAACCTGGTAACTAGCGAAGGTGACTTCAGTCCAACTTGGAACTTGCTCCAATTGGGTAGAAGTTCGGCTGTTTGAAGTAGCGTAAGAACCACAATGTGATTTTGCAGATGCTTTTTATGGTGGGAAAAGACGAAGATATCATCTCGGTAAGTACGGACGAAATCCATCTTCCTAAGGAGGTGGTTTATGGGCCGCTGTAGATATTGGGCGGCATTGCGGAGACTTAGGGGCAGGCTTAGAGGCATTCCAACGAATTCGAAAAGGCCAAAAAGACGTGGTAACGGTCGATTTAGAGATATCGTCAGGAGCAGCTAGAATATTGTAGAAGGCTGGTTGCAGATCGATACTATGGTTACCCTCACCTTTACCGTGTAACGGCAAATAAAATGTTTATTGAATCAGAAAGTTGATGAGTTTCATTTAAGTCGAATGTTTCAATTTCCATCTAACACGACGTAATTAACATCCCTTAATTTACTAACTAAACTTTCTTCAATAAACTTATAATTACACAACATGACTGCCTTTAGTAGGTATATGCGAAAACCGAGGAGCCGGGAGAACGGCTCCAAAAAATAGGTCCGACTCCACCCAACGGCTAAAGCACTGCGGCGGCGGAGCAATTCCACCTCCTTATTATTTAGTTATACTAAACAAAATTCTCTTATCTCAACGCGCACCTGCGACAACATCTGTTTACAAAATTAATTAACTTTTAACGATACGCTTATCGTAACTACAGACAATCCTAGAATTAAGTAAACTTATATAAATACCTAATACCACAGACAACATATGTTGTCTGTGCTAATACCTACAATTCTAAAAAAGTTCCTATCTTTCCTTAACGCAATTTTCCAAGAACAAATTAGAATGCCGCTATTTAAACAAAAATTGTACTGCGTCCGAACTGTAACTAAATTAATAAAGCGGCGATTAATAGATAGTATGAAATAATAGTTATTTACATATGTCAGGAAAATGACACATTACTGGTAAGGGAATATTGAAGTACGAGGTCGCTTTGGAACCGAGTACTAAAATATCCTGACATAAAGTAGGCGATTTTGGGTAAAATAAATTTACCCTCTCTTAAACGTAAAATGAAACATAAGGTAACCTTCTCCAGATTTAATATATAGAATAATGCCAATATGTCATCATCTAAATTTTCCGCCAAGTTGGCGACTCGTGTCCGGTTAATATGAGGTTGTAGTGCTGTTTTCCCTTACTGACTGTTAAATCGTTAGTAAACTCTCATTTAATAATTAAAAGCACTCGAAAACTAAACAGAGGTGCGTCCTTCTGATCCTTTTATTGCACGACCTATTTCCATTCCATAAACCCACAATTTCATTGTAACACTTTGCCTCTTCTACGAGTAGTTTAAACGGAAGCATACGAGTAATAATGGTACGAGGCTGTATAAGGTTTTAGTATTATCCGTTTGCTTTACAAAAGGAAAACCGAGCTCGGGAATTCCACCTTTTCCCTCTGGAGCCGATGTCATATGCAATGCAGGAATCGGTCCTTTGATATCCTTTTGCAACACGTAAAATATTCCAATACGTCCGTAAAGGACTTGTTGTTTTTGCATACTGCACTTATAGAACTAGAAGAATGTGTGTTCAAGTGAAAACGTTAAACCAAATCGAAAATGCCCCCATGACACGAGGTCTAACAAGCGCGACAGGTAGGTATGTAAATTGTTGATGACGACACTAAGTTATTGATTAATTAAAGTTTACTGATGCTTAGGGTAAAGACCTAGGTTGATTTACTATAACAATCTAATGAAAAATGCCCTGAGCACAAGTAGGTAGATCTTTTTGTAAATCGATGATGACGCGAAATCATTTTTATTTCTCTTATAGAAATTTCACCCTATTAATGAATGTCTACTCCTTTGTGAAGAAGCTTCAGAGACAACACGTCTTCCTCCAAGTTTCAAAGATAAATTATTAGATGCGTTTAAAGTAGAAAATTTACATTCACGTGCGTTTGTGAGTTCTTGGTTTTATTCTGGGATAACCTTAATCACGTAGCCCTGCTGGTGCAATGGACTTTAGTATTCGCGTTGAGAATAAATTTTCAACTCATATTGTTCATCGTGGACGTGTGGTCACTATATTATAGGTACTTGTATTGCCGGTTTTTTATGTTTTTCATCACTTATGTTTTTCACTTTCAAACCTTACAAACATAAAGTGGTTTGGTTATAAATTTTGTAGCGTTTGGGATTCGATTATTCCCTTTAGAGCTGTGAGCATAAGCCAATGAAGTGTGCTTTGCCTCCGTTCATAAAACATATCATACTGTTTATAAGCGAAAACTTAAGCGGTTTATTGTACCATTCTTGCATTTTCGAGCAAGTTGTTTAACAACATGAGCCAACGGCCTTCACTACATAATGTACGTTTTTGAACTTGCATATAGGTTTTAATTTCACTATAATGCAATCCCTAATCGTGTTCCTTTTGTAAAATGGAACGTTGTAAATTATATTATTTACCACTCAGATTGTGTATGAAAGAGGATTCTGCACGATTACTTTGAAACTTGTGTTTTAATTAATCTCACAGTTGGTAGAATCTCTATGAATACATGCTTGGTTTATAATTGGCAATAAATTATGTTTTAATTAAATTTCTTCCTTGTATACTTACTGCGAAATATTTAGTTAAAATCATGCATCATAGTCAGCCGCTGATGTGTAACAAATTTTTCGTTTCAGACTTACAACATGGACGCCCAAGTTGGAGAGTCATCAGCATGCGCTACGGCGCTAATGTGTGGTGTAAAGACCAACTTTGAAACTGTCGGGTTAGATGCTAGAGGCCGTTTTGAGAATTGTTTCTCGAGTTTTTCCTCGAGAGTACCCTCGCTTATCGATTGGGCGCAGGAATCAGGTAGGAAGTAATTTTATACGCGCTTATTGTTTTAGAGAGATTTCTTACGGTCCAAGTTTATTGAACATTACAACGGCGTCCCAAACGTGAACTCTGAAAAGATGTGGCAAATAAACAACCTCATTTTCCTTTTTCTTTAAAAATATAGTAATCTATCTTTACAAATGCGAACACATACCTACACTCAAAGCATTTCGTAGCAGATCGGATATTTTGAGTAAAAGCACAAAGGATTTTATGTTTCATTGAAAATACTTGTTACTAGCTGCAGTTTACTCTTTGAGATACCCTTTGTATTATCGGAAATGATATTGAGACAGAATTGAATAGAATGTTATACCTCATATCAAGCGCTGGAGTGCACAAATAAGTTCACTAAAACAAGAAGTGTTGAGCTTATTGGCCTGATTGACGGTTAATAGCAACTAAAGGCATTCTTACATGAAAATTGCTGGCTACCAACGTATAATTACACGAATCTGTAAATTGGGCTGGTCGTATTAATTATGTAGACTGCTGGAAAAGTTTCTGCAAACGATATCAAATATATTATTGACATCATTGTTATTCAAAATATTCTCCTTTCACGTCAATAACTTTTTCATCCTTTGAAACGAATTCCAAAACTCAAACGGATACTTCAGAAACTATTGCACTGAAACTGAACAGCTGCTTCAGGCGACGAAAGTATTGCACTACTCACTTACTTTTTCATGTTTGCGAATATGGTATTAATTTGACTGTTTCACTCTATAAAAATCAACGGTTGGCGCGCTGAGGAAAGCTAGGAGTTCCTTGATGAAGACTTATTTTCATCCGTGCCTTTTATTCTATGGATTTTCGCCAAAAAAGTTAACATTTAACATTCACGGTTCTATGTTTCGTTTGAATAACCGTGACCAAATAGAGTTTTTTTTTTAATAAAGCAATGGATGATAAAAGGCAAAAAAATAATTATTTATCAATCGAACGACGCGTTTCGGCAGCGAAACTGTGATCATCGTCGGATCAAACTTTCTTTTCTGAAAGCAAATCCGAATAGAAGATTGAGAATAGATTAAAGAAATTAAGTAGCAAAAATTCAGTAGGTCCAACTTGAAAAGAATGAAAGTTATTTAGAAGAGGAAGTGAAACTAAAGCACAACTACCTGGAATCATTATTAGATTACGTCTATTTTTTTGTACCCTTATGACTATGCCATGTTAGTCTAATCCGGTCGTCCGAACCCCTCCCTCTCCGCGATTACTATGCGGATTGAGAATGTGCACCTCGCCACCTCCTATTGCTATTCAAACGGGGCCAAAAGATCGAACAAGTGCTAAAGTAAAACATGTTTCACTGATGGCTAATTGCACCGTCAAAATTAAGTATTCCCTAAAGTTAAGCATAACTTAAATACCATGGCACCGATTGTCTTAATAATCGTTGCCATAGATTTTAAGTTCGACTTAACTTTAAGCAATGCTTCATTTTGTTGGTGCAACTGGGCATCAAATCAGCCAAAAATAGACAGTGTTCTATTAAAAAAAATCAGCTGTGTATTGAAACCGTAAAAATGAGATACCTTAACTCATCATAGTCATAGAAAAAATAGTCGTATTTAATGGCTATTAAGACACTGGTATTCATTACGAAACTCGCCATTAAATGTCCATTGCATAATGTACTATTTTCATCACAGTAGAGGATCAATTTTATTTAGCACGGACGACTGTTTTCAATCTCTGTCTTGCAACGATCTTAAAAGAAACCTTCGAGACGTCAAGTTTCTCTCTTCCGCGGTTTCGACTGAAAAATGTAAAATCCCATTTTTTTCCCGATCTCATAGGAATTTCCAGAAATTAGTGCTCTCCTACAATCCCCAAGGAACCTACATGGTAAATTTCAGCATTCTACGCCGTGTAGTTTCAGCTGTGCGTTGTATGTTAGTAAAAGAAGAGTTGCTTTTATAGACAGGGTGTTACATATTATTGTGTAAACTACATGTGGGTGTCATTTCGCTAGGTTGAAATAATGCCGACGATAAAAGCGAGCCACCATCTAGTGTTTATGTGTTGTGAGCGTAATTTCGGTCGGAATATTGGAATTGGTAGTTGGGACATGCTGTATATAGCATGATTCAAGTTATTTCATATATAATTTTTTGCGCGATCGGTCGTTTCTGACTATTTACCATATGTGTTTCCATGACAGTAAGTGGAATTTACCAGTTGCTATGACTACGACGACGCCAAAATTACTTACCGATCTAAAAACAGAACAGCAATAGTATATTGAAAGACAAGTGTTACAATGCCACCTATTGTAATACGACTATCTTAGTAGGAGTATTACAATAAAGCATTGTAACACGCGTTTTTCATACTATTCTTTCTATTTCAGTGCTTTAATTTAATTAAAAAAATCATTATCAGAAACTATAGGGAACATTAGAACTACCATGTTTTATGTTGGGAACACTTTTTATGCCGTTAAGTTTTAGGTTGGCAGCGTAGTAAGACTGACATTTTGAAGTTCAAACATGGAAGTACCTACTTGTACCATTGACTTGTACTAACTAGTAACTGCCAACTTAAGAGATGAGTTACCAAAAAAAACGACTATAATCACTGTCTTTTGACAATGCGTATCAAAAATGATTGGCCTCTCGTAGTCGCCTTTGGAATTTTTGTTTACATGGGAAATCGTGATCAACTTGAACTTCCAAAGGCGACTCGACAGCCAATTTTCATTTTGATCGCCCGATACAACTGTTTCGGCCTAAAACAGTTGTACAAAATCATCATTGTGGACACCGAAATAGAAAAAATACTTTACCGACGCCTTTTTAAAAACAATCAGTTCAATGTTAAAAGTCTTACATTACATTTAATCTTTAATTATTGTTACATTAAACGTACAATTTGTGCTGATGTTTCCTATAGAAAGAACACGTTCTTCATTTAAACCTGAAGCAATAGAGATCAATGTATTTGAAGATGTGCTTTCGTTTTTCTTAATACATTCCAATTACAATTTTGTTCTGTAAAATCTTCGACATACCATTCGGCCACCGGCGAATACCTCGCTCATAAAGTCATAACGGAAGTGCAAAGCTAGCAAACTACATGAGACAGATGCACAAGAAATTATTAATTTCAGTTTTGACAAATAAACTGGTTACCTAGTGATGTACACCATACCACTTCGATCATTTCGATTTATTCTGCTCGTTAATTTCTTTTTGCGCGATCGGTCATTTCTGACTATTTACCATGGGTGTTTCCAAGACAGTACGTAGAATTTACCAGTTGCTATGATTACGACGACGCCAAAATTACTTACCGATCTGAAAACAGAACAGCAAAAATACTTACCGACGCCTTTTTAAAAATCAACAGTCTTACATTACATTTAATCTTTAATTATTGTTAGGTACATTAAACGTACAATTTGTGCTGTTGTTTCCTATAGCAAGACGCTCATAAAGTCATAAAGGAAGTGCAAAGCTAGTAAACTACATCAGACACATGCAGATTTTTATGAAATCATTAATTTCAGTTTTGACAAATAAACTGGTTACCTAGTGATGTACACCATACCACTTCGATCATTTCGATTTATTCTGCTCGTTAATTTCTTAGTGCATATTACCTAATATTGGTTGCATAATTTTAATTTCGATCGCGCAAAAAATGTTATAAGCACGTCGAACGTTAAGGGTTACCGTTCTCAGATAATAATTGGAGTCGTCGCTCCGCTCCTCCTCCAAACAATTGTCTTCGAACGGTAAAAATCCCTTACCGTTCTCCATACTTAATATACTATTTAGCGAGTTTTTCTATTAACTCTGTCAGATTCCTGTGAACGTGAATGTTTTGCCGACATCGCACAATAAATAGTAAAATGAGCTGTAGCGGATCAAAATAAGCATTTTTTCGAAATAAACTGAGTTTCAAATGTGTTTCGTTTGTGAACCACTCTAAAAAAAAGGTGAAATTTGAATTTCTTCTTTAATTTTTTTCTCAGCAACCAACCGTCAATTGGATATTACAATATGGTGACACAAATTTTTAAAATTCACGTTGTATTACGAGCACAAGCATCAAAATTAGTTAAGCACGGTAAGATCAGACAGAGTAGAGATGGCTCGGGGTGGTTAAGGGATTCTTTTTTACGACTAGTGAAAAAAGTCGACGAATTTATAATATTACCTTTGAACTAACGGGTCGTAACTTCTCCGAGCTCAGAAGGGCGCTCTCTGCCAATAATCTGTAATCAGATAAAACACAACAAAAAGGAAGGGGTAATAGCGCTCCATGTAAATGCGAGCAAAATCTAACGTTTGTCACATCGAGCGTCTCGAATACTAAAATTGTACCTAACGCTTAATGGAAAGGAATAATTCGTCGACGATGTCAATCTAACTTAAAATGGCAGATCCATGTAAAATGCAATGTCATTCAGGTTAGATGTAGATATTTATTCCACAACGGATGTAGGTAGATAGTAATATAGTAATGTTCAATGAAGAAATAAATACAGGTAGAGAAAAAGCAGAGAGAAAACAAAGTCCGAAGAATACATGTGTTAAAATAATGCTGACTCATATCTGTACATACTTCACGGCGTAAATCACTTGAAAGTATAAATCCGCTAAAGAATCTCGATGAAGTAAGCCAACCACTACACCAGAAATAGAGGAATATCCCAAAGAAGATATAATAGCCAATAGAAAAAGTTCTTTTTACCTACACATAAGTCAAGTAAAGTAAAAGCGTATGGCATTTTCTTTCCAAGTAACCGCCATGAGAGCACAGTTTTATCTGATCCAGAACAAGTACAGCTTGTATGCAAGTCAGGATTATTAAAGAAGGGATATAAAATTAAATGCATTAAATGCAAAAAGAAAACAAGGCGTGCAACATGTATTTTCGATAGCCGCAAAAATACCTCAAAATCTAAAGTGTTCATGAACGCAATTGGGAGAACAAGTTTCCATCCAGAAGAGGTAAATACTAGTTCCAATGAATTAACAAAATAGCTCGGAAAGGATAAAACGATACCTAACTCTTAGGCGGAGATTAATACATTATTACGAGTAAAATAAACCTACACATACAGGGCGATCTCTTGCTCTAAACCAAATTTTAAAGTAAGACAGTAAAATTCCAAGCTAATTAAACACCGCTTACTTAATTTAATAGCTTTATGTACTATAAAGTGCGCTGGATTCATAACACTCTAGTCCTAGTTCCTACCGCACTTTAAGCGAAAGGTTAATGCTACGCACAGACGTGAGCTTATTTATGTTACTCTGTATATAATGTTGCACCGAGTTTTGCTTTTATAAGAAAGACTAACGTTCCAAAACGGTGACGTTTAAGTGTGCTCTTCGCTTAAAGTTTAGACACACACATTGGGACTAGAAATCATAGAGATTGTTTTAAATCACGGCATAACGTGTCTCGTGCAAATTTCCATATTTTGTTAAACGTATGCTGGTGCAGTAATAAATCGTTTCCCGAACAGGAACCGCCCAAAATCTGTAGTTTGTATGCAAAAAAGGAAGCATAAATTGAAGTTCAAATTCATCCCCGGCGGCCGTAAACTAATGGATGATCGTTATCTTTCTTTATCCTTAAACGAAAAACAGAAGTAAACCTGTGGATAAAAGTTCCACATTACTCGAAACCTTTTTACCTCGACTACGGTCTCGCCATTTTCGTTTTAGACAAAAGTGCATTTTATATTCTGAGAGAATACTGACTTCAGCACTTCCCTAATTGGAAAACCTTTACGATTCCGCACCATTATTTAGTAAATTTGTATAACCTGAAATGCGTTAAAAGTGCGACCGTGACTAATAAATTCACCTCCGTACCTTCTCTTTCCCTTTGTAATACTTTATCGATCGCAGTTCCGACCGGCCCTTTTCTTATTAAGCTAAGCGTCTGGAATCTCTTAAATGAGTACTATATTAGAATAAAATGGTTGTCGGATGAATGTGGCCACTTAGGTGCTTTAAAGCGTGACATAAAGCAGCAAAACAATGGTTCTCCTTAATCGTGTCCCGGTATTGATGTCATCCAATTATTGAGCAGCGACGCCAATTTCTTTATGTGTAATCTATCTCTTGAAGGATGTGGTTGTTAATTGAGTGCTGTTCCCTATATTGGCAATTACCTTAACTGAATTAATTTTCTCCTGTAATTAAAATTAGGAAGAACCACACAAGGTAATTTCATTTAATTTGTAGGTACCCGTTGTCAGTGGCAACTGAGTAGCAACTAAGATATATCTGAGGTTTGGAGAAATCATAATTTAAGGTTTTAACTTTAGAAACGTTAAAGGAATTCTGTCCTATTTATATAATTAAAAGATAGTCAAACAAGACACTAATTTGCGAGCATGTAATTTATCTTAGAACAAAGTATGTTTCTTTATATTGCGCTTCGTAACTGTAACTTACATCATAACTGGATACTTCATCTTGAAGACCTAGTTTTCTAGATCTAATTTCGATAATAATATAGCGTTTGTAGTCCATGGGCCAATCGACATGACGGTATAATTTGGGGGTACCAATTTTCCTTTTTACAGTAGTTATACAGGTTTATTAGGATGCCAAAAAACCATGATTGCCATCTCAAAGCGGTAGCTAATAGAAATGGCAGCCAATCAAAGATGGCGGATGTTGAGTTTTATAAAATCAACTATATCTCTGGAATTATTGATCCAATGTCATTATTCTTTTTTTTTAATGAAAGCTCTTTATATGGGCTGTAAATATTGTCATAAGTACTTTTTTGATAAAATCAACTGTTAATAAGTAATTTAAAAAAATAGTTTTTAAAAAATTGCTTTCCGAATATTCTTTACTGCCTGTATTAACACACAATAAATGGTAAAGTTATGCGCATATATTTGCAGAATATTAGTGAAAAATATGCAAACAGTTTTGATATACAGGGTGGTGCCTAGCGCAACGCAGCATAGGGATTTCAATGGTAATTTCTTTATAGTCAATTACTAGCTCCCCAAATTATTTTAGAGCAAAAGTCTAAATACGTTTTTTTTTAGAGAAAAAAATACTGCATCTGTTCATACTTTTAGTTATAATTTTCCATTTTTCAAAACCGTAGAAATCGATAAAATAAAAAATTACATTTTTATAAATCAGTGATGCTTTGGAATCTTTATAACAAACTACAAGCGCATCGCATCTAAGTTATCGTTGTTTGACGTCGAACGATTTTCATATTTAATTCTGTTACAACTAACCGACGCAATAAAAGGCATCTTAGGGTAATGTTTTTTTTAGAGAATGTATGCTGCCTCTGCATCAGATACTATTTGTTTATCATTTTACGGAATCAGAGTACCTACATAATCGAAGAAAAAAACTGATTTGAAGAAGATCTGTTCCTAAACTTATATTCGGATTTTCGCTACTGCAGCCAAAACGTTGAATGTATTGTGGTTTTCCTGATGGTTTTNTATATGCACGCGTATACAAAATTATATATGTTGCATAATTTCTAATAAAAAAGGAATTACGATAAACACTAGCAATAAGATGTTTCTCTTAAGTTTTCTGCACGAAATGATTGTCTCCTGTCGCTAAGAATTAATTTATAAGCACTAAGCAGAGAAACTATACCTACTCTACATCAACTAAAGTAATAGGTGCATTAGAAAAGGACAAACTATTGGGAGCAATTTCCAAACCTTCCACAATATCACCCATCATCACCGTAGAGAAAGAGAAAGATAAAATAGTTTGGAAATGTACATTAGGCATTTGAAAGGCATGTAAACCTGTTCTCAAAACTGTTTTTAATATCATTTCTATATCCGTACCCCCGTACCTAAGGTAAGTTATTGTAAAATTTCATTCTATTCTTTCGTTTCGATGGTATAAGGACCATAGAGTAAATAAATAACGTTTAGAGATGCCACGGGATAGGGATTGCTGGTTTATAACAATTTATGGCCATGCAATGCTGCTATCTAGTGACAAATGCTGGTTGCTGTATTCGAATCTGTTATATCCGTCTATAGGAGCCTTTAAAAGAGCTTAAGATATTTCAAAGCTGAGCTTTAAATGAAATTACGTCATCATTCATGAAAGTTGCGATTGCAACTGTACTCCAGTGTAGGTAGGTAGTAAGTAATTCGAAACCGCTACATATTTATAGTATGAGTAAGTTCATTCACAACGAGGGACCTACCAGCTGATTTCATTCTGTTTATCTAAAAATTAACTATCAAATCCAGTATTAACCGAACACCTTAAAAAATGTTAAAAAGTTGAGAGAAAAAACTTTCAATTGTAATAGTTATTTGTACAACTAGTTTTGAAAGTGTTACTTTTTTTCATGAATTTGCAGTTTGAATCAAGCGAATTCATGAAAAAAAAACACTTTCAACATGTGTTGTACACGAAATTTTTTTGCATAGTGATCCTTAATAATCTATAATTGCATAATATCATTGACATTCGCCATTTTCTGTCACTCAACAATTGAGCTATTGGCCATAGACAGGACGAAACGCCATGGAAACGCATAGTAAAAATCGTGAAAAAAGTACCACTTTCCATACGATTTTTTGACAAAAAAAGTCCGGTAAATTGATAACTATGCAAAAAAAACTTGCAATTTAATAAGAGTTACCTACTCGATTCATAGAGGTATGAACGTATTGGTATGGTCATTGGTATATCGTTGGATTCGTCTTGACACAGAATACAAATGGGAACGTTACCAATTACGAAACAGTCACATTTACTTCGTTAATTATGCGTAAAAAACATTTTTAAATCGTTCTGTTATACAATTTTTCATGGATTATTCCACAGCAAACGACAAATTACACAAAAATCCATATTTTATCAAAATGTCTCATTTCATTTATTTCCATATTAGTCCAGGCCACGGTGGTATAGACCACCGTATACCACCGTGGTCCAGACTAAAAAGCTAGCTGCTAAAATAATTTATTTAAAAAAAAAATTAGTTACGGGGCAAAACCGGGTTTTTCAGGCAGGTGAAATGATTATAAATTGGGGAAAAATAATTAAAACAGCTAAATTTTTCCGCGGGTGAAATCCCGGGAGTTGAAAGGGGTGGAAAGCGGTACATATTTTGCAAATTGTGGGAAAGCAATTAATTTTAGACGAAAATGGTCAATACAAAAGTTATAGAGAATAAAAAAATGAACAGCTTTTGTATCTGCACTATTTTCACATAACCAGCATAACCTCCAGTTTTCCTAGAAAATCCGGAAAAATCGTTTTTTTCGTTTGAAATTTGGAGGAAACATAGCTTGTTTTATTATAAAAAAGGAGAGATTTTTGGGACCGTAAAGTTGAACCGTTTCCGAGATCTCACAAAAAACCACCTCTTTTTCAAGGAGATGAAAAATCTATCATGAAGTTTATTCCAGGTTTTATATCTCAATTCTCAAATCATTTATTGTTTTGGCCGGTAAAACAGACGTTCTTATAGGGAATTTTATTTTGCAAGTTTATCAACAAGCCCAACGCAATTGCATCAGCTGTAAAACATAGCCAGGAAGAAGAGTAAGTGAACAAAAACAAATTGTTCAGGAAGCGATTTTACTTCGAATTGCTTTTATTGTGGTAAAAATGCAGAAAAAAGAAATAATAAAGATGTTTTAACTAAAACGTTGAGCATAAGGAAACAAAAGACAATATTTTAGCAAACATTAAAGATAAGCAAGAAGATAGATTTCGAAAAAATCTTTATTAACATCCAAAACGTTCATTGATCATGTCAAAAATCATGTATATCTTAAATCTGTTTTTCCAGTTTTTGGCGATTTTCTAGAAGTTTTTCTATAGGAATAATAATTTTTATTTTTGTTTATTAAAATATAAGTCTTCCCTAAAATTTTACTACCCCCCGCACCTCTGTGCGATGAAAAAAAATAGATTTTTCATCTCCTTGAAAAAGATGTGTTTTTTTCAGAAATCGTGATATCTCGGAAACGGTTCAATTTTCCGGTCCCAAAAAAATTGTCTCCTTGTTTGTAGCTACGTTTCCTACAAATTTCAAACCTTTACGACTTTTTTTCGCAAAAGTAAGAACAAAAAACGAAAAAAGGTTTTTCCGGTTTTTCTAGGAAAATTAGAGGTAAGTAATGTGAAAATAGCGCAGATAGAAAAGTTGTTCATTTTATTCTCTATAACTGTTACATTGAACATTTTCGCCCGAAATTAATATGTACCTATTACCACAAATTGCCAAGTACCACTTTCCACCCCTTTCAACCCCCGGGATTTCACCCGCGGAAAAATTCAGCTGTTTTAATTATTTTTCCCCAATTTCTGATCATTTACATCATATCCATATTACAATAAATCATAGTCGCGCAGGCCTTGGTTGGAGGTATTCGTTGACGTGATGGTATGAGTCGAGGTATGAGTTGTTGGTGAAAATGTGAAAAATTCACCGATTTGACTTTTAAATTTTTTGGCCGACGTAGGCGTCCGCAATTCTTGTGGAAGATGGTAGAACAGTTTGATCGCCATGCACCTGGGGGAATCCTCGAATAGTGTTGTGTGGTGTGATACAAAGTCGCACAGAATTGCAGAATTTTATGCTGATAAATTTTCCCTTTCGGAGTTTCTTGTAGCTTTACAATAACGAACTTATGGTCAAAAACCGAAAAATGTTTAGAAAATGCGGTGGCGTTCATTTATTTTCAAAGATACGAACAAATAACCATTAACAAAACCCTTAGTAATTTTTTCTCAGCTTTCTAATGGTGCTAACTTAAAATTTTCATGACTTGTGTGTTTCGACTAAATCACAAACTTTTTTATGTCACATTGGATTTTTACGTCACTCGATCGAGATATTAAATTACAATGTGATCCAGTGATGGACATTTCCAGTAGGTAATTCCGTATTAGGTTTAGTAGGTGGTGGTTGATCCTTGGATATATCAAAATTCAAAATAGACTCAATAGAGTTGAATAGACCGCTAACCATAGATTTTCCTTTGATAAAGCAATGAAGCGATGGATAGAGAAGATAAAATTTCTCAAAGCAGCTAACAAGTCGCGTAACCATGCATGTTTCCAAAATTTTGGGAAAAACGGAAACTATTAAATATAATAGGTCGATAGTTTCTTAGATACCCATATCCACAAATTCCCCCAATTATCACGAAACACGATACGAAAGAGACATCGCGTTTTAATTATTGTTTATTGTGTTGTGCAACCATGCAACTTAAAAGATTTAGCGTAGATTGCCGGATGAGGTCAAATTAAATTCTCTGGTAATCAAATCAAAATATAGGAATCTACAGTAGGTTATTAAGCAAAACAAAAGGTCAATATACCCCGATTAAAGGCAATTTTGCCGAATATTGCAAATATCTGGGTTTTATGTCTTCAATTAATAAATATTTATGGCCCCCCATTATGTAGATAGGTATTTAAACATGTCTTCATTCAATAATATAACCCTTTTTTTTAATTCTTGGCGCGCACATATTATAAATAATAATATCCAGTCACAATGTAGACGCAAGTTATGAAAATAAAAACCATTTTGCTGGCTGCGCAATTTATAGGTATGCAATGCGTGGGACGTACGACATGTATACAGTTACATAATTATATCATAAAAAGCTTGGTACTCGCGAGCTTTTAATTGCGTAGGTTTGAATCCTAGACGGAAAATAAGTACACTATTCTGGAATTAAGAGGGAGACACTTGATGCATTCAATGGCCATCTATATTCAAGGATAGTTCCTAGCCGACAAAAATTTACACAGCGCGGTATCTCTAAACGTTGTTTACTCTATGATAAGGAGCTATGTGTTTAGACTTTAGACAATAATATTGTCTGTATATTTTCATATATTGTCACATTATATGAATTATTAGTAACACAAACAAGAGTAAAAAAAGCGTTCGAAGACGTTAAACGGTGAAGAGTTGACCTAGGAAGCTGTACTGTGAAGAATTTGGCACATTTTTGAAACTAGTTAAAACTTTCCAGACGTTTGTCGCATCTGTAGCCAGCAGATTCGTGTTGTCGTCGTGCTAAAAGTTCCTTAGGTAATTACGCGCGTGTTTTAGACGCTGTGTAAACAATATCTGGAGTTCCATTAAAAAAATTAAATTACCTACCTATTAATACTCTGCACAAAAATTTCGATAATTTGCTATTAAAGTATCAAGTCATAAAAATACCGGTATTTTACAATGGCGGATAGACAAACTCATTTTAACCAACTTGTACCACCCTCATTTCAAAAAATGCAAGTTTTACCTTCACAATTAAATAAATAGTTAACCCAAGTTTCTACCACCCTCATTTAATTTTTTGACATTTTTTTTTTATAAAATAGTAATAAATAGTAAAGCGTATGTACTAGATACAAATCGTGATAATATTTTTGTTTACAGCAAGAAAACGATCTTATAGTGAGTTTTAGTCGCCATTTTGGGCGCCATCTTGATTTGGGGCTTTACCAGCCGTATTTCGAGGTGGTGACAGGAAAAATCGGATTCAGCAGGGTCCAATTACCCTAAAAACACTTGTCACCAAAATGTCACAAGATTTGCCGTTAGAAGTTATGATCTCAAAATTGTCGCCCGAACTATAATTCATCGAGTCATCGAGTGGAATTACTTGAAAGGTATTAGACGACTTTAAATAAACCAAAAGTTAAGCGGTCCGCTCTAATTGTTTAAATTCAAATATTTATAAACATAACTTGCATCAAGAATAGTTTCAGAAACACCAATAATATCCGAATCATTGTCTATTATATAATCCTTTAAACTTAAAAAATTCGTCCTGATATGGCCTATTTTTAATTCTTGTACGACTGGATTTTTCCTCGGATTTTCCCAACCTGATGATACCGATGTCATCCGTCCATATGCTGAGAGCAACTACCTTGAGTATTCTGTGGACTATCATTAGTTGATTCCGCAAGCCCATAAATAATGATATTTTCACGCCTTCCCCATATCATTAATTGGGTGTATTTTATAGCACGTGTTAAAATTAGGTTTGAATGAGTAGGCTAAGTCGTTCTTTAACCGTGGATAGATAAAGTGATCACTTTAACCGTAAGGGTAGATAAAGTGAAACAGATGAATGTGCATTCTAATGAAATCTGTCATTCTTATTTCAAATGCACGATATAAACTGACGTCCAGAAGATATGACAATTCTGCTTGCAACGATCGCAACGGCAGAACCTAAGCTTGCCATTTTTGACGTCTCTAAATTAAATTCAGAATTGTCAGAAGCTTTACAAGGATTCTGCTATAAAATAAAGTTTTGTATTATACACGACGATAAATGGAAACTAACCATCTCGTGAATCACGTGAATCTTTCACTCAATGGTTAAAATATCCCTTTATCGTTTTGTATAATAAATAACTATTACTACATCATCAAAAAGGAGAGATTTTTCTTCTTTTCCCTGCTCTCAACTCAAACAAATACTTTCTGAATAATAAGCCTCATAACATGCTCATAACCCTATTAAAAGAGATGTGCGAGAATTTTAGGTTGAAATTAACAAAACAATTGAGCAGTACCGTATCGGCAGTATCCGCAACTTTTCCTTAACTTACCGATCGCCTCCGAGTCCTGTACACGTGATGCGAGACCGTTGTCTTTTCTCCTGGAACGAAACCCGTAACTTTATACCAGTATAGGTACAAAACAATAATCATTTCCAATGTTAAAAACAGAACATTATTAATGTATCGCGGTATTGTTGCAGAATACTCCACTACAAAGTGAACATTTTTAAATTATTATGCACAAAAAATAGCTTCCGAATAAAGGTGATAAATTCATTAGAAATTAACATAGCTAACCCTTTTAGAACGCCGGTCGTTCCATCAACCGTACCGTGTGGTAATTTGCATACATGATTGCATTAATAAAATTCTCAGAAATTGCAGAAATCTTCGCCAGTTGAACAAAGCCGCAGACAATTTTAATCATTACAAAAACCGCTCTCAATTGTGCATGTACAAGCAATCTACTTTGAGAAATTGCGTTTACCTTAACATTTTATAAAGACTTGATTAAACGGACTAACTGTGGGTTCATCTCCCATTTAGGTGTCTGTCAGCTGTCTAATTAAAGTGTACGAAAGGCTATTTAATCCGCTTTGTCGGAAAACGTCCTTTAAAGTAGAAAATAAATATAAAACTAATTTGTAAATTACCTTTGATGATTTTAAGGGGATTACCGTAAAGCAACGTTGGTGGACGATCACCAGATAAAAAACCATAAGTTACACAAGCAGAGTATCCTGTAATTTAATTATAAATACTGATAAAGTAATAAACCAACTTTGTGCATTGCAATTTTTTTAAACAGACTTTTGCTTTACGTTTACTCGTAAATTACGATGAACGATTCTTGTAAAATTCAATTTGAAAGCGTCTAAACCTACTTGATATCATTGAATATCCATGGATATTCAATGTTGATATGTATTGAAAGGAGTCCAAATCAACTCATGCACACTTTCTTATTCATATGGCCCTATAAAAACCTCTTTTTGAAATTGTGTAAAAAGAGGAGCTTTGGATTCACGGTTTGTATACTTATTTTACTATTTTGCATTGCTAAATTTTTGTAATTCTTTTTTGCTTCTGCATTTAACAACGCGTACTTTCTCTAATCACCTGTTTGCCTACTACTTTTCAGAGCTATTTACTCTTCTGCACATTTTTTATTCTTAAACAAATGCGGTAAAAATTACGAGAGAAAGACGAGTTTAGTATTACAATACCGGCCCTTATAAGGTAATATTCTCTGGATCGTTATCATTTTGTTTCATACGGTAGATACTTTTTTATTCCCACGTGAGGTGTGTCACAGGGTTCTACCTTGGGCCCTTTCTTATTTGTGGTATTTATCAATGACTTACCTTATTGCTATTGTCTGGCATAACGCCATGGCACTGAGAATTTTGATGATTACAACAGTAGATCACATTCACCATTGTGCCTTAAATTCTAGAGCTATATCAGTGTATTTGGGGTGTTTTTCTGCACTGGTTTTAATCAAGTTGTTAGTGTTCCTAGATTATGTTTAGGAGCTAATTTTTGATGTATAATCTTAGCTGCTTGATCGTGTCGATGTTTTTAGTCTGTCTTTGTGCAAATTGTGTACATGCCGATGTTATGTGTTGGGACAGTTTCTGCTGTTTGTGAACACAGTCGACAAGAATTATGTGTCAGTGTTTTGTCTTTAAGTATGTGTTCTTTATAGTTACTTGTGTTCAAGGCCTGGTTTTGTATCGCTAACGTGGAACCTTCAGTTTCAGGGAAGGTAGCACAAATAAAGTTTTCTGAAAAAATGTTGTACGCGGATAATACGATAAACTCAATACTTACATAAAATGATTTCATTTACGTAATTATGTGTTTGTTGTCTACCTTCGACCGATGAGGACATAGTTCATATAATTTGTAGAATGGCCACAAGCGGACACGAATGTTAAACTTTTTCTGTAACATAAACTACTACTTTAATCAGTTCAGAAGGAAACTTTAAGTACCCTTATGTTAAACTTAAATTACATGTGTATTTATTTCTCTTTATTTCCAAATTGGGTTTTGTAAGCCAAAACCGATCAATCAAGTTTCGGAAGTTCTTGTATCGTGTACGATTTCACTTCACATCTCTAAATCGAACGATGATTGAAATTTTACCACGTACTTGAAAGGACAACTTGAAACCGTCTTTTCGGGAGTATTTGACGTCAAGCATTTTGTAACTTAGCTGTATATACACATCGGGAATATATTTCTAAGCGTCCTATTAAATATGCATGCCTAAGGATATGTGGGGCTCAATGTGAGTATTATGCTACTATGGCATAAATGTTCATCATTCCCCGAGTCGCACTGGTCTACCCCATCTAATTTTGCATTCTAACTATTTCACCTCTCATATCAATATAGCATTGTCAAAAATAAGATAAATATTGATAGCGAAATAAATCCAATCAGACAAGTGAGAAATAAAGGTTTTATCGGACGTTTGTGTTTCCTGACGCCGTTTCTATCAAACCTTGTTACCGTGAAATTCGATTGACCAGTGTCGAACCTACGAAGGAAAGGTTCTCCGGAAGGATTTACTGTCAATCACTATTCTTTTATAGTATTAGGTATCCCGCATACAAGCACCATGTGTTAATAATTCTTTGTCGCGAAATCATACAATCGTATAGCCGAAACGGGAATTGCCCATTTTAAACGTTGATAGCTCTTACTATGCGAAGTCATAAAATAATACCTGATCCACTACAATGGTTTCCTCTTCTTACAGTGTATATGAGCAATTACACTTTTGCGAGAATATATCTGAGGGTCTTTCATAATATTTACAACGAAAAATGTTATACGATAGAAGTAGGTTTTAAGTAAGTCACGTCAGAAGCCACAAATAAAATCTAAAAATCAACTTCTAAAACTATTACATTTTGCAAAAGCAAGTAATGGTCGCGGGCTGCTTTCAAATAAAAACACGACACGGCTGGTGAAAGATACATTTTATAGATATTTTGTGCGTACGTGGGTTGAAAAGAACCTTGATTTATATAAAGGAAACGTAGTCTGCGAAAATGTTAATATTCAGGGTAAGCAATTCTTGTTTAAACTTCTTTACAGTATCGATTTTGGTTGTTGACATACAAGAAATAGTCAAGGTAATAAACTGAATTTCCTAGTATTTCGAGCGTAGACTGAATGTTCCCTAATGGCAGAGCAATTAGAATTTAATAAATCAGAAGTTGTACACATTCCAATTTACGTATGCAATTGGAAACATTGGTATTTGGCAAACCCATCTGAGCCTTTTGGCAGCTGTACTTGCAGACTTTTGGTGGGATATACTAGGCATATTGGATTCTAAAGCCTATTGATTTATATGACAAGACGTATTTCATTAAACGCTTCGTTTCCGAATTTGAGAAAGATCCTATTCAAATCTACTCAATTTTCCTCTACCAACTTTGAATGTGGGTTTATTGAATTCCGCAAATTCAAAGTAAACAAAGTAGGTACATAATTCCTGTTATAATTGTTAACTATTCTTGCGTTTAATCGTTGTCGCTAATTTTTCGATTGTTCGTTCATAATATGTGCTTCAGTAAATTTTATCTACGTGCGAACCATTTACATTATTGCGTACACAGCCGGAGCCACAGGTAAGCGACACATCATCAAGGGAAATCCTTGATGATGTGTCGCTTACCTGAGTGTTTTGATAAGCAGTAATAAAGTTCGTTTTCCAAAATATTTCCTTTTCGGGGAAGAATTTTGGACCCTTGGTCTACGTGGAAAAAATTCGTGTCGCCTCCCCCAATCAATTTTTTTTTTAATTTTGCAAGGCTTTTGGCTCATTTCCAGAAATGTATAATATTAGTTATATAGTGTTTCAAATTGTGCGGTTTTATACATTACCTTTTAACATATTGCAAAGAGCGTTTTAGAACGTTTGAGCTTATAGCGTTTTACAGAGCTGTAGAAGTCTGCCCCAGGCCACATCAGGTCTTCCGCAAAGCTGCGTGGGTCATTAAACTAAACCTACATTTGAACAACTTCGAGTGATCAAAAATGTACGTCGATGAGAATAAGGATTTACACTATGCGGGAGTTTTCTAGACTCTTTCCAGGGTATTCCAGTAAAAAAGGGAGGTTATACACTGCCTTTTTTGAGGCCCGAAAAAAAAATTGTCTAAGTCTAATTCTAAGTTCCTAGATTGGGCTACTAGTTCAAAAGTTACAGCCCTTTGAATTTTCTTCCGAAATTGGTTTCTAGTCTATAACTTTTTATTGAGAAGCCTGATCGAAAAAGTACGAATTGTTTTGGATTCTACGCATCAAAATTAATAAGAAAAAATGTTTTCCCGAGAAATTTTGGTGTAGTCGATTTTTGGTAAAAAAGGAAGACTATACACTGCTTTTTTCTAGTCCCGAAAAAAAAATTGTCTCAGATGGACCCGGAAAAAACATTTTCTTATAGAATGTTGCCTGTAGAATTCATAATTTCAATCAGTTCCAAGATTGGGCTACTAGTTCAAAAGTTACAGCCCTTTGAATTTTCTTTCGAAATTGGTTTCTAGTCTATAACTTTTGATTGAGAAGTCTGATCGAAAAAGTACGAATTGTTTTGGATTCTACGCACCAAAATTAATAAGAAAAAGTGTTTACCCGAGAAATTTTGGTGCAGTCGATTTTTGCTAAAAAAGGAAGGTTATACACTGCCTTTTTTTGAGGCCCGAAGAAAAAAATTGTCTCAGATCGACCCGGAAAAAAAATATACATAAAACATATAACATATACAATGCGTTACAGGCTTTTTTCGAAATATACCGTGGATCCTTTTTCGCGGTTTTTAGGCTTGCTGATCTCTGAAGGGAGCACAGAGATGTAAGGACCGTTTCAGGGCTCAGTATCTCCGGAGGTCTTCTAGAAAAATCAAGGACGCTCTTTCAGAGCTTTCCAATCCCTTTCTGTGCGTTGTATATGGGCCTAGCCGTAAAAATTATGAAAGAACAACGAGAGTTCCTGAGAAGTTCTGGAGTTAGAAATACATTTTTCAACGTACTCACGCAATTAGTGAAAACCAAAATATGATATCCGCAAAACTCGGGATCTACAAAATATGAATTCGAGAATAATTATAATTGGAAATTGCAATTATAACCACATGGTTTTCCTATTCTCTATCGTTCTATCCAACGTACATCCCCCTTGATGAAAGCCGTCTTCGTCGAATAAGAACTCCTGTTGTAATCATCAACAGAAGGTAGAAATGTATAACTTTTAAATGAATTTAACCGTTGCAGATAACAAATTATAGTATTTTACATTATTAGCCAGGTAAGTGAGTTTTTACTGGCGATAGAAGTTGACTGGCGAGCCGTCAGGCGAGCCTGTCATCTCCTAGAGCCAGTAAAAACTATTACCTGGTGTATAATGTACAATATTTTATTTGTTACTCATTTGTAAACGTAAATAATTAGTTCTTAAATTGATCTCAAAGAAATGTCTAAAATATCATGTTATCCATGTAACATAGACTTTGCATTAATTCTGGCCAATGAAATTACTAGATTACTAACTTGTAAAATTTTTACACGTCAGCTGTCAGTTTTACAAGTCAGTCGCGTTTAAAGATGACGTTTACCCGTTTGCGTTTTGTCTTGTTAATCAACGTTTACAACTGAGTAACAAATAAATTAATTAGGATTTAATGCTAGTAGATTCTGTACATTTTCTGTGTCCTGATATTGCCGAGATCTTGAACACTGCTTCACAGAATACAAAAAAAGTAAAACTCTTAACGCCTGTTAGTTTAAAAGACATCGCATAATACGTTAAAATTAGAAGAAGCTTTTGTGCCGTTTAAAGAGCTCCCAAACGTTGCACACGGGATTCATCACTGAACTCTGTAATAATTATTACAATGTGAGCTGCTATAGAAAACCCTTGATGTGGAACACCACCTCATTAAGTGAATTTCGCTTAAAAGTTTTAGTAAAACGTTTTTGTAACCATTATTCTCATATTTTATTTAATTATATTACGATTATAATCCGGGTACGTACTTTTGGAGGCACGGAGTTGTACTGAAAACGTGTTGAAAGGGTTACCATTAAAGGAAATTAGTCTGGAAAAACTACGCATATTATTAATGTTGCGTTACGCCAACACACTAGTTCTTCTGTGACCTATTTACCTAGATAATATTATTCGCTTGAAAATAGTCGCCAGAGTGATTTAAAAACCTCAAACTCAAACCGCCTTAGATTTTAATAAAAAACGGGTGTACAGACAAAAGTGGTAACAAAGGAATGTTGCCTGTACGTTTCGTCCTGTATCATAAGAATTAGCAATTATATTAATTAATTCATTAGTGAGCAATGTATTGCAATGAAATTGTGGTATATCTGTTAATCTAAAATTTTCATTAATATTTTATGCGGCTTGCTGCTAAGCTGCGGAAGGAATCCCATAAAGTAAAATAAAATAAAACTGGGATCGTAACAATTTATTTTATAAAATTGAAAGCGGAAGGCATTTCAAACGTTTGATTAAGCGATTTCGCGTGTTAATCCTTTGAGCATTTTGTTTCATTTTAATGTTATTTTGCGCCTACACGGCTTTTCACCTATTAATAATTATTTATTTTCCTTTGTCAACATGTATAGGAAAATTATGTTACGGGAAGCAGGCTTAAATATGCTTAGCGCCAGCGGTCGTTGAGACGTTTTCTAGTTAGGAAGTTGAAGTGCTCCTATATCGATTTTTGGAGTATTTTACGAAACGCCATATCCATTTAGAACGCAATTTCTCCTCATCGTTTTGATCCCTTTGCCAGTTTTATTTCGGAAGTCGTCCGATTAATTTCATAAAATTTCAATTGTACATTTTAACTTGAGAATGTATTAATTCAGTTCAGTCAATTTAAATTCAGAATTGGTCGATTGTATTTCAGGCTATATGAATTAATGTCCGAAAACATCAATTGCAATTCAGAAACAGAGATTTACATTTCGGAATATCTGTATTTTTATACTCTTCATTTAATAATCAAGCAAGTACACACCGACAGCAACACAAATTGAAATATGTATCCAAGGAAACAGTAAACACATATTATTGATGTCTTGGCGTTATTTGGTATTATTTATCTCTTTGAGAGATAAAATTTGTAAGGCTACAATGAATGGTAATCTTTAGTTACGTGAAGTGTTTTTCAACATACATGCACATGCAGTAAAACGAATAGGCTGAATTTGACGAAGTAAATTTTAATTAGTTTTGTCGTTCTGTCACGTGGCCGTGCTAAAGCGATTTGCTTCCCGTTCCAAAGGGGAGTTAGGTACACCATATTGGGGCAATTTCTGCATCATCAGGATGAATTGTCTCTTGTAGATTTACCTACTTCATGTTTCAATTTTCCTTTAAGACTGTTAAACTGTTTAGGTATTCTGCCCTAATTAAGCCTGCCACACCTTCTCTTGCTCTTGTTTACTCATTAGCGCCGTTATAGAATAGTATATGTTGCAGCTAACTTGGGGGAGGAAGGAACGCCAGACAGGGGAAACGGGTCTTTAAGTCAAACAGCCATCGAGGCTTGACAAAGCTCATATATAAGCGAGAGAGAAATATGTGTATTTTCCGTGCACTCCCTCCATATGTTTATTTACATTATTAATATATTATTAAGATTGCTAACAAATGTATTTCATTCAGTAAACAGATGGGCGAAGGTTGATCTTATGTGGAATCTTGTACTAATACATCTAAAAAACTACAATAGCAATATTAGACCATGACCAAATTAATTCATACTTACGTATTCCACTAATAAATGGGTTTTGCATTGCGATATACGTCAAAGAAATATAGGTAATTAAAACATATGACATAACCTAAACAAAAACGTGTTAACCAAAAAAGGAATCTTATCAAAGTATCTTTACCTCGAAAAGATATCTACAATTTCCAAATAACGTAAATACGTTTGGAAATATAATTTCGACAATTTTACTGGATACCTTTAGATTTTACACATCTTAGTTCACATCCTGCGAAAAATTCCGTACCTCTCATTTGAACTATCAATGCCAAAGTCAAATTTCCCTTCACATTTGTACCAACTTGCACTCACCTAACGCACCCAGGCGCATTCAGTCAGAATATTAGGGCTCATGAGCTTGTACCAAAGCGGTTTTCTATTATCGAAGTAAGAATGCACCCTGGATTATGTTTTAAAATCCAATTTATGAATCGCCCGAAAAGCTCGCATGTACCAAGGGATTATAGATCGATTCTTGCAATTCACAATAATTCACTGACAATGTGTGATTTAGATAGAGAAGTCGTATTTCTGCACGAACCACAATGAAAGTTTAATTCCTATTCGAATACCAGAGTGCTAAGTTCTTTAGAAATTGCTATTTATAATGTGCCAATTGTTGAAATACAGACACGTATACAGTAGTAGGAGATTTTAAACATCGCGTTTGCAATTAATTTCCGCAAAACTGATTTCTGTGCGAATAATACATAGTTTAATGAACGGGTGCCTAATGTTTCGGATATTTGCGCGGTATGTTAATTGAAAGGTATACCGCATTCGTGATATAAAAGCTAACAAGGGAATAGAAGGGATTGTCTCTCACACCACTTCCGTTCCCCTATTTATCACCTGTGACTCTCTCGCTTTAGATACACTTCAATTCAACCTAACTACCGAGGGTATAAAATGCAAAATTTATATAAATTAACCGATCTTGTTTGTTCAAAGATTTTCGCTATATACGAAGAAGCAATATTTGCCATTGCTTCAAATCAGTGATCCAAACTGTTATTAAAACTTTTACTTATTTCTATTTCTTTTTATTCATACTTCTGATTCTGCTTCATAGTTTATACCGTTGACTGGTCCGCTGTAAAATTTGTCATTTTCAGGTGTTTATTTAAGAACCTTTAGTGCAGTTATAGGGTAAACACTATGATGCAGTGTATTGTACTGTTTTCGAATTCATTATTATCGCTTCTAAAATATCTGCAATGGATAGGGAATACTCATAATGCATGCATGCAATACATGTGGCGCAATTGCATCGATTTGTCATACAAATTTTAAGATACTTTGTAATGCAAAAGGTGTCGTTTGCTTATTCAGCAAGTAGTGTCTTGTGTAGCTATCTGCAATATATTAAATTTAAAAGAACTGCGCTCTGTAAAGTTACAGTAAGGACCGTAATAGAGAGACACGTGCAAAGTGTAAAGAGAATAAATATCTCTTCAATGACGCCCAAGATCTCGTAAAGCGCGACGCTGCGATCGAATGGAATCAAATTTGTGACATTACTTGTGGTTCTACCACCCTCGTAAAGCCTAATAGTTAACACAATTTGCAGTAGGGGGAAACGGTAAAAATATGTCAAGAGGGGAAGAGTGTCGTAACAATGTCGTGTATTTTACATTTTAAGCGTTAGCGCGTACGTTCCTCGGCGCTGTTCTAATTAATCGAACCTTTTACACCCTTCATATCACGTAGGTATTATACAAAATTTAGGGGTATTTTCCCTATGATTATACATAATTTTGCTTCGAATGTGTTAAATGAAATATGCTTCAGGATTCACGCAGACCTAAAATTTATGAGTGGTCATTTAACAAAACGATTGTGGATTTAGTAGAAACCGTGCTTAGAGTTATGTTTGCGCACGAAAGGAATACTTAATGCCAACAGAAAATCCCTTCAAATATGTATCGGTGCGAAACTTTCGCGTAGGTAGGTACTCCGGTATTCGCGAATTTTTTGCTCAGCCATGGTAATTCGTAACTAAATCCAATGCATTTTTGTTGGAAAGTAATTTATCCACAATCGGATGATTTTATGATTATTTCAGAACCACTTGTATAGAATATGCTGACCTATCTACAAGTAAACTGCTAAAATCAAATTATATAGCAAGCATTCAATAGAAAAGAGAACTAATGTCACTGCAAAAAACTCAAAATCCATTTTTAACGCAAATCCGTCGGCTTAACCCACTATTAAATCCGTTGTGCTTAAAATGAATGGAAAAGGATCCAGTAAACTCAGAAGTAAGTTCAAATTAAATTAAACACCATAGCAAAACAAAAACTAAATTAGGCACCCATAAAAATACCTATAGCTTAAATGAGGCTTGGGTGCAAGGCTTTGTGCGGTGCTATGTACCGTGCGCCGTTGTTGACGTCGACTACACGAGATTGTGACGTAGGTATGTCGTGGAAGTTTATGATAAGCTACTTGCCAGCAGCGTCGGCACCTGGCAATGCGTCGAAATTTCTTCTCACAAATTGCGGTGTACCGCAAGGTTTCCATATAAGCCCAACCTTATTAACGTATACATTTTTGCCTTTTTTTTTGTTATGCCGATGACTCAATTTTTGTTTCAAACTCTTCTCACATAAGTACTTTCGACACACTACCGGGTATTGTGATAGATTCTTTGGAGCATGCCACCGTATACTGATTTGTGCAAGGCTACAAACCATCCTTTTTAGTAGGTATGGACAATAGACATTATGGACGTTTGCTTATAAAAATCGCCGATTTAGGTGGACAAAGATAGTATACCGTCCAGTCAATGGCTAGTTGCAAAAGCAGAAAAAAAGTTGGTAGGTGCAAAATCCAGAACCAGAAAAGTCTATTATAAATAATATTAAAAATTGTTTTCGTAGATGAATAGGAAGCACCTTACAAACAAAGTCTTAAATCTATTTTAATCTTCTATCCTTCGGTACATTTTTCAAAACTTCAAACAATGGTGCGATTAAGAAATGGAACAGTTTTGTCAGCATGCCGTAATATTTTTAAAATTTTAGGCCCAGATGACGGTTTCACAAGCTATATTTGAACATTACTTAGCTACCCTTTTAAAGGCCCTATTTCGCACGCATTTGAGTGTTCAAAACTTCGGGACAGCATATCGCATACTTAAACCATTTAGGAATCGCTCCACTGTCAGTTTTGCATTTCCATATTTTGGGCACTTGACATCACTTCAAAATGTAGCACATCACTTGGACTAGAATACTTGTAACAAATTCGTCGAAAAGCTCGCAACTAGATCCGGCTCGAAGAACCAAATGTAGTATTAGGGTTGTAAGGCCTAATGTTCACCCAAGCAAATATACACAAGGTTCTGGGATTATTTTCGTTTTTCCAATGCTTGTTTCATAAGGCCGCTCCAGACGCTACGTTTTGCACAACGTTTTGTCCTGCGCAGTCTTAAGACGGAATGAAAACGTTGCAATTTTACTGCGTCCACATGGTGCAGAGATATCTGTATATCTCGCCCAGTTTTTGGCATCGTCATGGAGGAGGTACTACTCTGGTGTCAACAAAATGAATCGGAAAACGGAGCTACCGTCTACACTGCGCCGACTTATGCTCTCTAGCTCAGTTATCGCTGCAACTTTCCTATCCACACGCAACGTTTTATCTGCAACGTGTTGAACTGTGCAGACAAAACGTTGTGCAAAAGGTAGCGGACTTATGATTCTATAGTCGCTTTCCGTTTTTCAAATTATTCAAATTCTTGAAATTCTTTGGATTCTTCTGTTTCTTGGATTTCGTCTGATTTTGCAGACTATAATGGAGTCATCTTGCGCTACCTTGCTTTATTTCTTTTGCCTCTAAGTTTTTTGAATTATGCCACTTCTTCGGATTTCTTTGAGCAATCGTGATTCTTTAATACCTTCAATCGGATCCGTAGAATCTTTGGGCGTTTCCGTTTTTCAATACTTTCGATTTTGCAAACTGCTCAAACAATTCCTCATCTTCTTTGGGGCCTTTCGAATACTTCGGATAATTCATATTCCTCGAATCCTTTCGTTTCTTCTAATTCTTATGATTCTTCCATTTCTGTGTTGGTGAAATTTATTTTATGGGTGTATACCTACTAATATCAAGTAGGTTGCGCTTTCATCCTGAATGCATTCTACAACTCCAACAATACCATCCGATTCCTAAACCTACTACCTAGACATAGCTTTCTCTTCATAACATCCATGAAAATGATTGACAGAAACATTATATTAGTATCACGATACGCGAAATAGTATTTGAAAATATATAGTGACATACAGACTCAAAGGAAGCCACTTGGGAAAGGAAAGCGCAAATTGTTTTACAAAATCCAATGATACTTTATTGAAGATAGTAAATTGTGTGTAGAGTGTCACAAATTTCGCTCCAGGAGCTATAAAAGTTAAATTTCTGGAATAAAATTGTTGATATTTATTGCAAAAGGTTCAATTGAACATAACTGGGGTAAGTTTATTTTACATATGTATGAATTCACATCTATACTGAAACATATCTTGCACTCTTTAGTTTTGAAGTTCCGAAGTACCTATTCTCAATATGGTTCACACTTTATAGTACAACAAAGTAAAATTTATCTTGAATGTAGAACTTTTATTTATAGGTACACGAAATATGGCCAAATGAAATTTGATAACCTAAAAACGCTTTTCAATTTAGTAGTTTTTCGTGTTAACTTTTCCCATACGTATAACTTTTGTACTCCTCTTTCTTTTCATTACACTCTTGTCTGGCGAAACTAGTACGCAGTTTTGCAATCAAATCCCACGTTATGGGTGAAGTTTAGTGTTTCTTTTTATATTTACTTTGCGTCAGATGGCGAACTGGGGGAATAGTTTTCATTTCAATTAAATGGTAACCACCTAATGGCATTTGCGAATTAAAGATTCTTTTTGAGGTACTTACGAAAAGAACTCAAGAACTACGAGTATGTTTATGCCCCTAATTCGCTGCACTAACCTCAATTCGCAAGCTAAATGAAATAGATGGAAAGCGATCTGCACAAGTCTTGCAGCTACAAAAGTTGTATTCGACAATTGTAGGAATACTTCCTGAACTAATGCAAAATGAGATTAAGCAAGCGAAGTCGTCGGTGTCGGTTTGTAAATTATAATATGAAGATTTTAGTATCCCCAAATGTTGTAATAGTTTTAATTCACTTCGCGTAGTTAATTTGTGAGATAAGTAACTCGCTTCCGTGAGGCAATCAAATTATACTTGCAAATTTGCGTGATTCTGCAACATAATTCGGTTTATCGGAAATTAAAGTAATACGTGCCATATTATAGCGCCAGCTACTTTCGTGGGGTAGTAGCAATCGTCTCTTTCTGTAAACTTGCAATGCCAAATACAATTTTCAATTAAGTCATAATTACAACTATACCTTTACTGTGGGACCTCCTTTTTCATTCCACACCGTGACGATGGCAGCGATTGTAAAGAGATACAGAATCACATTAGGACAAAGTTTTTGGAATAAAAACACTTTTGGGCTCACTTTTTTAGTTTTCGTAATATTGTGGGAATAAAACCAAATTCAGAAATTTTCTAATTTGTTTTAGAAAGCGGTGCCGGCTTAGACATTGCTAGAACATCTTCTTAAGGGTAATTTTAATTCTTACGTTATAACCAACTCTCAATTTGACGGTAGAGTATTGTACTTACAATGAATTTTTTTTTACTGTGACACAGTGCAACACTCTGTTTATTGGTTTGCTGCTTTTGATGGAACTTTATTTGGACAGTAAAGTACCTACCGTAATGCTCCGGACTACTAACTCTGCACGAGCGGATATCTATTTCTCTCAAGACCAGTGGGCTAATAATTAATAATGACTCTAATTCGACTAAAATATATTACAATAAAATTAACGCTACAATTAACTATAATTAAGGACACCCTTAATCCTACGAAGACGCAAGAAATGCAGAGTCTACCGCCATAATGTCACTACTAAATCACTGAGTTAATCGCGCTGATCCGTTCACAACTAGATGGTAGGACTACCTCTTTGGTGCCGGCGCTGTGGAGAAACGACTCCTCGCTTTCGATGCTACGCCTTGGTGATGAGTGATGACGATCCACTCGAACAAAACTGCGGATTTCGCTATCGCAAGACAGCTCACTTAGTCGCGCACACTGGCACTTTGATTCGCGATTTTACGGAACGTCGAGAAACTCAGAACCCGCGCTTATACCCTAAGGACCGCTGTATTCTTCCGCGATCTTCTACGTTCGCTGCCCTCGGGGGCTACCGACGAACTTCCTAAGTTTTTTTATGACCCATTCATAGAAACCACAGGCGCTTTTCGCCACATGTAATTTTTCAGAGTGTCACTGATACAATTCGGGTCCTTAAAATGTTAGCGTTAACGCTAACGTTAAACTTAACGTGCAGGTTATCTGTCAAAAATGTTTTTTGGCAGATAACCTGCACGTTAAGTTTGACGTTTCTGATACATCACAGGTTCACCGGGTTCGATTCCATGTTCCGCAGGACCATCTTTAGCGCTTTCTCCTCGGTCGGGTTCATTCACTCTCTAAAATGCTTGGGGTAATACAGGCGACTGTGGCACATAGTTTCGGGCACACTCTGGAATTATTTTCAGACAATGCCGAGACTAAATTAAATGGCCCTAGCACATATAGAGCCGTATAGCATTATGATGTTCATAAAAGTATAAATTTTTAATATTATTATTAGAATAGATTTACAAATTAAATTCGGTATTAAATTCGACGTGCAAACCGGGATTAGATTTATGTTTGTGAATCTCAAATATTTCCAGGATGTTAAGAAAGGACCCTTTAGAAGCAAAATGAAACATTCCAAAGTCAGAGTCCATGTGAAAATGTTTTTGACAGGATTTTATCGCGTTTAACCGTTACCACCGTAAATAGTTTAACACGTTTTTGGTGTGTTTAGTTTAGTTTAAAATTGTTAATAATGTACGTGAAAATACGAAATATATCAGCCAAACCGGGTGAAAAGGACGATATGGTCGATTTATCCAAAAATAACCTCATAAGGTAAATTAAAAGCCTGATTTGTGTCGAAACGGAGATTGCGGGCCATAAACAAAGTCTTTATTATAAAACAAAGCAACTTCATGATGATTCTTTCGTGATGGATTACAACATAAAACCACAGATTTAAATATACATACAACTAAGCAAATGACGTTAAGTATACAAATAATGGAGCTCAAAAGCCCTTTGATACCCGACACTCCCTGTGATGAGGACTCCAACGATGACGATTCATACGAGAATAGATCTTCCAAACCCGAATAGACAAAGCGCGGCAAAGTCGACTACCGACGTACTTTTTGAGGTAGTGGACAATACTCCACCAGAACCGGCAGAGAGCAAATATTACAAAGTTGGTAATGCGATATATTTTCTTCTGGAAGAGTATGGTGCATGGTTTAAAGGCGAGATTTGCGAAATAAGTACTTAAGGCTTAGTCGGTGGATCCTTCCGATAAATAACATTTAGGTTAGGTATAGTATTTAAAGTTAAGCATGTTAGTGAACAGGTATAACTGAGGGGTATCACGAAATTAAGCC
>NW_022170403.1:2677735-2795635 GCF_008802855.1 Photinus pyralis
TGTAACGTGTTTTATAAATTTCGGGTTCGATTTATATCAATATTTATTAAACAGAACTAAAACACTATAAAATCCGTACAATTTATATCGATTATTTATATCACACACTTCGAAATTTATATCAGCTTTTCGCGCTCGATGTTTCCGTACTCGTTCGATAGTAGACTCCCGCGATGTTCGGTCCGCAACCATTTATACACGCAAGCAATGTAAGTCTAGTACATTCTCGAATAATCGCGCGCGTAGAAAATTCCAGAGCGCCAAAGGCGACGTCATGTCTGGAGCATTTCCGTTACAGTATATCGCGCTAATGAGCGCGGCAGGAAGGTTATAGGTTTCACGTAGTCTCATATGAATCGCTCTAACATACATCCTGTAATCTGGAATTAGGTTAATTAATTAAGGACGCGCGAACCAAAACGCTAGTGCATAGGGTAACATTAAGCAAACGGACACTTATCTAGCATTGATCATTAGATAGTGTAGCCGGATGGTAATGAATGCTGCGCTTAAGATACAAATGACCTCGAGAACATCAGTGCATACATTTTTAGGAACAGAGGATTTCGTGTTCGTTTCAAACTTACATAATTATTTAAAGCTTTTCCATAAAAATTTGCACTTTGTGACTTGTTTGTGGGATGGTAATAAATTCAACGTAACACCAAAACGTAAGAATCTAAAACGTTTTATATTGTGGTTCTTTATATTCGGTTTGCACTAGATCAAGTCAACCATATACGACAATTTCAGTATTCCCTTAAATTATTTTCCACTCTGGTATGTTTGTGAAAGATAACATTAGTTATCGTGTTTACAATTTTGGAAACGAGTATAAAACGGCATGACAAATTGTTTTTCCGTTAAAACCAGCAAACGAAACAGGCGTTTTGTTTTGTTTTATTCATCAAATTTAACGGCTGTAGCTGAATTTATCCGCAAGATGACATGGATTTTCTCGATAATAATCTGGGATTTGGGTATTAACGAATCCGGTAGGAGTGGAATTCATATCTCAGAATACAAACTTTTATATCCTTAATCCTTTTTCACATTTCTCAACATAATACGTTTCTTTCCCTTTTATTTCTCTAACAAAGCTCGCTTTCCACTGATAAAATCAAAACATTAATCTTTGATACCGTTTTTGTATTAGATACGTATGCTTTTGGAAGATTGACGATATACCCAACAAAAATAATTAGATTGGACTGAATTTCGGTAATATAGTCAAGGGGAATTTAGAAAATTAGTTTTGTAGGCAGCATTAATAATTAATAGTGCTATTAAAATGAGTTTATCAAATTATTAGTACAAATTAAAGCTATATACACCGATAATAATAATGGTTTCATCTCTATCTGCACTGCTCTTTCAGGTCACCATGCCGAATATAATATTTATATAGTATAGTTGTTTTCGTTTTCGATCCACCCAGAATATTATCTGAACATGAAAAACTTGAAGCGCACAAGCTTAAATTTGCCACGATCTAAAAACGACATAGAAATTTGGTACCTGGGTGTCTTTTAACCGCAAAATACTGAAACCAAACACATTTTCAAAACCCGAAGGGCCAATTTTCAAATGAGTAAGTTTTGTTTGAAAAGTGATTTAAAAAAACCCTCGACAATTTTGTTCCTTATTAACTCAAGTAGGTACTTATACCTTAGTGTACAGAGTGGTAAACCGTAACTTCCATTTAAAAAAATTAACTTTGAATTACAACGCAGTTATTACATGGACTAGAAACAAACGACTGATGATGTTGACTTCTACGTTAAAAAATGCCTGAATAATGCGAAAGCCATTTTTTCTTGCTTCAAAGATAAAGGAGTTACAGCAAATTGAAGGAATCGGTCACTTTTCCCTCTAGTGGAAAAACATAAGACGGCAGTTTATTTCTGGCAACAGTAATGAAATGAGCATGAAAAAAGAGGTCATGAGTACTGAACCGTTTTCATGTATCTGTGCTAATAAGAATGTTACCCATTTAATCCTATCGAAATTGGACCACACTGTACACAACAAATTTTGTGGAATTCTCTCCATTTTCTTTGTTCGTCCAAGAATTGCAGTGGAATTTTTTTTAGATTTTTCAGATTCGAGATTTTCATGTTCAAAAACACCCAGGTACCAAATTTCGTCTAAATCCGAATTTTTTTTCGCACTCCCATCAAAATTATCTTTTTTCACGTTCGTAAAATAAAGTACAACATTTTCCATCAATTTGCGTTCATAAAGGATGCATTTGTTTCGTCCGCTAGTAGCGTGAAAAAAAGTGCCGTAGCGGTTCATTTTTTAACGCATTTGAGTGAAAAGAAGTAACGTAACGTGTCATTTTTTAACGCAAACTATTTAGACAAGAAACATAGGAGGCCGCCGTTGCTATGATACTCGCTGATATTTGTTAATAATTACAAGTACGTATTAAGTTCATCTCGCTGTTTTGCGTAATTTGTGTGCTTGAACGATGGAAATGGACAGTGATGCGAGTTTTTCATGCACCCCCGAAGAAATTGTGAACGCGGCAGGTATCGACACCTACAATCTGTTACCCGAAAAGTCCAAGGACCAATATTTGAAGGAATATGATTTATTTATGAAATGGAGAACCGAAAAACACGTTGGAAGTGTTAGTGAAAGGGTGTTATTATGATATATTGAAGAAAAATCAAAACAATGGAAGCCGCCAACACTTTGGTCGACCTATTCTAAACTAAAGGCTACACTATTAATCAATAATAATGTGGATATACGGAAACACTCAAAGCTAATTGCTTATTTGAAGAACAAGTCCGTTGGCCATAAACCCAAGAAATCAAGGACATTTCTCGAGATGAAATGTACAAGTTCCTTCACAATGCTCCTGATGAACAGTTTCTTATGCACAAGGTATTAACAATATGACCATTATACGCTTCATGATGTATTGTCGTTTACAGCTTGCTCTCATTTTTGGAATCGCGGGTGCCCTCCGTCGTGAAGAACTATACAAGATTACTGTGGATGATATTAACGATAATAATCTCATAATATAGTAATCCCAATAATCTCCACTGCGCATATGATGATATTCTTAAAGAGGTTGACGAATCTGTCAGTGTCACTCATTTAATGGATGTAAATCCAGCATCAGCTTCCAAGATTCAAATTGTTAATCCCACTAATTGCACATTTAATATTAATATTTATAAATAAAACCCATCAGTATTTTTGTTATTCTTATGCTTTAATTTTTTTAGGTACGAACGTGAAAAAAGTTTTGTATGCAATTCGTGAGTAAAGTATGTTTTTTCACTCGGCGGATTTGCGCACTCGCCTTCGGCTCGTGCGGCAAATCTTCCTTCTCGTGAAAAAAAGATATACTTTACTCACTTGTTGCATAAATAACTATTGTCACACTTAAAAAATTAACACACCGACACCTACGTTTGAAAAGAACGATAAGTATTCCATTTAATAGAGATGAAAGGAATTACTCGATCCATTAAAAAAATAAACAGAAATAAAGGTTCTATTTGATAACCTTTTTATATCTTTCAAAAAACTTTGAAAGAAAAAATTGTGTTTTTGGGTCGATATGACCGAACCATGGATTATCCAAACAAAACAATAGCATAATGAAATTCGCACCCTAAAATGGGCAAATCTATTCGTCCTGTCCCGGCATTTCGAAATCCAAGTGCCGTGAACTATAGACCCATCCCTGTAATTTTCGCAGAAGTCGCGGTTAGAATATAACATTTTTTTTTGTGGGCAATATTATGAGTAAAAAAGAATCGAGTGTTTGAGGGACTCGCAACTTTGGCCTTTTGGCTCACTGCTCTGTATTTATTTATTTATTTATTATCCAAACAAAGCAAAAAACCTTTAGTAATATTCCTTTTGGAAATGTGACCTGTCTACGGCAGAGGTTCCGTCAGAATGGAAACGGGGAAACCCCTCGAGTAACTTCGAATAGCTTCCAAGGAATATTCCAAAATTGTAATTTCTATTTTCATGACCATAACGATAGTTCCTAATGCCCTAGGGTATTACTACCAGTATAACGTACCTCGTCCCCAAGACGTTAATAAACAATAATGGTCTAGTATGACATAATAGTTATTAACGCCATTAGGCCGATATGAGTCAAATAACGGACGCGGTTGAATCTTGTGCGTTATTTGTATAGCGGCCGAATTATACGTTGTAGTTCACGGTTTATTCCCAATATTACGGAATAAACCGTCGTCTCAAGCCTATTTGGTTAGAATTAGAAACGATTATATATGTCATTACCCGTAAGTTCTACTGTGAGGAAAACCAGCACTTTGGCGAATTACTTTTTGTTGCCTTTTGTTTAATTAATGACTGTTATAAATGTTTGGAAATCTTTACAGCTACCATTCTAATTTTGGTGATCTCTTGTATTCTAAAATACATGTGCTGTAATGGATAATAAGTTTCAATGAATTCAATACCATGATGGTGATGGATACGTTACACTAAATGGAAATATTTCAAATATATCACATTAATAATCCCCTCACAATTTCATTCATTTCATTCTTGGATAAATTTAGGTGTAGAATATGTGAAGCTTCCTACAACCCCAAGTTTCAATATAAAATATTTATTGCCATTTCAATTTCGGAGAGCACGTACAAATTCGACCATACTTTGGGGTCGTATATTTCACCTATTGGGAACTCCATCAGTTATTGCAGCAGTGGCCCACTTCGACAGCATTATTCGTACAGCACACATTTTGTAGCTTTATTCGGCTTCCTGCTGTCAGTGTGAAACGTAAGATTTATTGCCTAGATTGTCGAGTGTCACGGCGTTTTGTTAAAAGTCCTTTGTTTGATTAGTTAATTTTATACGCTACGCGAACGCGAATTTACATAATTAGGCCATATTCTGCACATCCGTAGCGTAATCCTCTTCGCTGCAAAAAAAATCAAAGGAAAGAACTCCGCTAAGAAAAACTTACGTCGTCTTATTAAAGTATGATTAATGCTTTATACGAGTCTTTATTATCTAGAAAGACGATTTTCGCAAAATAAGAAAACGTATTTCTAAAAGCTTGGTCCTTATTGCAGCCTTCATCGCAAAGTGAAGTTTGAAATTAATTATTCGTGACTGGAGATTCAAAGGTTGGGACAAGTTCGTATTTAGCGTTGCGTTACATTTTCAGGCAAATAGAAAAGATGCTGCCAGCTTCTTTTGTCTCAAACCAATCAAGTTTTAAATTAAGTAGGTAGGTATAAAGCTGGCAATTTGTAGCACTTAATAACTGGAAGTGCCTTATTCGTCTATTGTCGTTGATATTACCATTGAATACAAAAATTCAATTATATTACTTATGATATCACAGTCAGAGTTTATTGTAAGTTTCGTGGCTAGAATTGTATCGATAGAAATAGCATTTATACGTGAAAGCCAAATATTTGGGTGCCACGTTAAATAAATTTCATCGGCAAAAAGGGCCCTGTTGCTCACTTCAAGGTGGTCAAAATTACCACTTGTTTGAGTGTACGAAATAAAGTGCTTGATAACGATTTTCTCTTAAACGTTAAGAGCATAGGAAAGACTCTTTCTATACTCTTAACGTTTAAGAGAAAATTCTTACCCATCAAGGAGTTTATTTCGGCAGCAGATTCCATCTGGAGCTCTTTATTAGTCTTGTGCATTATTAATAGCGGCTTATTAATCGCTACCAAGACTAATGTTACCTATACCAGTAAATCAGTCAAAAGGTTGATTGGTCGATTAAATTCATCCTTCTCCCTTACAATTATAGTTTTAATAGTCATAGTACAACCAATTATACGCAACACAATATGTGTTAATGGATACACATTAAAAATTTTTAGCGTATTTTCCAATTCATGTTGGAAGGTGCTATTATGACCACTTTCTCGGTCCGTCCGTCTACTCCTACAGTTTTCAAAATATATTTAGTTCGTTCTTTTTGCATTCATTATAATACTCCCAAACTGCACAATGTCAACCTCCCTATTTATAGAGAAATTTTCTTGAAATTTTAACCAAAGATTCTTCTAATAAAGACAAGCATATCGCATATTGCGCATGTGCAAACTGCGCAACGTCAGCGCTCTTACATATACATATACAGAAATTTTTTTGAAATTTTAACCAAAGATTTTTCTAGTAAAAACGAAGATATTTTAAACATCAGGTGTGCGCATGCGCTGACTGCGCAATGGTAAGTCTTTTATTTATAACAATATTTATACCATAACTCATTTTCCTTTCCTTTCGGTATTGATCAATTCATGGTAAATGCGCTAAGATAGCTGCCTTAGGACGAAAACCTTTTTTTGATTTTCTTACATTACCTGAGGAACAACGGGGAAACCTCAACAAAATTAGGTGCATACAAAAACTCAAATTCAGATAAACTTATAAAACTTAAAAAAAATACAGAAAAATAACAAATAGGATAATTCTTATAAAAATTCATATAATATTCTGAAAAAGAAAAATACAAAAAGTTCACAGGAATTTAAACAAAGTCGCATACGTTAAAATTAAATAAATGCAGCTGTATAGAAATTTAGTTCCTAATTATAATATATTACATTTCAAAGTTTTTTGTAAAGCCAAATGGCGAGCAAATCTTTTTGCAACAGTACGAATTCTTTACTTCAGCTGTCGCGAAGAGAAAATGCTGCGATTACCCGGTCGCTAGTATAAAGTGGGTTCAATGAAAATTGTTTTTGTGAACTGTGTAAGGATACCTTTTATTTGTATATTTCAATTCCTGGACAAGTAATGTAAGTAGTCAAGTCTTAATTTTAGTCTATTTGTAACAATTGTTTGTGTTTTTGTACCATTTTCCTTTTGTGTGTTAAGATTAAATCGTACTTTTGACGACATCTGTTCTAATTTATCTGCTATTTTTTTTATGCTTGCCCAAGGTTCATTTTAATTATTCAAAATTTTGAAGTTCAGTTTGGAGTTTAAGGTATTTGGTCTGACCCACTAGTTAACAGGTTAACTGAGAGCAGAGTCGAATCTCTCCTCTGTGCTGGGGAGAAGTTTTGTGCCGTGATAAGAGTAAAGAGAAAGAGCTAGCTACGTTTGTGTTTTAGTGTTTTGTGTACGGTTTTCCTGGCCTACGGATCAGTGCACACAGCAATACATAATAAATTCCTGATACATTTTCTGGTTCAAAATAATATACACAACACCTCTGAATGCTAAACAAGATTTTGATCCAACCAAAAAACTAGTATTACTGAAATTAAAGGCAAAATTCCCCATCAATGAAACAAAATATCGAACATTCGTTCTTTTGATTCGATTCTCGTTTTAAATGTAATACAAATCTATTTCATGCAAATAATGTATATGGGAGATTCCTTTAGGAACAGAATTATTTAAAACAAATTCCTAAAAATAGTCGACTTTATGACTTACAGTTATTGACGTGGGTAATATTCTCTTCTGGTAACACATTGATATTAAGTCCCATTTGAAAATACTGCTTTAAGAAATATGGAAAACGATCGCTTCGATGGTATAGTTGACTTTTTGCACCACCCTAGTGTCGCTATCTTCGTGATAAATACAAAGTTTGGTGGAAGAAAAGTCTGTATGAATCGCGACCACAACTTCTCAAAACTAATACTCGAGATCGTGATTGTGCACAGAAATAAAATGCAAATGTTCCGCTGTGTTAATATTTTGCCCAATTTATTATAAGTAGGTTTTGTTGAGGCAAATGTATACAAAATTTTTTTTATCGCACAAGGCGCTGTACAATGAGGTCACCCAACTTTGAGGAACTTGCTTTCAACCAGCCATTACTATTAGCGATTCGAAAAAAAGAAATTCTTTGTTTATCACTTCCTTTAATCCAGTTTTTATTTGAAACGCGCTTTGACTCAGAAATATTCCTTGATGTAACTTTTATCACTCGGAAATAAACGGCGTTATTACGAATTAGGTTGACAGTCCGTTTAATCTTTCTCGGTAATTCGTACTTTGCCACACATTAAACACAACAACACAAGTTAAATACAAGAGAAACAAGCAAAAGGAAATAATTAATCCTTTCATCAGCTGAATTTAATATAATTTACATTATCATTATCAATGTCCATAAAATCATAACTCAAAATTAATTGTAGGGTTTTTTTTCTAATTTGACCTAGCCATTACAAACATAAATGAACCTGCGAAAAGCCACTGAATTCGAGACTGAATTACACTGCCCTGAAAGACTAGTTCAACTTCACTCTTCCACGAAAATTATAATAGATACCTACATCATATATTTTTACGACAGTTTGAATAGACATGTTATTAGTTTATAATTACAAGCATGCAGAGAATTAGTCGAACAATGAGGGTGAAAGGGTATAGAAATATCGAATGTTATAGAAGTAAAGTCTAGACAAGCTTTTTTCCTTTTTTCCCTTTTACGACAAATGAAGACCTCTTGGTGAGCGTCATAAGTGATTTCTTTTACCTTTTCCAATGAAAAGATGTTATACCGAGACATCGGATCAAACACCTTTACAGAAATTGCAAAAATTCTTTGTGCTCTCCGTAAATGGGAGGAACCCAATCTTAACGCTTTTAATGATATAGGTACCGATTTACAGGGATTACGCGAGAGCTGTACTAATCGAAAATGACAACAGCAATGTATTAGCATAGTTTGGATTACCATTTCTGGTTATTTAAATTTGAGCTGACTCAATCATGTAATTTGAAAATACACTAAAGCGAAATAATGTCAATTAAATAACCAAGAATTTATGTATTATATTATATAGGTATAGGCCTAATTTTATATTCAAAGGTATAGGGTAAAGTGTGCATTATACAGACCAACACATAGCACTACTTATCTCGAAATGAGTTACTTACCAATGAATACAATGCGTGGTAGGATTAATTGCGTCAGTAAATCATACGATTTGATATCTCAACAGATATCTGAATAGAATTGCAATGGTAATTAACTACCCTACGTTGAAACAATGCTTGTTAAACAAAGAGACATTTACCCACTGTTGTGCATCACAAGCAGCTAATAAATTGCATTTTGTTAGAACTCGTGCAAATTTCACTAATAAACAGAGAAATTAATGGATTACGTAATTCTAAACAACGTGCTGAACAAACATAATAGAATGTTTATCAGTATGGACGTGCTGGCTTAATTAAATTTGAATTCAATTACAATTGTTAGAATGCAGATGTGCCCAACTTCGGAATAGAAGGGAACAAATCACAAAACCGTTACAATACTAGTTTTGTGTATTTTACGTGTCCATCGGTAATGTAACTTGAAAGTTTGGTAATTCGTTGCTTTAATTAGAAAATTAAACATCTGCGGTTTAATGAAACTTTGTTAACACCCTAACTCGTGCTGGTGATTTGTCAATATTTGTTATTTAAGCCATTGTGGAGATAATAACAAACTTTGTGGTGCATTTATTAAACTGTAGGTATGATATAATGTACAGGGTGTAGCGGTATGTAGAATCAAGGTCAGGTAGTTGTAGGGGGCTCAAGACACCCTTTCCAAAGAATAAAAAGATTAAAAATATCTCTTTTGGATCAATATTCTCTGTGTCATCTACTTTTTTACATACTAACATTTTACACCCTGTATAAGGAAAACTGCACGACCAAGTTGTTTTGATAATGGTAGATCTTAATCCGGATCCTATGCAGTAAATATAACATCTAAGGTTTCAAATTTAGCTTCGTATATTTTTTGTACTCGTACGTGCCGTTATTTTCATCAATATTGTAGAACAAAAGCCATAATCAAGTGGGCATTGGGATATTGCACGCTAAGTTTTAAATTTAAAGAGAACAGAACTAATATTCGACAAATAAAGCGAGTTAAGATAAAAACAAGGGTTCAAGCAGATAAAAGTCGAAACGTTACAATGCTGCCGGCTCTAGAAACCGAAATCTCCGCTATCCCTTGAATGTATAAAACAGAGTCAACGCTTCTGTTGCGGTGGTTCGGTTTCAGAATTTTCAATCAGAGAATAGACTATAAAAAATTTGGTGGGAGAGCGGGATTCTTACTGAAATCTTCAAAGAAAATCTATGCCGGCCAAGCGCTACATTTTTCGATCGCATAGTGATTTTTTAGCAGAACTTTCGGTGCAAATTTACGTACGTTTTTGGGGATTTTGTATAAAAATCATTTTTGCCAAGTCAATTATATATTCCTGAAGAGTGAAGAGGTCGAATTACACGTAGCCGTGAACCAATTTATGTATTTTCTAAATCGGAAATAAGGAAAAAAACGCGACTGTTCAGGTTCAACTCGTGATGGAAAAAAAGCGTATACGTTTGTCTACTCGATTTGAAAAGTCAGTTTAGATTAGATGGATTTATAAGAGAAAACTGTAATTTAAAGACTTTCTTTATTATTTGTTATCAATCGCGTGCGTACGAATCTTTGAAAAAAAAATAGGCTGCGTAGCCTATCTTTCTTTCAGGGATTTTATTTTATGTTTGTTTCATGTGTTTCAGAATAAATTTTTGTCATTGTCAATAGGGATTTACGTATATTGTATTTCCCTATGTCTACTTTTAAATGCCAAAATGTTTTCTGAAAGGCGCCTAATTTTATGCATCCAAAAGAATCTGGCTGTCATATTAATCAATTTGAATATTGTTGTTTTGACTTCCGTATTTTTGTTCTCGCTCGTGTGTGATGTGTTCAACGAAAGAAAACGTTCATATTGTCTAACGGTATAGTGTCGGTAACTGTTTAATAAGCGTAAAAGATTTATTTTCTGTGAAGCCAAAGCAAGAATATTCTAATTAGTTAATATGACAGCGGGATCTTTTATTTGCTTTAAGAAGTTATTTTGGATGCATAGAATTAGGCGACCTTCAAAAGATATTTTGTCATTTAAAAGTAGACATACGTATAAACAACACACATAAATCCCTTAATCTACTTTTTAATAATTAATAATATAATAAAACTCCAAAGATATTAACTTGGTTCCACGTTTTTGTTCATCTCTGTATTTCTTCCTCCTGCATAAAAGTGAGACTTTCGAGCGTTTCCTTGACTACCAAAAAATAGTTTGTTAACACTTCTTACAGTAAGTTGCTACACGGATTGTCTGGTTCTTCAAAATCTTTGCACTTGATACTTTGGAAGTACATGAAAATGTAACAAGTGTGTTAGTTCGCGCGTCACCAGAGAAGTAGAAGAACCAGGTGTCTGGTAGTCTTGGAAGTGGTGGCAGGATAGCTTGAGTCTGTTATGTATCTATTTTGGGTACTGTGCAGATTACCTCCTAAAATGTAGTAAATTGCTGCTCCACAGCTGTCTCCAATTTCTTTGTATTAGTTTCACTGCAAATGTTTGTTCAGATTTTCGGTACGGTCTTTTGAATTACACTACGGAGTGTCCTTTTACGCCTGTTGCATTACAAAAAACCTCATAATTTTCTATCTAATGATATATGTAACATATACAATAATGTTTGTAATTTTATATACCTCCATCTCGGCAGCATAAACAAGGTTGAGATGTCGCATGTCAAAGGTGTATTAGCGATTTCCTCACTATAGGTGATAGAAATAAAAGCTTAAACGATTGGGTTCATTCAGATGAAAGAAAAATTGGTGGGTATCGATTTGTAACTACTCGAACTTTTGCCTCAGTCATTTATTATCGTTCGCGGTTTGGATACTACGCTGTTATATAATTTGTAAACTATACAGTGAAGTATTTTGAACCAAAACCAATATAAACCGAATCGAATTCTTGTTATTTTATGTGGGAAGTTTTCAAATATCGAATAATTAAAACTTCGCTAGTACCTAGAGGTTTGGTAATCAAATTTGTTTTTCCGAGAGACTTGATAATGGCAATTGTAAATTAGAATTCCCTTATTCCTTTTCATGGACTGCGTTATTGTTTCTTGAAGGAAACCTATAATTGGTGTGCAAATTGTGAGTAGGTATCTAACATCAACAGCATAAATTCAGCCATTTCAGTTTTCCGCAGTGGCCATGAAGTTAGCACATTGAGTAAGTATGTCAGAATTAATCTTTGATGCTTTTTTTGTGTAACAATGAGTTTCATTATAAATGAATGCCACAGATCTATCATCGTTCCACCCTAGCAATTACGGAAATTTTAATCTGTTCACGAATACACGTGATACCGTAATTTAAACATTAGCATTCTAGCGATGAAAGCTATCGAGGGATCAATGCTGGGTTTATTTTTTATCAACGTATTTCCATTTTGTGGTATATACGTTTTTCGTTGTTATGTTATGAATTAAATTGCCTTAACCTCTCCTTATAAGTGTGCTAGTGCATATTCGGCAGTCGGACCCCAATAATCCCTTCTGTGTGACCATTGTATATTTAAATACAGGCAACGATATACTAATTTAATAATCGATTTCAATTCCAGTTGACTTTCAGAAACGATGATAGCTCTATTTTTTACGCAAGTTAACTAATGTTTGTTTACTTTGTGTGAGTGTTGCTTGTCACTTTTTGGTTTAGTTTTATCGTAAAATTTTTATCTGCCGCCATTGGCCCCATTGCCTTTCCAAGACGTCTTGTTTCATACGGTTTCATCGTTAGTTTACGCTTTTCGAGTTTATGTCTGAAGTTTAGCTCGAACTCGAACTCGTTGCAGTGAATATAGTGTCATTAACCATTATTTTGTATTATGTCGATAGGTTTCCAATGGGATACTTTAAAACATATACACAAAAGTAGGTACCTGCTTCGAGATTCATACCGAAAATAGTGAATCAGCGATCGCTTACATTTACGTAAGGCCTTTATGTCACATACACACCAAATTTTCAAACTTTAATAGTATCAATTCGTCATCACGTCAATACGCCTCGTTTGGAAAAGATAATTGTGAACGGCAAACTCAACCTGCACAAAAAGGATGTTGACGATTCTATGAGAGAGTCCAGGAAACGAAACTTAAAATAGTATAAATAATTTTTTCAAAATGCATAGATTTGCATGATAATTTGTGATTAAGTTAAACACTTATCCTCCACTTCAAAATCTATATTATATCGGTGGGCGCTCTTCGTGATTAGAGGCTCTGGAGTACTATTTCAGAATACTCCACTATTAAAAATCAACTCTCTTTTCGTTCTCGAGTTAGATGAGGAACAGACAGACAGACGAACAGACAAACAGACGGACAAAACCATCGCATAAGGGAAATCTATTTTGTATCTTTAATTAAAATACAGAATATTTTGAAAGGAGTGGTATTCTTTTTGAACCGACCTGTATAGTGTATATACATTATATGTATACTGTATAGGTGTATGGTGTATGGAATGGATATAAGAGTGTATGTAAGTTTCTAGTGTGTAATATACGAAATACTTATCCCAAAATCCCTTTTGAAACTCTTAGATGTAAAAGGGGGTGAGCTTCAAGGGCGCAAACAAGGTAGTGCTCGCATATACGTTATAAACGTCTACATCTCACTAATTTTTGGGGTATACAAAATTATCAGTGCGAAATATGTTTGGAATTCAAAAAGCTATAATTTCATGTTGTAGCATTTTTAAAATCTCCAGAGTTATTTTGAGGAGAAAATTGCAGAAATGTGTTATCCATTTTTAGCTTTCATTATTTCAAAATTAGGTACTTATTCTAAACTAGCGACTCTTCTAGAATGTATTAATAATACGTAATTAGGAGAAAACTGGAAAAAGGGGAGAACTAATTTTAATTATGGTGGTAATTATGGGTTTGTTTTGCTGATTTTCTTGTCTGGAAATAGTGCATAGTGTTGCGGTTGTTTGACTTTGAAACTAAAGAAGTTAGCTACTGACGAATAAGAGCTAACTCAGTTCGTATTATTCATACAGCAACCATGTAAAACCATTTTCTTTCTTTTTTGAAAAACTACAATCTTTTCTCCACAATTTTGCTTAAATAGAACACATACTTTTCGAGTTTTTCGAGAATATCCAATTAAAAACATTTTTCTATGACAATTCAACTCATGTATAAAAAATCGCATAAGCCGCAGTGCAATTGTCACTTTGACAGCGGCAAAAGTTACCTGCAACTTTTCCAGCGACAAATGCACTAGTGGTTTTTTCACTTATTCATTTTCGAACCAATAATCGCATTATCCTTTCCCATATGACTAGTTTGACGTCTGTCAATAATTGATTAATTTGGTGAATTTCTTGTTCGTTAAATTGTCCTGCCGAATTACACTCGAGGTTTGTATTTAAACCGAGTAAATTTGTGTTGTTGCAATTCAAATCTGTTGCCTTTTAGCAATTGAACTCTAGAAACTGTCAACCTAAAAATGCTCCACCTTCGGTGTCGCATTTTTATTAGTTGACAGTTTTTCTCGTCTAATTGCTAGGCAACAGATTTTCATTACCTAAACAACCCAAATTTACTCGGTAAAATACAAACCTCTTGTGCAATTATAAGTGAAAAACTCATACACTTTTTGCTTAAAATAAATTAAATTAAAACATATGGCATACCCTAAAAAGAAACGTGTTAACAAAGAGCAATTCTATAAAAATAACTTTACCTAAAGAGGATACAGACATCCCTCATTCGCGTAAAGACGCTTAAATAATTAATTTAAACCATTTTAGCGTGATGACTAGATTCTTCCAAATTCAAATCAACATTTTTAGCAAAGATCAGACCTGTCATTTTAACGACAAAAGCAAAAGTGATATCTTCCAATCCAAATGGTACCAACTACTTCTCACACACTAAGAGTCAGTCAGTTACACAACTCAAGAGTACATTCAACAGAACGTTACATATGGCCCCGCATTTTTATAATTTCATGCTTTGAAAAATATTTCTTTATGTACAATAATATTTATCATTTCCATACGAAAATAGTATTTAGGTAATATATCTATTCTAAATAGTGCAGTGTTTTTTTCAGTAACAATAATATTTACCATTTCCGAGACCTCCAAATATATTTTAGAAAAGCTCACAACTTGAGGCGTGCTGCATTCTTATGCAAACAAGTAAATAAATAAAGTAAACAAATCCTCAATTATTAAACGTAATTGTGGGTATATTTAATGCGTACTTTTTTGGAGTTATGAAAATTTAAAATTTTAGAAGGGCGGGGCCTTCGTTTTACTTGACATCGTTTATCAGACATTACAAAGATTAATTGCGTTGTAAATAAAGGCACAATTAAAACAGTATTTAATGCAGTGAAAGAAAAATAATAAGAAAAATAAAAAATTTTTGGGGAGAAAATTATGTGTATAGAAGCACAAATGCGCCAATTGATTATAAATAGGTTTGCTTCTTTGATAATAAGGGTCGGGAGGCGGGGCGAAATAAGCTCCCTCTTAATAAAGTGTAATACATTTCTTTTGGCTACTTTGATCAAACTTTTCATCGTAAGAGGTAAGTTTCGTAAGTGGAGAATTTTGGAAATCTAATTTCCGTGTTAAATTTTTTATTCTCTAAATAAGAATTGGAGTATTGTTTGAGGACCCCGTGGGAATCATTTGAATATTTTACCTCAATCATGTACCTTGATTTACTCTCGGATTTACAATCGTCTTGTATGTATGAATTATCTCATTAAATAGAAAACGTCTTCGATCCCTACTAGCCTTGCGAGAGCTAGCGTACTATTACCTATATTACATTTCAAAACTGTAGAATTTTGAAGTGCACTGTGCAAAGAGAGATTCTCTCCTATTTAACATAATTAAATTTGTCAGTAACGCTACATACCCAGTGGTATTTGGGTAAATAAAGTAATGCATTTACATTCCCTAGCAGTATGAATCTCCGAAATGTCGTATTTCCTATGAAAGCTGTTCAAATACACTTCAGTTTGGTATAAAAAATTTGTACATTACATAAATTAGCATTTACTATAACGCCCTTTTGTAAACGTGCTTGAACCAAGTTACGTTCCATTTGCGTCTATACTTTCCAAACTTAATCTGACAACTTACAATTCGCAACACATCTTAAATTTGGCAACATCAGCTTTAAAAGACAAAACGCCAAGCAGTAGGGTTTTATTCAAGCGGAAAATAATATGAAAGGGAATGGCAGGGCACCATATACTTGAAAAACAATACAAACAATACAAGAAAGACGAGCTGAAAGTAAACATCGTTCGACATTAGTGTCGTGCGTCTGAAATTGGCATCTTGAAAATAGCATTTTCTCTCAGGGATTATTAGATTAATGATTCATTGTTGTCTTATCGTTGCTAAGGACATTGGGAGTAGTCCCTATTGTGTGGCCGTGATTATGTGAAAATGGGTTTGCTGCCCTAAAATCTTCTACAGGCTCAACATATTTCTATGGTAGTCGCGGAACGCAACTGTACATTTATAATTTAGGTACCTATCTCCAGACAAAGATAAAATAATTTATTGTACCTGTCCTCTAATAATATCTTGTTCTCTAACGCCACTTACGTCCTGTAAGTGATTTGCGGCAAGGTCACTAAATGATATCACACAAAATGCAGGAAATTCTTAGGAAAGCTGATCGAAATATTTGTGTTGGCATATCTGACAATGATTGTTTGAGATATTTATCCTCTAACGTCTTATTTTTGTGCTTTAGTTCATTTAGACGCATTGCACAATGTTCATAGACAACACATGTACTAAATGATCGGTATACCCGCTATCAATGGGGAAAATAGATCAACCAACTTGAAATTGTACCTTAGTGTTGTTGAGATTTATACTTAATGGTATAGATTTAAAGTGTCTTGGAAATAGTAAATATCTGGTCGTGTATGTCATGAGGTACATCAGTGCTCCAACTGCATGTACATATGGAAAATCAATTTCTGAATTCGATTCTCCAATCTACCTCCCTGGTTCTTTCGTACTTTCGGTAATAATCGGCGTGGATACTGGTTTACAGTTTCCCATTTGAAACCTTCGCAGGAGTATTCTTGTATAACTCGTTTGACTAATTCTAATCGATCCTTCTTCGATTCTTTCGATTTCTAATGCAAGATATTACGAAGCTAGTTTCATTGTAATTTTGAATTGATTTTTAAAATTTCTCACGAAATCTTCTCCTTGCTTTTTTTATGAACAAACAAGGATCAGCATCACTCCTTTTAAAGCTTTGTTTGATCATGAAATCTCTTTGTCTTGTCTTTCTCTAGTTTCCCATACAAAAAAAGCAGTCGAAACATCGAATTGTGTTAGCGAATAACGACATATTTTCGCCTGCTGCGATGCCCAGTATTGCTCTAATTGTACTGGACTGCACCACTGGACTAAAGGTTTTTGGATAAAGACATTATTTGAATATGCTGCGAACACTAGAACTACTTTCATTAGAGGTGTCTACATACAAAATTTTATTTATATACCTTAATAATTTAAAAAATCGCATTGCGCACGCGCAAACTACATGTTTTGATTCGGCGTTAGTTACATGAGGTGCCTACATTCAAAATTTCAGGTAATTCGGATTATAACTAACAGAAATATCAAAAATCGGATTGCGCATGCGCAAAACAAATTTTTTCATTCGTCATTAGTTTTACTTTTATTCGAGGTGCTTATGCAGGGTGGCTTAAATTGAGTAGGATAACATGACTATCTTTTGTTATTATTATACTTACAGATTCGGTTAAATTGGCAAAGTTGTGTAGTTTTTGGTGCTAATGGATATTTTGAAAAAATTAATCGTTTCGTAAGATAATTAAAAAAAAAAGTGAAAATCGACATTTTTAAAAAGTTCAAATATTTTAGTAACAAAGAGCTATCGAAAAACGTTTCAAATAAAAGTTGGAAGATTGGATGGTATAAATTCGCTGGACGTAGAAACAATTTTTTCAAAATGGCGGTTTTCGAGATATTGACATCTACCTTATTTTAAATGGACGCGATATTAGATTTTTACGTCACTCAACAGACAAAAACTACAAAACCAGTAATACTAAACACTTAGTATTTTATTTGGGAACCAACCTTGCATTTTTACCTCGAAGTTTACAATGTATATCTTATGGTAATAATTCCATGGCTGATTTATGATTGAAACCAAATTCATTCCTTTATTATCTCGCATAGTCACCATTGACACGGCCATGGAATTATTACCATAAGAAATACATTGTAAACTTCAAGACAAAAAAAAACAAGATTGATTCCTAAATAAAATACGAAGTGTTTGGTATCACTGGTTTGGTAATTTTTTTTTCAATATCGAGTGACGTAAAAATCCAATATGGTGTCCATTTAAAATAAGGAAGTTGATGTCAATATCTCGAAAACTGCCATTTTTAAATTTTTTTTCTATACTCATTGAGTTTATTCCATCGATTCTTGCAACTTTTATTTGAAGCCTTTTTCGATAGCGCTCGTTGTTACTGAAATATTTGAACTTTTTCTAAATGGCGATTTTCACTGTTTTACAATTATCTAGGAAACGATTTATTTCTTTCAAAATATCGCATCGGAATATCCATTCGCATCAAAAACTACACAACTTTGCCAATTTAAAAGAATCTGTAAGTATAATTATAACAAACATAGCCATTTACTGAATTTAAGACACCCTGTATACAACATTTCATGCAGTTCGGTTCATAACTCACGAAGATGTCAAAAGAGCCTTTTTTATTTTTTGGTCTACATTGCCAATTCACGAACTCCTATCTACGAACTTGATAAAGAATCTACCTCCAAAATTTCATCGTAATCGCCGTTCTCTTATTTTTAAATCGATGAAGCCATCGAGCGAGCGACAGGGCGATTGGGAAAAAGCATAATCGCCTCGTTTACAACTCGACGCTAAAACAACGTTTGTACATGAAGCGCGAGGCAAAGCACGAGGTTAAATAAAACGCTTAATTAAGCATGTTCATGTAAAAAATGATTGAAAGAATGCATTGTCATCAGGAATAAATACATGTGGAAAGTTTCAGATTGATTGGATTAGTAGGTAGAAGAATACGGAGATGGGGACGACCGTCGCTTCTAAATCGATTTGCTCGCCTGGATTACAATAATGCAATCCTAGATGCGGTCGATCTTCCAATGTAATGAAATTTCCACATTGTTATTAGGTCTAAATTTGTGACTTCATCGTACCTCATGGCGTCTCAATGTGTTTCTCCCTCGGAAATTGTATGGATTAGTTTGAATTAGTTTGAATTTACGTGAATTATTTTGAATTGACGTGAATTATTTTCAATTGACGCGAATTAATTTGAATTAACGTGAATTAATTTGAATTAACGTAAATTAATTTGAATTAACGTGAATTAACTTGAAATAACGTGAATTAATTTGAATTAAGGTGAATTAATTTAACTTAATGTCGTAAATTAATTTGAAATAGCGTGAATTACATATTTTGAATTAACGTGAATTAATTTGAATTTGATTTTTTGGTGCACACCAAAAATTGTACTTGTTTCCCTATAGCCCCTACTACGCGGTGGTTATAGAAGCTGCTCTTGACGCGAACCGAGTGGCGTTTACACGATTTATCCTGAGAATCACATACCCCTATGACATACCCCCGACTTCAGTGCCCGGTACACCCTATCCCTGGCCACGTATTTTGTATTGAAAACATAGGGCTAATAGCAGTCCATTCACCTACTGTATGGCCTAAGATTAAAGCACAACATAATCGCCTTGTGCTGTCATTGTCACGTTTGGCAAGCATGAACTGTATGCCTATAAACAACATACTGCATCTGATGCAATTAATACCATCATACATCTTGATACAACAACAGATCTAAAAAACATAAGTGCACTTTATAATGACTTGCCCCTTTTCCCCCGAGATTGTCTTTTATTTATCTTTCTTTTGATTCTAGAACAGGAAAGGAGCGTTTGAGACCGTTAATAAACATTACGATATGGTTGACGGAAAATTGACCCATTGAACGCAGAAGAAGTATAACAGATTTCAATTTTGGGAAAGTTTGTGAATTACGCAATACAACTTATTTGGGAAAGATAGAAATCAAGAGCTTCTTGCAAAGTGGCGAGAGATTCTGTTGAGGTATGTATGTTAAACTTAATTGACTACTGTGTTTTAGATGAGAAAAACAATAAGATAATGCTAAAAAAAAGAGTCATAATTACTACTAGCAACTCCAAGGAATTATGCAAATTTTTTTAGAGAAATAAGTTAACATTCCCTTTAGGAGCGTATGTTGCCGACTTTCCATTTAGAACCCCACCAATACCTTTTGTGGGAAAACACCAATGAGCATCGAACACCTTCAAGAGATCAAATAAATTCAAATTGTAAAATGGAAAGTTTCAAACTGTCACAAGAATTGAGGTTTGAGATTAAACGATTTGAGTTAAGTTAGTAAAAGAAGCTCGCTTAATTCTATGCTACATTTCCTTCAGTAACTTTTTCCCTACTTCGCTAATACGGCGTTTTTAAAAGTGACAATTTCCTGCTGGCGATGCTATGCGAGTACGTCTGTACAAAAATTGAATTAGCACACAACATTAGTTCATACCGATAAGAGGCCTAAATGTTAGTTATAAGTCCGCTTGATGGTGATTGTATATACTTCACACCCACAAAAATTTCCTTCCTCTAAACCCTATTACAGAAATGGCACTGTGTACGTAATCTCAAAGAAAGACTGACTTGAACGCATTTAATTTTCTTTACGACCTAAAATGCTTTATCCCGGCCGAAGAGAATTAAAGTTTAAATTTATTTTATTTGGGAAGTGCTGTACGGACATTGTAAAAAGAAACAGATAATCATTGTTATAACAAAAAAAAGCTTACCGAGTAGGTAGTCGACATAATGAGGATTGATTTTTTCCAACTGTCCCTTGTTCCAAGCGTATTCGGCCTTTAGGCCTCGCTTTTTCTTATCTCGAACCCAGTCGTCGATTAAATTTCTGCCGTCGAGGCGCCGACCCTCTTCTTTCGTCTGTTCAGGATCACGAGCTACTTTTGGCATCCAATGTCTTCTACCGCCCCCCAATATAACCTGCAATAAATTATTGCTACACTAAAATTTATTTTGCTGCTAGATTAATTTGAACACATCTAAAACGGCAAAGCCGATCACTGTTGATTAAATATGTAGGCACGGCCGTGCCTCAAAATGGGATTCATCCTTGTAGGATTATCAGGTTGATACATAATGCATTGACTTTGAAATGAGCTGCTCTTTTTTTACGTGTGTCATATACATAAACAGGATTCAAATTTGTAGAAACAGAATAAATAAAAAACGACCGTATGAAAGAATGGAGTTTTTACGGTTGTAGTCAATATTTGAGAACCGTTTTCTCCACTAGAGAGGTATCATTGGGTGAAACGTGCAATCCACTGATAAAGGAACAAAAAAATCTGTTTGCTCTTAACTAGGGCAAGGAAACCTATTCATCTCAATGGAGGGGAAATATTTGTCGGCCTACAGAATTTTGTATACCGTTTATCTCAACAAATAATGTCGTCGATTTTTATGACTTGCGTTGTTTGGGAATAAATCGTTTCAAACGTAACCAAAATATACCGTTTGGCGATTTGGAATTAGCATTCAGAATAATGGTTGTTGAAATGTCTGCCTTTTTCAACTATTATGTTTCATTTAGTTTTCCCCTCGGTTTTCCGGAGCAGCCTCAACTGCAGTGCAATTATTTCAAACACGTGACATAGTTAGAAAACATAGGGAAACAATGCCAACATGGGTTAAATCTGTGTTGTGTAGGTATATAAAACAGTTTAGTCGACATGCCCGAAGTGTCTTCGCAAAATCAAGACCTCGAAAAAAGAATTTATCTCAATTCTGTTCTGTTTTGTTCTCACCTATCGAGTACATTAAAAGGATAAAAATGAATGATTTTCATAATTGTATGCAAAGAGCTTAATTTACACCAGGAAGTACGAGTATATATTACCCTGTAGTGGAAAACAGTACAGCTTCGTTTCGTATTTTAATTCACAACTGACAAAGCCAAGCTAAAACAAATAGGCATTTATTTTTGTTGTTTACTTCCAAACTCCGCTAACTTCATTGGATAATAGTTCATTGTTTACTCTTTCTTATCTACTAATTTCTCGGATTCCAATACTAAACACAATGGAATACACACCGTAGCTATTCAAAAAATCCCTTACAGGGTTTACGCATTCACGGCTACCATAAACAGAAAGTGAGAACACCCCCAACGCGAAGTGGCTAACGTATTATATTTATATTAGATACCCTCCGTGTTTTAGTTTATAATGGGCAACTGAATACGAATAGTAGCTTTTTTGTTATTCCTACTCCATCCCCTATACAAACACGAACAGCAATGCTGCGGACTTTGACAATATCAGTCTGGGAATCGTGGAGGATCATTTTCTGAAAGTAATTTTCAGTTTAATTATTCCTTCTTAATAATACAGTTCACATGTTTTACTTCATGCACATAAGCCGAGAAAGGTAATATTCAAAATTAAAATATACTGTTGTGTATACAAGCATTTTACGGGAATGTAGAACTTTTTCTTTATCATTGATCATGTGATCAGTGTATTTTTGCCGGGGAAATCCCAAAACACCACGACACCATAAAAGAGTCACTCCCTAGTTACTTACATAACCCGGAAACCTCATTCCTCAAGGTCAGGAATATTTTTCCGAGTAAATCCTACACCAAGGTCACGAGTTTGCACTACAAACAAGGGCACTCATTAGTTACGTCTTTGTTTCTTCCTAATTTCGTTCATTGTAAAGAAATACTTTATTATTCCTATTAGTTTTCAATCAATCGCCAGCAAACGCATACATTAACTAATGTACCATTACCAACTTTATCATTTTCTCATCATCTTTCTCCTACAGTTTACGCGATCCTAGCGATGCATCCTTTTCGCCTGTGAATATTGTGTGCAAAGTTGGAAAAAATAAGGATTTTCAACATCAAGTAGGAAAACGTTGTCGTTTAGTGTCTGTAAGGTTTATTAATTGGTTTATGAACACAAACAACAACGTAACACTAATTAATAACAATGAATAATTTAAATCTCACGTTAACAAAGGTTGCAATTTAAATATTCTTAGTAAACGTAAACGTTTGAATTAATGGGGAAACGTCCAGGATCTTGTAAACTGACTCGACAGAGGTGCGTCGTATGGAACTGCAAAGGTAGTACACTACACCAGCTTCCAGGGGTTTCTTCTCTGTGAAGACGCTTTGGAGTCGCTGGCAAAAGTGATACTGGCTATGGTAGCGGAGAACGTCTAAGAAAGCGCGTTCCTTTGCGGAAGAGCGGTGGTAGTCCCGCGCACAGAATAAGACCTTCACAGAACAGAAACATAAATAGCGCTAAACTGTCACTGATTACAGCGTTTCCCGTGGTTGTACGGAGAACTATTTATCGCAGACTCAAATATTTTTTTGCAAAACCTGTAATTTTGCTCGTTACAGGAAATATTTTTGCCGTCGATTTTATACGTACATGTCATTTTTGACTTTTGAAAGATTTAAAATATGAACAAGTTATGTGACCGTAAAAAGTGTTGTGTGGCGGATTGTAACAATAAAATATCAAAAAGGCATCGTTTCCCATATTTTGAAACATATTGTTTTGTGCTTGAAACGCGAAGAGGATTGAAATGTGCTGTCATTTCTCTCCTATTTATGCAAGGTATGGAATTTATAAATTACCAACGGTATAGGCGCAAAAGGGTGTAGACTTGAGTTTTATATTTATATAGACGTAGATACTTAGGTATATTATAATTCGTTTCAGACAATGAATAAAAAATACGTTTTAGATAATTCAACAACTTCCACCCTCGCTTCTCAAGTAACAAGTAAGCACCAGAATCAAGTTAACATTTTGTTGTCAAAAACTTGTGTGACAATTTGCTGAAACGGTTTTATTACCTCTTGGAACAAAAAATTTAGTTCTAACGATATTTTTTAACAAAAATATGTAGTCCAAACAGCAATTAAAACCAAATATTTCGTACGACAAATCGTTATGTAAGGATCTTTCTCCAAGTGTTAACATCTACAAACCGTAAGTTCCACTCACTTCTGAGTTTTATATGTAATTTGTAAACATGTAATTTAAGTTCTCTGTGTTAAATAATGTAATGTGATTGTATCTAAATACACTTTAATTTAACAACTGTGTATTCTTTATCGATATTTATGATTTATATCGAATTTGGGAAATTACTTCATGACTTTAGAAGCTGGTCACCAGATGGCGCTACTCTGACTTCGATGCTTTAGTTCACAGTACACCCACCAGGCTCCGCCAAAATACCATACAAACTAAAGTCACTAGATATAGAAAGTACCGCAATCATCCGCCATTTTTGGGCAAATTTGCTGCCAACTTAAAAAAATTGACAAATAAAATCTGAATAGCTGTCATTTTTTATAACCTAACTTCATAGTACTGTCATGTTTTATAAAAATATATACAGATATCTCCAAACAGGTGGAACAATCCCTAACATTAAAGTTACTAGAATCTGGTAATTTCCGCCATTTTTGGGCAAAAATCATGCGTTCTCTCTCTAACACACGAGCCTAATGGATTGCGGTACTTTCTATATTTAGTGACTTTAATACAAACATAGATATATAAATACATAGATACAGCCATACCCCAACATAGTTCAAAAGGACGTACCATCTATTACCATCACTTTCGGCACATTAATTACGTATAGCGCTATCCTTTATAGAGGTACCCTGAGCATGGAAGACAAGATTCGCATTATTTATTATAACTGTCAATCAAATTGTTCGCACAAGTCACACAGAAAATTATCAGATTTGAGACTTTACAACATAAATAAACCGCCTTTTTATTTATTTAAATCGCATAGCAGCAAGAAATGTTACATTTAAAATGGAAGATGTTACTTAGAAAGCTGGCAAATGAAGAATTTGAAAAAATTACAGCTGACAACTGGAAGAAAGTGTGTGAACATGTGGAAAGTGATTAATTTAAAAGAGAAGTTATATTGGTTGATGTTTCTGAACTTTATAATAAGTGTTAATAATGGCAGTGATGATTCGGATTTGTCAATTTCATCTGACGATTATTCGGATTGTGAACTTTTAGAAACGTAATGAATGTTCGCTAAATGAGTATTATCACCAATTGGATATCATTGTTAAGATGTTGTATTTATTTTAAATAAATGTACACGTGTAGCTTGCTTACTACAATTAGCACTATAATTTCAAAAAGAAACCCCACCGATTGGACATATGCCGAAAGGTAGGCAAGACGCGTAGCGATAAAAAATTTGATATTGCACGCACACACAGTCTATAAATCTCGTTTTCCTAAGAATATTGCACGGATCCTGTGATCATGATACAAACGCACTGCATCAACATTATATAGGCCAAAATGATAATTGGAAACGAATTCACTTCCTGTCGCAACTTAATCTCCGTTACCATTACGCCTAAAACCATGCAATTGAAATTAAAATGTTGAACATAAACTTTACTTACTTACGGTTTTTTTGATATTCTGCAAGCCAGCAATGAATTCACTGCAGCACATCATGCCAAACAACGTAAACATAGTCCCAAATTTAAATGGCGTAGCTCTATGTAATAAAACTATTTCAGGAATAACAATTATGGACGCGTCTATCATTATGGCAAGCACTAATGTTATTCATATACATTTGATAACGCAATAATTACATAATATTTAGTGAAAAAAACCGTCCATCATGTTTAGGGCGAATATTTTTAGTTAGATTTGATTTCGCGCGATCGTGAAATGTGTCAACTGTCACATGACTTATGGGACGCGCTAAGTTTGTTTTAAGCGTCCGATTCGCGTACGACGTAGTGGTTAATGCAATAAAATGAGATAGAACATGTTTCTTCTTGGTTAGAAAGTAATGGAGAGATGTACAAATTTCTTTGATATGTTTTTTAAAAACCGAGGTACGTTTGTTAAGGATGGCTGTATCTAGGTATTTATATATCTATGCATACAAATTTGTAACATTGCTGTTTCTATTCTGAGAAGGCCGTATTCTGTGGTCCCGCGCTATTAGCAGCGGTAGGTATTTAGGTCTACGCTGTTAGCGGCGGTAGCCATTTCCTTCGCTATTAACAGCAGAAGCAGGCTGAAATTTTACACCGATGCGCGCGCTTTTATACCTTGTTTCCATGGTGGGGGAAGTCCACGTGACAGGTACCGAGTGGCACGAAGTTCTTTTGGTTGGAGGTAGGTCACTGTCAGCATGTTTGTAACATTAGAAAAGCCGACAGTAGTGTTGCCCCGACTATCAAACGCCCTCAGTTTGACGCAGAGAAGTGTTGTTGCCATATAAATGTTACAGTACCCCCTTTCTAATGACGGAGTCATAAAGTCGTACAACCTTTTTAACTTGTCTTCCGTTTCTTATGGTCTTGATGACTGGGGATGTTATCTGTGGTGCTGTATCGTTGATTCGAGGTGCTGAATTTATTGATTGAACGCTTTTTGATTCGTCTGCTCCTGCCGCGTTGCGTTTTTCAGTCTCTGCTCCCACCTTTCTCGTGTACCTGCATTTTCAAGGCGGCTACTTCTTCTGATAATTTTCGTAGGGTATCCTGCATGTTGAGAGTATTTTGTGAGCTAGTGGACGTATGTTGTTTGAGTTGTATTGGATATTGCATGCGCGAGCTCGGCTATGTCGTCCAGGCTTGCTCCGTTTTGTGCGGCGAGGATGGCCTGGATGTTTGTTGATAATCTACTGGCCCAAATGGATCGTAGTAGCTCGCGTTTGGGACAATCGCCTAGGCTTGGTACGGTAAGTAACGAAGGCACTGTGATGCTTTGCGATCACCAAATTCGTCACGCTCAAGTAGCTGATGAGTCTTATACGTTTAGTCTTCGGACCAGCTCCCTTTTAATCTTGACCAATGTGAATTAGTCAGTATGTCTCTCACTTCTGCTACGTATATCGGTTCCAAATTGCAAGCTATATACCCATAGTGTGTGTCTTCGTTGACAATGCCGCTGGGACGGAAATAATTTTCTCCCTGGCAAACCACATCTCAGGGTAGTCTGGCCAAAATGATGGAAGTTTCATCTATATGCGACGAATCTCGGATTGGAACTCGGCGTTGGTGGATTGCCAGCTCCTTCTCTCATCGATTCGTTGGTCTACGGCATCTTGATCGCAGCTTATGGCGATTTATTCACGGTTTTCACGTTTCACTCGCAATTTGAAGTTTTCAGCATCACCAAGGACCAAAATACGCAAGTTCACGCCTTAATTACGTAAGCAGAGAAATCCCAAGGTCGTGGCCAAAGTACCACGATTATCGCCTTTCTCATATGTCACGGCCATCTTGGATTTTAAAAAGTAAGAATGTACTTAAAATTCTTTTCAGATCAAGCAGGCCGGGATCTCAAAACATCAAAACGCGACACAAAATTTTTTGATCAATTACACGTATAAACTATAATAATAATAATAAAACTGAAGTCAATCCGAGGACACACAGTATATAGGTATTACTTAATGTCTGAAATCTGCAATCCTTCGGTTTCTTTTAATTTTGTTGGCGTTATTTCACCTATTGGTCTGGTAAGTCTTCTTTTGTTTGAAATTATTCGTCAGTGTTGATCTGACGCAACCATTTTTGTTTTCCTTTTCTAAATGTTTGATAGTACCAAGTACAAACTTTTTTCAATCGAATTATTGCTCGTTCACAATGGATCCAATCTGTCAAAAAACTTTTAAGCTCATAGCAATGATGAGAACCGAAGGATGTAGGATTAAATTTTATTGGGTGAAGTCTCATGTCAATATAAAAGATAATGAACGAGCAGATGCGTTAGCAAAAAGGGCTATACAAGAGGGAACACAATATAATAAAATAATAACACCGAGTGATGCCGTAACCTATTTTAAGCACCAAATTTTGTTTACAAAATGGCAAAATCTTTGGGAAGACACCAACTCGGAGAAAAGCACGCAATATGCGACAATCCAGCCTCAGTTGATTCGAACTCACTGGTCGAGGAACGTTACTGTGAGTAGGTGGTATGCGACCACAATAGCTCGACTAAAATTTGGTCACGGGCAATATCCAGTTCATTTACATAAAATGGGATTGACAGATACTCCCAGTTGTGTATGTGGAGAACAAGGTGACCTTAATCATATTTTCCTTGGTTGTGTGAATAACGCTAATTTCACTGACAAATTACTTAAAGAAATATGCTGTCATAATATGGAATTACCAACCAATATGGTCACCCTATTAGCTTCAAATAACAAAAAAATCTACGACGCATTGGTGCAATTTTTGATGGAAGCTAAAATTCAAATTTAAATAAATAAAATCATTTATTGAAGAATACCTCTATCATAACATATTTCTGTTCGTCATCCTAAACCGTTCCGTGGTCTATTTATTGTGTTTGTCTGATTAAAAGTCTCCATGAAAGACCGCATGGAGTCATTTTGTTTCCATTCCTATTAGCCACATGGGCATCGATCCCGATAGGGCTAAATAAATAAAAAAAAAAAAACTTTGAAGTTTGCCTCGATAAAAACAATGTTTTGTAATGTTTTTCACTTTAAACCAACAGTCTGATCTAATCTTTTATTAATTTACTAGCAGTATCTGGAAATCGCAATACCATCGTTGCCAACCTATGGGGAATAGGTGTATCAAGATCAAGTTCATTTATGTGTTTATGTAGTTAGATATTTTTCTTTATAACGGGCGATCAAAAATGAGTTGCTGTCGAGTCGCCTTTGGACGTTCAAGTTAAGTACGATTTCCTGTGTAAACAAAAATTCCAAAGGCGACTCGACAGCAATACATTTTTGATCGCATAGTATATAATGGCACTAACCATCCTACCTATGCTACTTAGCGGAAACTGCATCCTAAAAAAAAGTAGGGAGAGCTTTGGATATCTCATAATAATGTAAACCTCGATGTCGATTGTTTTTGAGCCGACCTTTCTGCTTATATGATAGATAACCTCATATGCGAATGGATCATGGATTTCCATGAACGTTAGCTACTTTGAGACACGAAAGATGGGGCTTGAATGAGTTATGTCGCTACTGTACAGTCGCAAATGAATATTGGGTGTAACTCTTTAATAAGAGAATATAATTATGAAGAAGATAAAGAACGAGGTTATAGCTAAAACTCTTTAACCTACCGGCACAAATTAAGAAAGCACTTAAAATAAGAGTTAATTTACAACGAAATTACGCCCACATTCGGAGGAAGTATCAGGTAAATTAATAATTTATCAATTTTAAGGTCGGTGTTTTGCATTAACGAAACACTCTTAATAATGTCTGCTCTTTGCTTAAGTGACAGTTTGTTTAATTATAATTTTAATTGAACTTGAAAATATCTACATTCGGCGAAAATTTGATGTAACGCTGAACAATGAAAAGTCCGTAAAATAAAGTTTAAAGGGAAGCTTTTAGAAATAACTTTTGGAAGCTATCCGTTGAGGAGCACGTACGTGGATAATTAAATTAAATGAACAACTCCGTAAAACGTGTAAAACTAATAAACATTTTAGTTAATATATGTTAACAATTAAATCCAGCGTTCCACATAGGAATTGTATTATTTGGCGTAGCTTGGATTATAAAACGTAATCACCAAGGCATTAAACGTTATACGTTTGAAGAGCACAAACAACAAAGGTTTGCTAAATGTTCACCTTGAGTATAACCCACCTTCATTATTTATAAATGCCTTTTAACTATGGCTGACAGCTCTTTTCAAATTCAGGAACGGCGTGCTAGTGAATTACTACAATATTGACCAAGGTGTTGAGCACAGTGTATGATTAATTAAGTGAGCATTATTTCAAAGTTTCATGATTAATTATTAAGTGCGCCAAAATTAATTGCCAAGAACCCAGACCTTTTACACTGGAGAAATGGATTAATGCAGTACATTGTACTTCTGTAACTAACTCCGCCGTCTGTTTAATCATCATGTTTGCGATGCGACTTGATAGGGTTTCTAAATCTTGTACACTAAACGACACGGTCTTATTGGGTTGTTAGATATCACCCATTTTCATTAATTAAGGAAAATTGATTAATTAATTAGAGCTAAATAATGTTGGCTAAACTATGCCTATGGACGTTTTATTTGAGCACCTCCAATAACGATGGATCACTGTGTATAGGTTGAATTTCAATGTTCTTTGAGTGATAAATTAGGTTGTATTAAACGCAAATCCGATCATATTAGTCGAGGTTAATGTTTTGTTTCATAATTAATTATGTCTAATTTTGTCTAAATAATTGCTTGGTTTATATTGATTTGTAATTGTAACGTTATTTTGTGTTTGTAAGATAAGGAACTGGAAATATTTGCGTAGTATTTGTAAAAGTTTATCTCATGATATCTGGGATCGTTGCGATCAGAAGTTCCTTAAATGCGGCGTAGGCTAATTAGTTTCAAGATAAGCAGATGTTTTTTCGCCGACGTAAACACAGATGGTAGTTATTCGACGATGTAGTAATTTTGATAAGAAGGAGGGAAATGGTTTTTAATAAAAACGAACGGGACGTTATTGGAGGCTTTTTTGTGGGAAGACATAATCGTTTTTGTTTTTTTTGTTGGTGGGTCTTGCAACGTAGCCGCTTGTCTTTGGCAGTTTTGACGTTACCTAAGATCTTGAAAAGACAGTCAGTTTTGTCTTGACTGGAGCGTTTGCCTAAGCTTAAAAAAGGAGTGTTATATCTATCGTGCGTTTATCGCTTAAGTGAAGCCTTCCCTAGTACCAGTTAAAGTTAGTTTTTCAACGAGTCAATTTTATATCAGTAATTGCAATAAACCTAGTGTCACCTCAATCAAGTTTCAAGTGCACTTAAAGTAAAGAATTGAAGGTTTTTGTGTTTTTGTGCGTTTTGAAAATTTGAAAATCGCAGTTACTACCGGGTAATTTGGATTATTAACACTTTAAAGTATATAATTAAGATTTCTTTTAATTAAGTTGTTCTATCGATCGCTTGTTGCGGGTATTCGTCTTCTGGTCCTGAGTGCCTATTTTTCGAAATATACACTAAGTATAATTAACGATTAGACAGCTTGTAATTGGCCTTATGAAAACTAGAATATGTTAGGTGAGGTACACTGGTCAACTCATTGATGTGCGATGAATCTCTCCATTTCGGAAACGTTATAGTTGATTAAAATCAAATCAAATGAGTCACTACAGCACTCGTTAAATACATTAGTGAAAATCTGTTAACTGGAGTCTTTTCCAAATGAAAGTAAGCAATAATTGCTCTCAAAAGATAAATGAAAGGCAAAATAAAACGTATTTTCTTTAAATCCGTTTTTGGATGATATTAAATTATTGAGCGTGGAGGGTGGGGGGGGGGGGGGGGGAGGATTAAAAATTCTAAATACAAGTTTGAGAAAAAACACTCCTGGCTCCTTCCAAGTAAATCATGCCTTAACACAGTTAATTATGAAACACTATCATATTATTTTGTTACAATGTGGCCCACAACAATCATTGGTCTGTTTGAAATGTACTGCCTTTTTTAGGTAAGGGCCGAGTCATGCTTACAAGCAGGAAACTACGTACAATGTTTCAGGGTTAATCCCGTCTTCATTTCTCCAACAATTTATTAATGGGCAACCTAACCGTCGAAGATTTGGATGCTGGTCCAGTTTTAATTAAAGATAAAAAAAACTCGAGGTTGCCTCTGGTGCCTTTCTGGCGATCCTAAATAGTTTTACAGGACGTAGGCGAAAACCCTACACATTATTTAGTGACAATGCACACATGGGTAAAATTTTCTACAATGCCCTGATACGCAGGATTCTATAATTTCAAATGTAAGTCTGAAAGGTATACAGTGGAAATGTATTATCCCCGGAGCACCTCATCAAGGGGGAAAGCGGTATTAAATCCACTAAATTTCAATTAAAAAGGGTATTGAGTAATACCAAATTAACTTATGAGGATTTCAATGCAGTTTTAGTCTAGGTCGAATGAATCCTAAATTCCCGACCATGGTCTTCAATATCCTCAGACTCCTAACGATCTAAACCCTTTAACGTTCACGTCTTAATTGGTAGATTTTTTCAAACTAACCCAGCAAACACACTTTACGTTTAAAAACGGTTTTAAAGCGCTGTGAAAGGATAAATTCGGTATTGGTAGTATGGTGTACGTTTTGGTGTAGACCGATTTTATACCTATGTTTAAAATACGGTTTTTATTCATATGTATATAAACCATAGACTTCATTTTCTACGTTGATAATACGTATATAAATATCCGTTTTTGGCATTCGTTTTATAAACGTATATACCTAACACCAGTTTAATATACGCATATATGATATATGTATATAAATCGTACATCAATGGAAAATAATAAACGCATAATATTCCTACGAGAATACAGCAACATCCGCCGGACATTTATGCGTATTATACACGTAAACAACAAACGCTTTTTGTACGCAACTGTGTTACTAGGGAAACCAGAGCCATGTCTATGAGACTTGCAAGAAAACGCATATCTCTATACCAACGGGCTGAATGCTCAGTTCAGAACTTTTGCCTAGGTAAAGGTTTTTCGTAGGTATTATTAATAAGCCCAGTTTTAAGCAGTGTTGCACTTTGGTTCTATTCGAAGTCAGTCGATTACAAAATGTCGTAACAACTCAAAATGTTCAACTTGTCGTAAAAGCTCAAAATTTTTCTTCTTATGATCCTATGTCGCTAATATTGTTAAATAAGTATAATACCCATGTAAATATTAATTAAATAAATAGAGCTAGTGTTCTGCGTAAATGTAGATTTGCATCTACATTCGCAGAAAAAGAAAGGTGTATAGCTCGAGCTAGCTACCAGAGCCTTTTTCGACAATTTTCAATCTTTTGAAACTTGCAAATAAAGCAGATATTGAGAAGTTTTTGAAATTATTTAACGTCACTAGTATGTCTGTAATGCTGAATTTAAAGTGATAACATAATGCCATACATTATCTCATTTGATATTTATGTGAATATATTATCTTTTTTGGAGAATTTTCATGTAAAAGCTGCACACTCCTCACGTAAATTTAATACAAAGAGAACCGTCATTAAAATCCAATTTACATTTACATCATTTTTAATAGTGCCTTCAAAATGCAAATTGCACTCTTCAATTACATTCCTAATTGATAATCGATACTGTTCTTGCTTATATTTTAAATCTGATTACACATACTATATACATCCCTCCCAGTGTGGATAATGGTTTTATACGTCACGCTCTTCTAAAACAAATTACTTGTTACTTATTCAATTTATGAACACAGCAGGTAGAGGAACGAACGAAACGGTGTTGAAATAGGTTTCACCGTGTAACATTGGCATTCACCTTATTTGAATATGTCAAAAAATGTTTGATATATCCTATTACACCCGTATGAAAGAGAATAATTCTCAAAGGAAAATAAACGAAAGTTATTTCATTTTCGATAAAGGTATAGGATATAGCCGAACCCTTACAAATTGGTCAAGATACAACGACTAAGTATTTTATACCTACGTATTGTATACAACTTACAGCGAGCGATTAAAAAAATTCAGCAAGCGTCATAGTTAGCAATGGGAGTTTAATTGTGAACATACCATGTAACTGAGACACTAGTTTCGGAAGTACGATTCTACGAAGAAAATCTTCTGTTCTTGGGACAAAGCAATTCCACTGAATAAAACAGTAGGTACGCTAGAATCCACAACTCGAAATGAATTGACAGGTCCGTGTCTGACAATTGAACTGAGGTTCACGATAAACACCTTACCACTGTCAACTACGAGGCTGAACTTTTTAAATCGTTCTTTATCTTGTTATTATTGTTTAGGTTCTACTAAACATATATTCAACACTTCTTAAGTTTATACCTCTCTTAGCCATCTTGTGGACTAATGGCTGTTTGCACCGACAAGTTTAAGTGGAGCTTAGCAAGCGTAGCTTAAAATCCATGGCAACGATTATTGAGACAATGGTTGCCATGGAATACAACGTTGTACGGCACATACAAAAAACAAAAGTTGGAAACTGTTCCTTTCAACAGGATTCTGCACCCGTGCACGACACCCGACTCTGTACATGTGCAACTTTTCCATAATTTGGTCATCGTCGTAGCTTCTATGGTTTCGGAGATCACAATGATGGACACGCTTATCTTGGACACAGTGTATATACCCAATTTTAATTTCATGCAATTCGATTCATAAATGGCGGATATGCCCAGAGGGCATTTTGAATTTTGAATCTATTCACCCGAAACTCCAGTTGGCTTTTGTCGGTACCTACCCCTACTTCCGACGTTCCGTTCACCGAAAATTCGCTTTAGAACTTTTGGTCCTATCACCGAATAGATCTCGTCAAAGAAGACCTTCCTTTGTCGGTATTCAGTTTTGACGCTCCGTTCACTCGCAAATTGCATTTGCATTTTTACCCACCATCGGATAGATCTGGTGGAATTTCATTAAAATCGATTCATAAATGGCCAAGAAGTCAAAAAGGCATTGTGAATTTTGAATCTATCAAACCCAAATTTTGGCATTGCCTATCGTATGCTGTCGGCTATGCATATTTTGACATTCGTGCAATTCGGGGCATAATTAACGGAAATGTCAACATGGCAGTGTATATTTATTGATAAAGAATCCATCTGCAAAATTTCATCGTGAAAAAATCTTTAATTTATGTAAATCATGCTTCGTTTATATTTATATCGTTCGGTAAATTGTGCTTTACCGTTTTTAGTGCACTTCACATACCTATACCCATTGTGAATACTTTGTCCGTCTGCCCCTTCTTCAAAAGTATTCTTGACTGGTGGGTGCTACTGATCTGAAACCTGGGCCAATGATACTTCATAGTAGCAAATATCTCAGGTCGTTCCTCCAGATTTTTATGGATTAAAATAATCCATACTGGAAAGTGATAGTGATTTAAGACTGTGGTAAAATATTCCATGAAGTACTGTACAACAATATATTCATTGAAAATCTTTGCTTCGCCTACCTAGGTATATATTTGGCTAATTCGTACCGAAAACTGTTTGACAAAATGTCTTCGGCTCCCAATACGTAAGCTGTCCATAGTACGAATATATAGATCCTGTATTTTTAGTGAGCAGATACTTTGGAGAATGGTTCTTGGCTTGTAATTTTCAAAATCGTTTCCAATTTTATGCAGCATCTTAAAGGTACAGATCGCGTCATACATACCAGAACTACACCTTTTCCACTTTTATTCGAGAAACTATCAAGTTAATTTGAGAAAGTATCAATTGTATTTGAGAATAGTAAAATGTATTTGAGAAAACAACAAATGTAGTTCAGAATAGTGATTTGTATTTGAGAAGGCATCAAATGAATTTGAGGGTAGTAAATTGTATTCAAGAAATGGTAAAATTAAGTATTTGAGAATCAATAACAAAATCACATGTATAACATAGCCTGATGCTGCTGCTTCTGTTGCGGGACTACATACAGTAGCGGAATTATAAAAATTTGATTCTTAATTATAATTCATTAGGAATAATATTACATTCTGAAATACAATAAAATTAAATGATAATTTCTCAAATCCAACTGACTATTCTCATCTACTTTGACGTTTTCTCAAATACAAGTAACAATTCTCAAATTCAATTTACAACTTCTCGAATAAAAGTGGAAAAGGTGTAGTAGGTACCACAAGGTTCATGCTTCACAAAAAAAAATGAAACTGAATGTTAGCAAATACTATATATTCTGTATTACGCCACTGGCGCAAATAAAATATGTTCATGTGGTGAGAAGATGTCCCTGGATATCGAGTCATTGGCATTCTTCATTTTGAAACGCACTTCAGTTCGGAAGTCATACTCACCCTTGAATTCTACCCTCGTGTTTCTTTTCCAAGTTAAAAATAAAAACGATTGAATCCCGAATCATCATTATATTGGTAACCACAAAACAGTCAGAAACAATTAAAAGAACGGGTAACTGACTGGTAAATTCTCACTCTAAATCTCTTAGATACTAAGAAAGCGTATAATTAGTCCTCCTCTTCTTTAATTTTAATTACCTCCAAGTTAATTGGACGGTACCTCTTAAGTATTACCAAAGACTATAGGAGGATATAAAAATATAGATTGGTAATACCAAAGACTATAGGAGGATAGTCTATGGTATTACCAATCTATAAAATAGACCCCCCTTAATTAATCTCAACTTAACCTTTGAAGTTTATGCACAAAGGATGAAAGGACACGTGGCAACTTAACTATGAGTACATTAAATTACGGAATTATAATTTGTATAGGATATCTGGATACCTACGCTCTCCAAATTCCTTCTTTCAATAACAACACATAATGCAACACAAAATGAAATGGAAAACTTTCACTCTCTTGTACAAGAACTTAGATACTGTTGTGTCATTTCTCTAGGTACGAACAACACCGAAAGTGACAGTGAACCACCTTGTACTGTACAAATACGTGTTATTTCGGTCTGAATAGTAATCAGGACATGCTGTATGCCAGAGTATAATTCAATTATATATTTTATAAGCCCTCTGGGAATTTTTTTATTTCAAATAGACACAGAATTGGAAGAACTTTTGTTTTATCATTTTAATTTTGATTCCAGTTTCTTATTGTAAATTTAGTCGGTAGTTGTTTAATTCATTTAATTTTATTTGTTCTATTTAGTTTGTATGGTAAATTTAAAACGGGTAACTTAGGGAACATTTAATTGAAATTTTTACATAAGTTTAAAGTTTTATGTAGTCAGGTGTTGATAAAAGTTGTTATGGAACAAGAATTAATTGGTCACGTGCGGGATAAGCGATGCAGGTGTTTTATTTGTTTTGGCGGGGTACAGAAATTTTCGAGTGTCGCTAGGAGTAATGATTTTGATTTTATTAGTGGAGGTGGTTTCTGCTTAAATAGGATGAATGGAGGGTAAACGGGGCTGTCTTGGGATATTTTGGAAGAAAGCGTAATTGTCTGTGAAGGTAACTTCGGTACAAGTAGTCTAGCCGGCTATGCAATTGTAAAAAAAAATAAAAACCGTATCGTCCTCATGTTAGTTTAATGATACGGATACAAGTTTAACGTTGTGCAAGAAGTTTTTACACATGGAATTTCGGGTTTAAAAAGGAAAAAAACTAAACTGTAAAATTTTTAGCTAGTTAGGTAAGTGTTCGCTTCATTCAGGAAAACATATGATGTGTTACGGACGGGATGATCAGGTTTCTGCTTCCTCGAAAACACGTTTTTCCTTCTCGAAGTCCGTTGCAAATGGAAAACAAAAAGGTGTCTAAAATTTAAAAAAAAAACAAATTTCCTGGATCACAAATACAAACAATTTTTGAGCACTTCTTCGACCACAAGACAACCTTGAATTCATTGAAGGAGGAAAATAAACAAATCGCTAAGTTGGACAATTCCACTTCTACAGATTTGAAACCGAGTGACTTTTTCCACCTCCTAAAAAAGAGCAATAAAGGGATACCGATTTTCTGGCACACAAAACTCATTCCGGAATAAGCTCCAAAAACCGAGCCAAAAACAACAGTGAGATCATCGTTTAGCGAAGTGAAGGCTATCATAGGCATAAATGAATATGAAAACAGATAATTTTTTTACGAATTCATTCCAAAAGTTTTATTGTTAGACCTTGTATGCATAATACTACAAGATATAAACCAGATTGAAATGACAAAAGCTTATTCGATGACTAAGTGTAAAATGCAGGACTTTATGTCGTTGCAACGGTTCTCCCCGATAGGTTAAATTTAGAGACAAATGATGGGCAAAGTATACAAAGTAGGTTATTATTCAGTTCTGCTCTTTATGATACGGTGATAAATTTTACATGTAGCACTTGAATACTAAAGTCTCCTGAGATGAGAAATAAACTTTTTTTGGCAAACAAATAAATTTGGATTTTAAATGAACCGTAATCATGTCGACGTGTGTCACATCAAAATTTTAAGTTCCATTTTGTTGGGACATTTTTATACATAATATACCCTCCATTACATCCCATATATTTCCGCAAATAAATGCAATAAATTTCATTCGTATATTTTTTCCTGCCTAAGTTTATTTCATTTGGGTGTGGAGAGTTCGTCGCAGACGGATTATTTACACTTCTCAATATTAGATCCTACTTAAATAGTTTTATTTTTCTAAGTCGAATTTCTAAACGAAAGTGAAAAGTTGGAAACTTCCAAAGTTACTTTTATTAGTTCAAACCAATTGGATCAATTTGGTGCGTCGAATTTCACATGCTCCTAATGCTTTTAGCGGAATAGCATACGATACGTTGTTGCGTGCTATAGATCTATTCAATTAATCTCCCAGGATAATTAGAAAATTGTTATTGTATTGTAAAGGTTTCGATTGCAAAATGATATCTGAACTAGAACAATAATAGTATATTAAAGTCGAGATTAAAGTACAAGTGTCATTTGACGAAGATTGTCGCACGAGGTAGTTTGCCGCATAAGCCGCGTAGCGGCGAATGTGGCAAAAGCCGAGTGCGACAAGTAGACAAATGACACGTGTGCTTTATACTATTTTTTCTATTTCGACTTTTATTTTAAATAATAAATTATACAAATTATAAATATTGCCTTTAGACGTTGTTAGGTAATTGTAAACTATCATTCAGTGTATGTTGCTAATAGATACAGTTCATTTATTTTCACGTTGGCTAACCTGGTTCCTGTATTTTCAAACTTCAAACTTTTAATTATTTGGTCATAATTCCATTTTGCGGCAGTTCCAAGAGATCCAAGAGATTGCCAATGAAGCGACGTTAAATTTACTGCCTGTAAAATCGAAAGTAAAGTACGAGGAGTACAAAATTTTGGAAAACTGGCTGGCCGAGAAGGGAGTTCAAAAAGTAAGCAAAAATGTACTGCTGGCATATTTTACTACGCTAAGTAAAAATAAAAAAAGTTCTACTCGTTGGAGTATATATTCAAAATTAATCGGAATTAATACAATCTGTCAAGTTCCTCGTACGTTATTTACACTTTACACTTTACAGGTTATGTTTAGTTTTGATTTGACGGATACCGTTGACGGCAAAAAAGCGAGGGGTACCAATCCAACAAAATAAAAAAATAATACGTTTCTATTTCATTCAGCATCATTTCTGTCTAGAAACGCACGCAAACTGGGCCAATCATGTACGGTTTCGGTATTGTTTCCACATCGAAATAGAACAAATTAGTAACGCATACATTTAATCAGAGATGTGGTTAATCGTGTTCCTTCCCCATCCGTTGGATTTATGGAATTTGGATTTGATACCAACTCAGAGCGTCGATGTAAGCGTTGAGTGAAAAATCCTTCACTCAGCGACATGCCACCTGCCGGATGTGAACAATTCTCTACTCTACTAAGAATGTCTCCAAAGTAATGGAAAAATGTTTCAAATAAAAACTATTTGGTCTTTTATTTCTCAACACGTGACAATTCTTAATTATGTGCATCTTCTCTTGAATAAAACGGAAGGTAGGTAAGTATTTTTGTCTAAATTACAGAATTCCTAGATGTCCACTTATTTGAAACTAGCTTGCCTCTTTCTTTTTTTAGGAATATTTAGTTAATAAAAAGTTTTTCCTCAAAAACTGAATATAAATACATTATAACTATTGTTTAGGTAAAAAAATATTTATCATTTCTCCATAATAATCTACTCCATTAAAACAAAATTTTAATTTCCTTCAATTTGTCATTAAAAAAATTCACAGATTTCGCAATCCATGCATGATGCAACCATCGGAGACATTGGAAATTAAAACCGTACAATGCCATCAAACATCAGCATTTCCAATGCTAAAATGATGCCCCCTACTGCACTGTGTGGAAAAAGAATTGGTTTGAAATTCCAAATGTTGCATTTTCCTCCAAAAGAAGGCGTGAAACTACAACTTGATAGGTAAGGCTTCCAAATTTAATCAATTGTTTCAATTTGTCTCTTCTATAACTATACCCTCAAAAGGGTTGAATTTATCCAAAAATTCTTTTTGTAGAAAATAGACTTGCACCAACGATAGCTGAATTAGAAAGAGGACGAGGTAAATTACATTATCCCTAAATTGTCATCAAAACTGATAATACGTGTGTAGGAATGTATGCCAAAGATACATTTTGAAGGAGTACAAGGGCACAAAGCAAAGTTCTGAGCCAAGTTAAACAAAATGCACCAAAAAAGAGATGTGCGCGTAACACAATTTCTTTGAAGGAGAAATTTCCGTTGGAAACAAAATTTTCATTAACGTTCTAATGTGTGACACAGTTCAATCGTCTTTTGTTGCGTACTATCAAATATGGACCGTTAAGAAGAGTCCTTTCCAGCGTAAAATAATAAACTACTTATACTACAGAAACACAGAATAAACTCCAGAAATTACATACCTACAGAACTCATATATACTTGAAATCAGGAGTCTGCGGCCCTGCGTCATTGATTTGTGAATCAATTTTGGACATATGCAGACATACGTTAAAACACTAACCAGCTATCAAGTGTGCGAAATTGATAAAAAAGCGTGTCTGAAATTGATTCACAAATCAATGACGCAGGGCCACAGACTCCTGATTTCAAGTATACATAAATTGCTGCTATTATTAACCTACATACGGTCTATTCAGTATATCTTCCGTTGCACGTCATTACCTGAAGAAAACGACGTACCAACGTAAACTTACTTTCGTTTATTAGGCAACACATTAAGCATGTAGTTTATTTTAGCCGCAACAATTGGTAGCATTTCGCTATGTTGTCGCGTTTAAATTTGTAAATTTGACAGGTTGCTTTTGGTTTACTTTTCGTTTGATTTGATTTTGATTATTTTCTACGTCTTTCGCTGTGCATTGGTTTGAAGAGAAATTACTGAAGAATTTAGATAACCCGTCAATAATTGTGTTCGATAACGGGAAAACAGACAACATTAAAGTGTGGTTAGGTGATCATAATGTGCAGTTCTCCGAAAATGATTTTACAGCCGAACTGTTGAAAAGGTTGCACAGTAAGTACGTTCGCAAATTATTTGATGTTATATAAATCTTGTTGATACTTTTAGGAATAAATCAGCTAAAATGTACCGCATAAGGCATTGACCACTTAGCTGAGCAATACAGTTACTTCGTTTTACGATTACCACCCGATCATCGCATTTTTAATCCTATCGAACATATTTGGGGCATAGCGAAAAATTACTACAATCGACACATTGGTAGAGATGGACGAAGCATTGAAAATTGCATAAACGTGACAAGAATCACTACAATCGATAACTTCCGAAACGTGGCGCAATTCAGTTAAGGATACGGAAACTGTAATACACGAGTGGTACGAAAGAGAAAAGCAATTAGATCTTGAAAACGTTGCTACTATTATTATAAACTTTGAACACGAAAGCAGTTCCGATGATTCCGATTAATTTGAATATCATCCATCACATAACCTGTAAAATTTTATATTTAGTACTTTCTCTGTAAAAGAGATGCTACATTTGTACAGTTCATAAGTTATTAAAGTATATTGTATGTATATTGTGGTTCCAATTAACGAAATGAATAATAAAAATTATTTTTATTTTATTTAAGGTGTGGATTGTTCACACAAAGAATGCACTGTCTTGTTGACAAGTGACTTAACCTAAATCGCTCAAAACTAGATTTGGCATTATTGCATAGTAATTACGTCACAGAAAATGATGACGTGCAACGGAAGTTATACGGAATAAAGTGTATATAATTACAAGAATTAAGAAAACTGCAGAAATACAAAACTATCACATTTAAATGAGTTGCCGAAGCTACAACTATAGAAACCACTGCATGAACTGCAAAATTAGAAAAAAATCTTATAAATTGCAAAAACTAGAAATATTAAAACTGTGGGAACAACTACAATAGCTAAAGAAACTACACAAACTACAATCGCATAAACTTCAGAGACATAAGAATTCAGAAACCATTACCAGAACTACATTTCCGAAATGCAGGAGCTATATGAAGCACAACCTTTTACACTGCATGGTCTGTAGACTACAGAGGCGATAAATAAAAAGCACACCGAAATTAGAAAATCTTGGGATTCTTTATAAGGTACAAACCCTCTGACGGCTGGCCTAGCGAATTAGTGTTATTTCATTGCAGTAAAGTGTCATGACTTACTCAATGGACAAGGTTCATGATGTTGATAATACAATATTTAACTTAATGACATTAAAATATAGATCAAAACTAATAAACTATAAAGAAAAATCCATCAATAAATGACTGAGAAATATATTATTTAAGTTAAGTATTCAGTGCGCACCACAGTAGTGGTCTGCACTGCCTGTGACGTCATTTAACCTAATTGAATGCGTCCGTTACGTTGGTAACCTAAGCGAACCAATGGGCTCCGTATGCGAATAGGTCAAGTGACGTCACACGCCTAAGCGAAATTATTTTTTCAAGCGCGACTTTAAAATCTTGTGCCTTTTTCATTTGTGGAGGCATTTTAATGATTCTTTTACATTTTTGTTTCATTTCACTTAAATTTTCATAGTGAATTTACAACAAAAAACTGGAAGCTCCTGCATTAAGCAATTTTTTGGCACTTTGGCAACTAACGTCTTTTGTCCAATTGTCATTTAACAAAAGAATACGTAGCACTTCTCATTTGTTCCGAATAAGTTAATTTATCGACTTAAATTTATCGAATCAGGTAATTGACTAAAACGGAAATAGAACTAATGCCGTTACTTAGTGATGTTGTGCACCACTAACGAATTCAATTCAATTTGAGGTAGAGATATAAGTAAGTAGCTAGAGGATTTACTATACTCGTAAGTAAATGCAATTGTAAATTACCATATAAGCAAATATTATCTTGCCCATGCCGACCCTACACTTCGTAAGAAGTAAAGTATTCGTGAAGACCTTCCTAACAAAGATTCATGAAATCAATTGACCCAAATGGCTGGTAGAATCTGTAACCGTCGTAATATTAATAGGCACCAATAAATCCTCGGGAAAAACACTTTCCCTTTAAAATCGAAGTAATAATATACTGGAAAATCCTTGTGTATATTCTGAAAATAACAACCAATTCTGTTTGACGTTTATTTATATTGGATTCCAGATTCCTTGTATATCATTAATTAGTAAAGGCGGTGTTTTTGTCTTTGCGGATTTAAGTCTCGGTAAGAAATTTAATTAATGCATAAAGGGTTCGCTTACTTCTTTCTGGGAGCCTATTTTCTTCCAATAAATTGGCCTTTGATCTCGAGCAATGCCCAAGTGCTGCCATTATGATGATCGAATATTGTTTTTGTGTTATTAGGCTTTCTCCGCGAATATTTTGAAAAAATCTGCCAATGCACAGCCAGGTTCTTTCGTCTTTAGTAATAATTATTTATTTTCTCACCTGGGGGCTTTCTGCTCAATTAAGTTCAACACATTCATCAACCCAATTTATCTGTAGGTAATTCTAGCTAACAGTTGCCTTCCAGTTCTAAAATTCTTTGTTTATGTTACTTGAAATAAGCAGAGGTTACGACTCTGGGAAATATTGTAGTGAGTTACATTATGAAATCAAATAATAAAAAAAAATAAGAATTTACCTAAAACACAAACAAATAAGTAGTAAATAAAAAACTATTGGATATTATAGACACTAACTGTCGCTGGGAACTAACTACTTTTCTTCTCTTTGAAGCTCGGAATACCAAGAACGCTGGGATTAATAATTAAGGCTCTCGAAGCCGCTTTTGGAAAACGCCGTACTAGAGAACCAAAACTCTAATCTCTACGCCGCAAATCTCCCTGGTTGGCTCTTCAAATGCCACCCTCCTAGCGCCACAGATCAAACGCAAATCCCCTAATTTCTGTGAAAAGCTCATCCCCTCCTTCTATGCTAAACTAACTTAAGACGACTATTTCATAATGGACACCAATGGCGGAGATGCTTCGTTAATTTGCATTGGGTCTCCAAATCGAAGGTGAAAAATGCCAACATAGCAGAAATTTTACATCTCTCCTTCGCATGCAACTCCAACTCGCAGCGTCAGCTATGAAACCTTATAGTACCTCTTTTTAACACGTAACACGATAGCATTCACCGGCAATGGAGCGCCGGCGCCGGCTGTGGTAAAGCTCGTTGAACTCCAATCGAGAGAATAAAACACCGAACATGACATTATGAACCACGCTCCACTCAAGATACACTCAAAATTGATACAATGAGTTCAAATACGAATGTTCTTCACACCGCATCTAGCAGCAAGCTCACGCACATTCCTATTTGATTTCAGAGCCACAATCAGTAAACCCAGCGTTGGGGATATTACGAGCTTCAAAGAGTAGAAAAATAGTTAGTTCCCAGGGACAGTCTAGTGTCCATAATATCCAATAGTTTTTTGGAAGTTAGCATTTAGCCCAAGTGGAAAAATTTGAGTTATCATTTTTTGGATTATCATAACGATAGTGCGTTTAGTTTTTCACTAAGGCGTGTAAAATTTGCACGTGTTAGCCGGTAAGAAAGTGCATCTTCTATAAGAATTATCGCCAGAGAAAAATTACGCGAAGAAACAATTACGTATATCTCTGTCGAGGACCGAGGTGCAGACACATAATCGTATCGCATTTCAATGTAAATAAAGACTTTGTTTATATCGTGCAAATCAGCGAATTACGCAAACATTTCGGACGCTCCGTAGTACCATTAGAAGATAATAGTACGTCGAGGTTGAAATTATCGTTTATATTGTGCCGTTAAGGTTAAAGTTAATCAAAGTGAAAACTTTGTGAAAGGAATTTCCCACACACTAAATCGCAAAGTCAAAAACAAACACTTAAAAGCGGGATATGTTTATACTCGCCTTTCATTTTTCAAACCCCAAAATTGTGTACTGACCAGACCAATAGAATAACAACCGAAACTACAAACCTATTGATCATCGCCCAGGAAGTTTTCTTTCCAAAAGCTGCAGTTGGAATCAATCATATTCATGCTGTCAGATTAAGAATGCATTTCCAGCAATCACTCGTCAACTATACCAATGTAATCCCCCTGAGTTGTAAACCACCTAGGCCTCAACAGCAAGTATATCCACGACAAAGTTCGTTGTATTGTTATTGTAAATTCTGATCGTTCCGATCGAACTATTACTAGACCTATTAAATTCAGAACCAGATCATAAAAGTGTCGAAAAACTTATGTAAAATTGTATACGTTTTTGTATTCTCATCGAAAAAATCTTCGAGTTTGTGACCAGTCTTTCCAGACTTTTTTATATTTTCCTGGAATTCAGTACGCACAATTAAACCATTTAACTTTAAAAAAGAGATGGCCATTTCTTCTTTAAGAAGTAGTTATTCATGTCCGAGATAGGTAGGGATTTCAGGTTTAAATCATTTCATAAGAAATTACTGCCTACATAAATTTAGGTGTCCGTTTTCCTTCAATACATCAAAAGTTAATAAAAATCGAACCAACTGCGCTAGTTACTCATTTACTGTAGTAATTTATCTCAATGTTATATTTTTGTGCGGCAGTTTTCTAATTGCAATTTTCATTTTTCGATCCAAACAAAGTAAATTGTTAATCAACAGAGTGGAGCAGAGGGTTAGCGGCCCATATTTATAATGTTGTTTTTAAATTCAACGTCCGAATTGCAATCTCCAGATGAATCTGAGGAGGTTATTGAAAGTGATAATGAAGACAAATCTGTGAGCTTGAAGAAGAAGAACGCAGTCAATATGTCTTTTAGAGATTTGTGTGCTATTCCAACACCACAAGTTAAACACTGTGTTAGTCGGAAGAGGACGGCTGGTCGTTCACAGATGCCGACATCAACTCCACTGAAAGATAAGGAAGAGAAGATGGCGAAAGAAAAAAAACGAAAAGAATGGAGCGAAGCAAAATAAGAAAAAAAAGAAGGGGGTGGAGCAACAAGAAGATACAAGAAAGAAGCATACAGTGAAGGAAAAATAGTAGGCAAATGAAACAGAAGGATAACGATTTTTGTCCTGTGTGAAAGACGGTTGATGGAGACGAGTTGTGGTGGAGATGCAGGTCTTGCGGCACATTCAGTGCCAGTAAATACATTATATACGTAAAAATCAGGAAAATGACACATTATTGGTGAAATATTGAAGTACGAGGCGAAAGATACAGCCCACGTGACTGTGTCTACGAAAATATTCTTATATCAAGTACATTTTATGACATCACGCAGATAATAACTTGACCCGTACGTACAATTTATTTGATTCTGCCAGTTTTGAATATAAATCGAATTTTTCTCGTTATATGCGTGAATGATTTGCGATTACGGAATTGGACATGAATATGTATATCTCGTTAATAATTAAGCTTATAAATTTGGTATAAACTTAATTATGAAGCCACCCAACTTTGAACTACATCTACAAGGCATTTTGGTTCGTTATATTTCCTTTCGTTGTGATGTTATCGAATGTTTGGAACATAACAGGTGATAATTTGGGTTTCGAAAATTAAAAAAATTATCAAAGTCCTCGTTTGAGATCGAAGGGACTTCAGCGCATTTTTGTGTGGCAGATCAGTATTCTATTAGCCACTTTCGACTCAACCATCAATAACAGATCTTGTCGAAGGCTACTACATTCACTAACCGCTTCCCACTTTCCGCGTGCACCCGCAATTCGCTTTTAAATATTTGACTCCACCATCAGTAAGATCGTGTCGGGGGCTACCACGTTCCCTTTGACGGTACCCACTTCCAACGTTCCGTTCACCCGCAATTCGCGTTTGAAGATTTGACTCCACCATCAGGAAGATCGTGTCGGGGGCTACCACATTTCCTTTGACGGTACCCCCTTCCGACGTCCCGTTCACCCGCAATTCGTGATTGAAGATTTGACTCCACCATCAGTGAGATCGTTTCGCGGGCTAACACATTCTCTTTTACGGTACCCACTTCCGACGTCCCGTTCACTCGCAATTCACTTCTATTGGCGACACGAGAAAGAGAGACAGCGATTCGAGATTTACGAAACGTTAAACCGCGTGAGTTCGCAACGGAAGGAAAAGGCGTCCGAAGTAGACTACTTCTCGAAGATGCGCGCGCGCGCCTCGCAAAAGGTCGTTAATTTCGCCCCTATGACAAAAAACAAAATTCCGCCACGCAGGAGTTGTGCGCGTTTACAACATCTTTCCGACGACACCAATTTCAAAAGAATCGGACCAAAACTGTAGTAGAAGATAGGAAAAAACTGAAAAACCTTCACGTTAGTATACTACGCTCGAGGATGACGCCCAGATGTCGCCAACCCCACATCATGTAGCCATGTCCCTAAGGGTGACAAATTTCACGGCCCTGTAGATACACGTACACCCGTTGCCTTTCTACAAGAGTTCTTCTACGCGCCCACATTTGCTGCCAGCCAGCCAGCCAGCCAGCCATCCAGCCAGCCAGCCAAAGTGAGATTAAAAGCTACTTTTTACAAATAAATTTGCAAAAATGCGCTAAAAATGCTTCATCAGTTGAGCTGCCTAATCTAAACTCCGTTGTGAATTTAGAGCGAAGTTTCCGCTATGAACGTATGAATATTCTTCCTTAAAATACAATATTTTTATAAAATTTAATCTACGTGATCGTATTTTGGCATTATAAGAATTTATTCCTTGGATGAACGCATAAGAAGGCTTTGAGTAAGCTGCTTAAAACTAAGGAACAAATTGTAAATCTCCTCCGGGTGTTTTTTTTTCTTCGAGAACTTAACTTTACTTCGATTTTGTGGAGTTCCGAAAGTTCTTGCAGTAGAGTTAGGTTTATGGAAAGCTTGTTTAAAACGAATCATACGTACATTTATATTCCGTCCTGGATCGTTCTCAATAAGTTGCCTTGCCAAATCTTTACAGGACTTCCGTGCTGCTGGCGGTACCTTCGAGTCGTCTTCCCAATATCGGGAGGGCGAGTGGCCATATAAAGCCGCGGGCGTTGCGTGCGTAATGCGAGTGTTGGTAACGATTCCCGTCGACTTCCCTGTAAAAAGTTAATTAAACGCTTTAGTGAGCACGTCCAACTTATAATTCATAATTTAGTCAAACAAGTAAAACACATTTACACGTTAAAACTTCTACATCCCACTAAATCCGTGAACGTTTTCGAGGTGTATTTATACAATCAGCAAAACTCTGAGATTAAATTGGGCGTTATAAGTAAGGGACTGGCGTTTTATGTTGCACTACCAATCACATATGAATATTCCGAACCCTTTTTCATCAACAACGCCTGGATTACTCTGCGGGTTAGAGTTGTTCTATTTTATTACTTCATCAGCACAATGGGGGAATCATTCCCTTATTTTAATGTACATCAATTAAAAACGTTCATACAAAAGTTACATCGCTCTGATTTCAAACCTAAGGTTTTAAGCTTTACGAGTAAGTATAGGTATTCTGTTTCCAATATTTTTTCATAAGTGTTGTCCTTTTATTTGTATTTGTAGTACTGAACGACGGATACATGTAAGTATATGTTTGTTTATATTCCACGCTGGAATGACCAACATCACTTCCTGCGACTGTATGTGCTTGTTGCAAAAATTATTACAAGACTCCCAGTCTGTTTCAATAGGGTAGCAATATGGGGTGGTATACAAATTTCATGTCCAATGTGGTTCATAATTTTATCTGCTACATTGTGTTTGGTTTTGTTTTATCGGATAAGCTTTCTGTGATTTCGTTGTTTGAGTCATTTCAATTTTAAATGTTGTGTTTCGTCGGCTGCAAGGATTGAGGCTATACTGGTACCGGTAGATGTTGCAACACCTAATAAGTTTTAGTTAAAAGCTTAACATTTTTTTAGTCAGTGTACTAATTCGTATTGCGTACTCGGGATTTATTGTCGAAGTCACAAAGCTTTTTCCAGGGTGGAGGAGGTGTCTTCTTGATTCGGCGACCTATGTTGATCTTTTTGTACAAGAAGAGAAGAACCTTTGCAAGACGAGACAAAATACATTCATTGCAAGACAAGTATTACTTGCATTTTTTACATACATACGATTGACTTTGAAAATATTTGCTTCGCGGGCTCGAAAATAAATAGCCCGAGTGTCATCGTGCTAATATTATGCTGTGTTTATTTCGCCCGGCAGGATGAAATTTTCGGAAATCCTAATTAGGGTGGACAAGGGCGGTCTCCTTTCTGTGTAACTAACATTCATAATTAAATTTTATTAATTGTCGTTGGTCTGTGTAACGGCATGGAGATTGTTGTGTTGTACAACAGGGCGGTCAAAGTTGTTTTTGTTTACATTTTATTCAAACGAAGAAAGTTCCTTATCAATTATCAAATGTAAGTGGTTAATTTGATGGACAGGTTAATGTGATTTTTGGCCTTTTCTGTGTGGTTAAGAGAGATAAAATTTTGTTTCTCCTAGAATTTAAGTTTGGATTTATCTCTTAATGTCTGATAACAAATTTTGGTTCTCTCATTGTTGTCGACTGTGTATGATTGGTTGTTGTAATTTTTATTATCGGAAGAACGGATTCGCCTTAAATAGGACGTTCACAAGAAGAGCGTCGCTTTTAGCGGCGTTCAGCGCCGAGTTGCGTTTTGTTGAAGATTTAAAATCGGCTTTTAGCCACAGTCTACGCAGAACTACGTTTCATTGAAATTTTTAATTTCGGCTTTTTGCCACGTTGAGAGCGGAATTACGTTTCGTTGAAGATTTATTCGTTTCTTGGGAGCTCCATCGTTGAATTACGGCCAGTTTATTACTCATTTGAAGCCGCAGCCAGCATCAAAAGTTGTCGTTCAATGTGAGATTGAAGATTGAAGAAGTTTCGTTTGTGAAACCGGAATTCGCGGCTAATTATTTTTCTGCGTTTGTGCGTGCATAGTACAACCCCGAAGTCTTTTTTTTGTCTTACTGGCTGGAGAATTGTCATAAAATTTTTGGCCATCAAAGGTGCTGCAAGGAGAGGGGCTGGTCGGCGCTTCCTAAGTTTGCTTTCAACGTGACTCAGTTTGAAGTTGAGTTTTTTGTGAACGTCCTTGTCTACTCGAAGACAAGATGCTGCGATTACCCGATGTCGTTAGTGTAGTAGTGGCATTTGTGTTAATTGAAAATTTTAATTTTTGTGAACTGTGTACGGATATCTTTTGATTGGATACTTCAATTCCCGGACAAGTAAGGTATGTAGTGAAGTCTTAATTTTAGTCTATTTGTAATAATTATTGTTTGTGTTTTGTACCATTTTCTTTTTGTGTGTTAAGATTAAATCGCACTTTTGTAATTTTCACATTAATTTCCGTGTGTTTCATTCACAACGAACGTTCTAATTTACCTGGGTTTTTATTGGTTGCTTGCCCAAGGTTTATTTTATTTATTCAAAATTTGGAGTTCAGTTTGGAGTTTAAGGTATTTGGTCTAACCCACTATCTGTTAGAAGTTAACAGGTTAACTGAGAGCAGAGTCGACTCTTTCCTCTGTATTGGGGAGAGGTCTAGGGAGAGGTTTTGTGCCGTGATCATAATAAAAGTCAAGAGGTAGCTAGGTTTTTGTTTGGTGTTTTTGTACGGTTTTTATGGCCTACGGATCAGTGCACACAGCAATTTATTTACATGAAAGTCAAGAAAATTCACCATTACTAGCCAGGAAATATTAAATAAACTTAATTCCAGTCAAGTCAAGTGGTATCACTTTACTGGCGAGTTTTGTATCACATCATCAATGAATCAAGCAGGAGACATCCAGGCCATCCTTGCCGACATAGCCGAGCTGGTAGACGCCATCGCCAACATAACGCAAACAGTACACGTCCACCACATCTACCAAGTAATTCGGCACCCCACTCACCAACCCGGCACCACGGATTACATCCCCATCCATCAAGACCACAGCAAAAGACGTACGTCCGTTAAGCCAGAGACATCATGGTACAGCTTCTGACAATTCTGAATTTAATTTATACGTTAAAAATAGCAAGCTCAGGTTCCATGGAATATGAACTGCAGTTTATTTCGTGCTTCGCGTCCCATTATTAATAAGAATGACAGACTTAATCAGAATGCGCAAGCATTTGTTTCACTTTATCTACGTTTATCACGTGCTATAAAATAAACTAATTTAATGGAGCCTAACCACACTGTCGTTGTGTACTCAACGTGACACTACCAAATTTTCAATGTATTATGTAATAGAAATACAACGTGTAATAAAAGTAGAATGGACCCTACGAATATTGCACCAGACATACTAATTTCTATTTCATTTCATAAGAAAATGGAATGTTTACTGTAGAAAGGGTAGTAATTAATTAGCGTATTCTATTTTATGACGATACATGATAGTTTAATCCCTTTACACTTTGTATTTTACCAAGTAACACGGGATGTATTAAGTAACATAAAGATCCTTTGGCGATAGTGCTAATACAACCCCTGGTTTTAGGTTTGAGTACAAAAATTCTAAATAATAAGGATAATAGGTATAAGATATTCTGTATTGCTGTCAGTGTACAAAAGGCAACCTATTTTCCCAAATTTCAAGGAACTCGAATAAATGAAAAAAGTATTTTAGCTGCAATGTGCTCATTGAATAACTCCCGAATCAGCTCATCGTTGAACACCTTGTATTAAATGGATTATTCTGAACCTGAATAGGCCGTTTTATAAAATACAAACGATTAATGCGAATTCCACTGGATCGTTCATGACATTCAGTTAGTCTAATTTCCAATTGAAACTTATAAATTCAACCTACATTTCTGAATTACAATTACCACATTCTGAAAAAGCAAACGACAAGCACTGTAATTTTACCCAGAAAACGTTTATGTTATTTGTAGAATAGTTAGGGACTTTATTGACCATTTAAAACCAAGCAATGACATCTGCTGCCCCTGAATAGTCATAAGCAGATTATAACATCCTGTAGTCACTTCGAAAAGGCAATTATTGTTATTATGTGTTTTTTTATGAACTTCTACTGTAAACAAGCTGGCACGTCCTAATAGTATTAGTGGTATTTATCTCTCATCCCATCTCATTAATTTATGGATTAATTTAATTTTCGGTTTAATTATAGCTTGGTTGGTGGTAATCCCCCGTCACGTGTTTTTGGTCATTTTATTTATGCAGCGAATGTATAATAAAACCTGTATACTGTAAAATATAATTTTTACGCTTTAAATTGTGACCACGGTGAATATTCACCGTGATTGTGACTATCGGGTAGGTACCTACCGATTTTAGCTAATAGGAGCAAATTTAATGAAAATTATAAGAGAATTAAATGTTTTCAGTCGAATCCCTCAAGTGCAAAATACCAATTATGTAGATATACGAATATTTCCTTTAAGACTTAGATGACAATTTAAATTAGGTATAATACAATGCAGGTGGAGCTTAGGCTTCTACTATTTATGACGATTCGTATTGAAGTAACTCCGTACGGATGTCTAGTTGCAAAATGTGACGGAATTTGGAGTTGGCCAAGCTATATGAAGCTTTAAATACTGTTGAAAACCCTATTGAATGGATGATAAACTGCAAAATAATATCCTTTTATGAAAATTTGTGAAATATGAATGATTCATAAGAATATAATTGATGGTGGCGCAGAAAGTTAGGGTATTGGCCGATTTTAGTGGAATTAATCAACTTTCTTATATGTAAAGCTATAAACGTGCCAGAAAAATGGAAAGCGACGAGACACACTAACAAAGCAAATCTTTCGTGGGTCTAAGCGTGGAATTTTGTCTATGCTTAAAGGATTTTCATTGTATTACATGTCGGTGGAAAAATTTAAAATATTTATGAAAATATCCAACAGTTTCATCTTTCGCCATATACTGCGTCACTTTAATATGTTATGTTAGTGCGATTATTGTTTAAAAACAAAAGCAAAATCATTCATTTATAATCTTGGTTTCTCGGTGATTGCTTATGTTCACGAGAATAGTAGGTAGGTATATTACATAATGAATGTTGGCAATACGTTTCAAAATGGTTATTACTGCCACACGAGGCGAAGCCGAGTTGTACAATCGCACGACTGTGAAAAATCGCTTTCAAGAGGACCTGTTCCCTGTGAGTTCCATCAAAATGATATACATTTCATCAATATGTGCCTCAATCAAGACACTCACCTCACGTTACTTTGTTTGTGTCATAAGTAGAAAAAAATTGTACGATACATCAGATACACGCATGGAAAATGGGCGAAGGCACTTGATTCGTTTTTATAGATACTAAATTAATAATTAGAAAACCTGGTAGCATCAGCTGTAGAGTATTTAAACATAAAGCTAATTACCAGGCTAATTACCTACAGCCCTGCCTACAGCATATCGGAAAATGTATCACTAAGCACCTTCTGTGGGGATCAGTTGAATACGAGCAAAGTTAAAGCGGAATCAAGAAATTAAAGCATCCTGTTTTAGTTTTCCTGAAAATGCTCAAATCAGAATCAAAATTAAAAAGAATAAATTACCCAAACATTTGATATTCTAAATAGAAATAATCAAAATTCAGGGAAATGGACCTTATATTTTTTATACTTGAAGTATGAGTGTCTTTGGATCTCTCATTCAACTTAGTTGGTTAATGTAAATTTAAAAATATTCAGTAGTAATACCCCGAGAGCTTTAAAATTATCAAATATGTGCATAGGTTTTTGTTCTGCCAAAATGTGTCACTGTCCGTTACTTTGCAGCCAAACTTGATTGATGCTCGAGGTCTTCTTTGGCTTGATTATTTTTCACATTTTGAAAGTAAACTATTATAGCTCGGCCTGAAGATGACCCAATATAGGTTGAAATCGATAGCCGCATTAGAAAATATAAAAACGTGTCTAAAAAAGATTTTTCTTTAATTCAAATCCTAATTATTACAAAACTGCAGATTCCATAGCAATTAATTCAAGTAATAGTTATTTACATAAAAGTCAGGAAAATGTTAAATTACTGGCGAGGAAATATTGAAGTAGGGGGCCTCTTTAGGGTCGACTGCTTTAATTCTCTAGTAAAGTAGCGTCATTTTACTGACGAGTTTTGTATTAAATTTTACCAGAAATGTCGTTATGAAAGGACCCATTAGGGGCAAAATGGTCGAGTGCTTTAATTTTCTAGTAAAGTAGCGTCATTTTGCTGACGAGTTTTGTATTAAATTTTACCATAAATGTCGTTATGAAAGGACCCTCTAGAGGCAAAATGAAGGATCTAAAAGTCAGATAATTATGATAATTATGAATAGTAAGAATGTTTTTCGCAACTTGTACATTTTTTTATTGATACTTGATACTTTGGCATATGCCTGACGTCGCTGCCTCTCCCAGCATCTGTCGTGAGGGCGTCTCTGGTAGGCACTAACAGGGGTGCATCTCCACTTTTTTTATAGCCATCACGCTGGGCCGCGACATATGCCATGTAACAGTTTAAAATAGTATTAACCTTTGTAGTCATATTTCTATTTCCATTACCCTGTATTACATGTTCGCGCATCGTTGAGTGCAACCAATATGTCAATTCTCTAGTTACTTTTATATTTTTGTGTCGCCTGCCCGTTTTAGTTTCTCGATCTACCGATCAATGACGTCAGTTTACTGTAATTCGATACCTTGCTGTCATTGGTTTTAAATTCGTTTCCTTTATCGATAAGCATTAGATATTACCATTTATGGTATTGACGTATCCATCGGCTCTCGTGGTTGGTTGGAATTATTCGTCGTCGGTTGCATCGTGACCGGAAACAAGAAAGTTAGCGTTTTTTTCTCACCACCTGCTTTAGAAAGACGGTCGATTTGTGATCCCGAGTTGGGGGTGCTTGTTATATCTTCCAGTGGTTGATTTTGGATCGAACACCCTGGCGAAAGCATCTTTTAACCAAGTCAACCCAAATTAATGTTTGCACCAAGCAGTTTCGTTTTAATGCTTGGGGACAAACTTCCGTAAGGAATTTTTTTTTGTACTGGTGAAATTTCAAGCCACCTTAATCGGGGAATCCATCGTATTTATGGTATAAGAAGGTTACCTTACTTTAACGAAGTTCTTTTTTTTTGTGTACTCTCTGCTTTAAGAGGTTAGCGCATTATATTTGGTTAACCGTGGCCATAATTACATTATATTTTAGAGTCCTTGTAAGGAGTCAAAGTCCAACGATTCCGTAGCTTCTACTTACTCTCTAAGCGAAACACATCTACGTTAAACGACAACATGCAGGAGTTCCGTGTACTGTAGAATCTGCCATTGAAACGTTACTATCTCTAAGGCGCAGCCAAACAGATACTGCGGACACCAACCCTTTTGACACCTGTTGCGGTACATAGAAAACCGTTAGCCGTTTACACGTACACCAGGAATCTTAGGAACCAGAGACCTACCTATCGTAGTGGTGATATCTTATTATTGTTTAAACTATTGCCTTTGTGTATTTGCATTTCATTTAACCCATACTTATGTGGTAAATGTTAACTGGCCGAACACTAGAGCCACCCATATTACTCTTAATTAGTACGCTTGAAATTGAAAGGGAATAATTTGCTTTAATTAACTGCATTTACTCATGTGAAGTAAATCACCTGTGAAGTACAGAGCTCTATACTATGATTTAAACTTCGATACCCTACAATCAAGGTATTCAATCCACTGTCAATTTAACCCATTAAACTCAATCACTGTGCAACGGTAGATGGGTGTTCTATACCTACTTTCAGGATTTTTGGTGTGAACTAGTTTCAGCTACTAAATTTATGTAATATTTCATTGGGGGAATTTTATGTAAACCTTGGAATTTGGGGATAATTATTTCAACACTTATACTTGGGGTTGTTTAGTTTTTTTTTTACATAACGTGTTTATTATACTTTATTGATTTTTGATTCCCATTTGGGGAACATAACTTTTGTGTTGGTGTTACGTATGCAGGTGCAATTGCACCCAATAAACACTGATTTTTTGTGGGTTATCAGTTGCCTACTTTAAAGCTAAAGCTACCTTTCCTAGTTCCGGTAGTGGCAAGCGAAACTTAACTTGGAATTAGGTGGCGCCCAAGAGATTTTCATTGAAGCGACCAAAAAAAGTAAGTACTGACGACCTAGGCTGGATCGAGGAGTTATAAGTGCCAATTACCAATTGAGTTAATTCTGTTACCCACAACCCTGTACATTAGTCTTTCTCTCTCCGCTGTTTGCTATTTGATCAACAGAGCTAGCTGGCCGGTCAGCGGCGTGTGTTTTATTTATGAAGCACATGGTATTTTTGTAGTGCCTTGCATTTTGCTGCTTGCGCGTTATAGCCAAACAATGTGGTGGATTTTGTGGATTGGGGAGGTTGTTAAAAAGAAATTGTTTAAAATCTCTTAATCGGTTTATTACGCTTGTTATTTATCCATTTTCCGTTTCTAGACGTCGTATTTGCTATCATACCGTATAGATTTATTTACTGTATCTTAATTTTATGTCATATTATTAATTACATTTTGGTTGCCTCTACTATTTGTTATATTTAAGTAGATCATTGTTTCCTGTATACTAATTTATTATGTGTTAACAATTAATTTAATTTACACTGTTAATCTTGTTTACGCTTTTGTTTTGATTATGCTTGTGAAATCTCACATTTACTATTGATTTTTTTTTCAATACGTTGTAGTTCGTAGGTACATTTAAAGTTGATACGCTCGAGGCTTAATTTCGTGATACCCCTCAGTTATACCTGTTCACTAACATGCTTAACTTTAAATACTATACCTAACCTAAATGTTATTTATCGGAAGGATCCACCGACTAAGCCTTAAGTACTTATTTCGCAAATCTCGCCTTTAAACCATGCACCATACTCTTCCAGAAGAAAATATATCGCATTACCAACTTTGTAATATTTGCTCTCTGCCGGTTCTGGTGGAGTATTGTCCACTACCTCAAAAAGTACGTCGGTAGTCGACTTTGCCGCGCTTTGTCTATTCGGGTTTGGAAGATCTATTCTCGTATGAATCGTCATCGTTGGAGTCCTCATCACAGGGAGTGTCGGGTATCAAAGGGCTTTTGAGCTCCATTATTTGTATACTTAACGTCATTTGCTTAGTTGTATGTATATTTAAATCTGTGGTTTTATGTTGTAATCCATCACGAAAGAATCATCATGAAGTTGCTTTGTTTTATAATAAAGACTTTGTTTATGGCCCGCAATCTCCGTTTCGACACAAATCAGGCTTTTAATTTACCTTATGAGGTTATTTTTGGATAAATCGACCATATCGTCCTTTTCACCCGGTTTGGCTGATATATTTCGTATTTTCACGTACATTATTAACAATTTTAAACTAAACTAAACACACCAAAAACGTGTTAAACTATTTACGGTGGTAACGGTTAAACGCGATAAAATCCTGTCAAAAACATTTTCACATGGACTCTGACTTTGGAATGTTTCATTTTGCTTCTAAAGGGTCCTTTCTTAACATCCTGGAAATATTTGAGATTCACAAACATAAATCTAATCCCGGTTTGCACGTCGAATTTAATACCGAATTTAATTTGTAAATCTATTCTAATAATAATATTAAAAATTTATACTTTTATGAACATCATAATGCTATACGGCTCTATATGTGCTAGGGCCATTTAATTTAGTCTCGGCATTGTCTGAAAATAATTCCAGAGTGTGCCCGAAACTATGTGCCACAGTCGCCTGTATTACCCCAAGCATTTTAGAGAGTGAATGAACCCGACCGAGGAGAAAGCGCTAAAGATGGTCCTGCGGAACATGGAATCGAACCCGGTGAACCTGTGATGTATCAGAAACGTCAAACTTAACGTGCAGGTTATCTGCCAAAAAACATTTTTGACAGATAACCTGCACGTTAAGTTTAACGTTAGCGTTAACGCTAACATTTTAAGGACCCGAATTGTATCAGTGACACTCTGAAAAATTACATGTGGCGAAAAGCGCCTGTGGTTTCTATGAATGGGTCATAAAAAAACTTAGGAAGTTCGTCGGTAGCCCCCGAGGGCAGCGAACGTAGAAGATCGCGGAAGAATACAGCGGTCCTTAGGGTATAAGCGCGGGTTCTGAGTTTCTCGACGTTCCGTAAAATCGCGAATCAAAGTGCCAGTGTGCGCGACTAAGTGAGCTGTCTTGCGATAGCGAAATCCGCAGTTTTGTTCGAGTGGATCGTCATCACTCATCACCAAGGCGTAGCATCGAAAGCGAGGAGTCGTTTCTCCACAGCGCCGGCACCAAAGAGGTAGTCCTACCATCTAGTTGTGAACGGATCAGCGCGATTAACTCAGTGATTTAGTAGTGACATTATGGCGGTAGACTCTGCATTTCTTGCGTCTTCGTAGGATTAAGGGTGTCCTTAATTATAGTTAATTGTAGCGTTAATTTTATTGTAATATATTTTAGTCGAATTAGAGTCATTATTAATTATTAGCCCACTGGTCTTGAGAGAAATAGATATCCGCTCGTGCAGAGTTAGTAGTCCGGAGCATTACGGTAGGTACTTTACTGTCCAAATAAAGTTCCATCAAAAGCAGCAAACCAATAAACAGAGTGTTGCACTGTGTCACAGTAAAAAAAAATTCATTGTAAGTACAATACTCTACCGTCAAATTGAGAGTTGGTTATAACGTAAGAATTAAAATTACCCTTAAGAAGATGTTCTAGCAATGTCTAAGCCGGCACCGCTTTCTAAAACAAATTAGAAAATTTCTGAATTTGGTTTTATTCCCACAATATTACGAAAACTAAAAAAGTGAGCCCAAAAGTGTTTTTATTCCAAAAACTTTGTCCTAATGTGATTCTGTATCTCTTTACAATCGCTGCCATCGTCACGGTGTGGAATGAAAAAGGAGGTCCCACAGTAAAGGTATAGTTGTAATTATGACTTAATTGAAAATTGTATTTGGCATTGCAAGTTTACAGAAAGAGACGATTGCTACTACCCCACGAAAGTAGCTGGCGCTATAATATGGCACGTATTACTTTAATTTCCGATAAACCGAATTATGTTGCAGAATCACGCAAATTTGCAAGTATAATTTGATTGCCTCACGGAAGCGAGTTACTTATCTCACAAATTAACTACGCGAAGTGAATTAAAACTATTACAACATTTGGGGATACTAAAATCTTCATATTATAATTTACAAACCGACACCGACGACTTCGCTTGCTTAATCTCATTTTGCATTAGTTCAGGAAGTATTCCTACAATTGTCGAATACAACTTTTGTAGCTGCAAGACTTGTGCAGATCGCTTTCCATCTATTTCATTTAGCTTGCGAATTGAGGTTAGTGCAGCGAATTAGGGGCATAAACATACTCGTAGTTCTTGAGTTCTTTTCGTAAGTACCTCAAAAAGAATCTTTAATTCGCAAATGCCATTAGGTGGTTACCATTTAATTGAAATGAAAACTATTCCCCCAGTTCGCCATCTGACGCAAAGTAAATATAAAAAGAAACACTAAACTTCACCCATAACGTGGGATTTGATTGCAAAACTGCGTACTAGTTTCGCCAGACAAGAGTGTAATGAAAAGAAAGAGGAGTACAAAAGTTATACGTATGGGAAAAGTTAACACTAAAAACTACTAAATTGAAAAGCGTTTTTAGGTTATCAAATTTCATTTGGCCATATTTCGTGTATAAATAAAAGTTCTACATTCACGATAAATTTTACTTTGTTGTACTATAAAGTGTGAACCATATTGAGAATAGGTACTTCGGAACTTCAAAACTAAAGAGTGCAAGATATGTTTCAGTATAGATGTGAATTCATACATACAGGGTGACAATTTGAAAACTTACCACCCCCCATATCTTAGTAAATAAACGAGATATTAAAAAAAATCTAAATCCGTTTCGGTAATTCGGAGGGGGAATCACAATGACATAGTTGGCGACGCACCCCCTCAAACCCCCTGCGTCCCAGCCACCCCAACTTTTAAATCTTAAACAGTGACCCCACATGTGTGATACGTCGTTGGAAAGCTCTGAAGAAATGCTTTCCAACCATACCAAATAGCATTACATTTAGGTTAGTAATTATCGTGCAAATCAAAAAATAAACTAATATATATATCTTGTTTATTTACTAAGATATGGGGGGTGGTAAGTTTTCAAATTGTCACCCTGTATATCGCGTCCATAAATAGGCTTTATGGGAACTCGCCTTGTTTATTTGTGCCACGCTCGCAAGCTCGCTCAGCTAAATAAACGAGCCGTCCATAAAGACCCAGTTTATGTACTTGATATATAAATAGCTATTAGTTTCATTTGCAATTTATAATTAAGTATATAACTAAGAGTCGTCTCGTCTCGGGGGCCCACGAGCCCATCGTGCCCGTGCGTAAAGATGCCACTGGCTCGAAATGGGCAGTTAGGTTAGGTTACGTCGAGATGCGCCGTTGTGTTAGATCGAGATGTACATCTGACCTTGAACTTGACCTGGAACCTTAAACCTAACCTAACCCATCGTAACCGCGCCGCCGAGACCTTTCCGACGATACCTCTCGCGCCCTCCTTCGACTTTTTCCGTTACCGAGATTCGCATTTTGGCGCGTTCGAAACGGGATTTTCAAATCTTTCCCATCCCCTCCCCTTTTCGAGATATCGAAGCATCTTTGTCGTCTTTCGATCTACGACCTCGAAACTTGGGAATTACGTGTTTCGCGAAATTTCTAGATGATTAAACTTTTTGAATTTCTGAAGGGAGTTTTATTTTTTTGGGGACATCACCTGTGACTTTTTATGAAAATTGCGATTTAAATCGTCGTCTACGTATGTGTATACAATGGAGTTTGATATTTGACTTAGGATCGTCAAATCCCTATCAAACGTTTACAATTACGAATTTCTAATTTGGTTTTCATAATGCTTCCGCTCGACTCCGGCGATTTCGCCGCCTCGCCTCGCTCCTATTTATTGCCCGGGCGCCTCGCCCTATTAATACATTAAATCAAGTTTTTAAACGTGGAGTATATTTTAAAATTGTATTCCTAGGATCTGTTAGTTCGTCGACGCGAGGTAGTCAGATCTTATTGTTCCTGATTTAAAAACGATTATAAGACTGTTGTCTATTGTGCATGCGCAGTATGATTTTTTGGATATGCATTTATTAGAGGCCTCGCCCTCGATTTTAAAACGCGACCGAGCGTAAATGGGATACAACCTAAAAAACGGCACGGTTCTAGCCGCCGTTGTTTCCGAATAAACGCCAAATTGCTATCTATAAGCAATGTGGGGGTGGGAGGGGGGTGCGACCCGACACCTCGGAAGCGCAAATTTTAATGAAATTCTATTACTATTTCTTCGAGTAATTTGCGAAAAAGTGCCTCAAAAAGTAATTCGCACATTCGATTTTTACTTTTACATGTGATATGTTTAGTAGAAGCATCTATGGTTAAAATTTCAAAGAAATATCTTCATAAATAAGGAAATTGGGACTGACTGCGCATGCTCACATCTAATGTTTGCAATATCAGATATGTCTGTGGTTAACATTTCAAAAAGATGTCTCGATAAATAAGACAGTTGATATTGCGCATCCTACGCATGCGTACATTAATCTGATGTTTACAATATGCGCTACGTTTGCTTCTAAAAGCATCTTTGGTTAAAATTTCAAAGAAATATCTCCATAAATAGGAAAGTTGACATTGCGCAGTTTAATCGTCAAGATTTTCCTTGGTTCAGGTGCCAGAGCTATACGCTACCGAATGCAAAAAGAACGAACTAAATATCTTGAAAACTGTAGGAGTAGTTAAGGCCTCGAACTGACGGACGGACAGAAAAAGTGGCTGCAATAACGCACCCAACTTCGTTGGAAAATGCGTTAAAAATAATATAACCCAAATCGCCAAATTTCGGTTTTTCTGGCATATCTTCGGAAGTAATCGGAATTTCCTGGGTTTCTTTAAAGCATGATAAGGGGTCTATTCTGTATATTGTCGTTAACAAACGATATCGTAATGGTAACGATTTGATCTTGAACGACAGATATATGCCGTATCACTGTCATATGTTCTTATATGTCATACAGAATAGAGACAGTCGTTGCCGAACGATATTCGCTATGTAACAACATCGTTATGCGAGAATAGGCCCCTAATAACTGTTAAATTGTGCAACTCCCCCATTATAGACATCCTTATCTTGGACACGGTGTGTACAAAAAAAAATATAAAGGAGTTACGATAGGACCAAAGTGGAGGATTTCTAGTAGTAAGAAACAAGGTATGGACCATAGCATAGGTGGACAATTGGACATACATCCACAATTGTAACCGAGATTGTAACAGGGGAAGAACAATTGAAGGAAATTGGGATGGAAAGGGGAAAATATGCAAAGAAAATTTAAAATAAGAAAATATCTACCTATTTGCAAAATACAACCAGGTTTGCAGACAATGATGCATACAAAATGAGCATGGTCGGAACAAAGAAAGTTTTACGAAATAAACGGGTATAAGTCTGAAAAGATAGAGACAAGGAGAGAAAGAGAGGGAAAGTATCGACGAAGAACTAACAAAAAGGGGTCGAGATATAAAATTGCAGCAACAGACTGCAAAAATGTGGAAGTCAAATATAATGCCAAGGTTCACATATGTGAAAATAAGGAGAGGAAAGAACGGAAATCCAGACTTTGGCGGGAAGGAGGAGAATCTTCTGTTATGGGAACGTAAGGAGGTCCAAAAACGAAAAAGGACAGGAAAGAAAAAGCGATGCAGAATGGATAAAACGAGGATGAATGGTGTAGAATGGGAGTAGGGATGAAACTTTTTGTGTTTGCTTAGTCATTTTTTTTTCAATTGAAATGAATTGACAATGTTTTTTCAAATAGGTACTAATGTTTTTTTAGCATAAGCACCCTGTAAAAATGTTGACTTATAATTTAATCGTAGATTAAACGGGCCATCACAAATTTTATATGTTTTGTGTCCAAACAAACGTCTCTAAGTAGAACGACCAGTTCATATGCATATTTTTGCATATTTAAGTATTCACATGCAATATGCATACGCAATTAATTGATGTGTACTTACGTAGTTTATTGGGGTAGTTTTTCGTATTCCAGGAGCTCAGGGAGTAGGGTGGTTAGCCCTGGTGGTGGAATTTAGAATTACTAACCCGGAAGAAGATGTACGCTTTAATGTAACAAAAGACATCCGTTTGCGCGAAACGTAGAAAATAAAGGCGTATCTTCTAAAAACGGCAAAACTAATTATAAAGGAGAATTTACTGGAGATTGTATCTCGTGGTTCCGGGACGAAGGTTCCTGGGGCGCATTTGTCGCAGCTCCGCCAGTCATCGAAAAGTACGGGGCGACCCTCACACATCTTTTCAATTACTAATAACTTTAGGGGCAGACTTTCGGATGAAAAAGGTTTCGACAATTTACGATTCGAGGTCTTCACGGAAAGGGTAGAAGGAAGTGAACTCCTCCACTCCGCTGACCATTATAAATGTTGGCATTGTGTGCGCACTCCTAATAGGAGCTCGTAACCGGTACGTTCAACCCGAAATTTTCCTAAAGGGAAATTCAAATCCCAGACCTTATATACGTAACGCTTCTCGCGATATTACGCAATAGAAACAATTTTCTTTCGGGAACATTTTAATAACCCCGCGAAAAATCTCCCACCAAGGAAATTAGATCAAAGGCGAAAACGTGGAGAGACGTACGAGGCAATTACCGTTATTATTATTATTATAAGTGAGCGCGGTCGAATTATTACACGGCGGAACAGGGTGTTATTACCACTTAACAAGGCCGTTTATTGCCGTAACATTCGTGTGATATCGATTAAGGGTATAATTTTACGGAAGAGATATGGCAAATGGCACGCGTTTATTTTCCCACACTCACGCGTGCAATTTCGTATACTGGATGTACCAATCACACGAGCTCTCTAAAACGGCCAAAAAGACTTTGTATTCTATGGTAAACATTGTTTTTTTTCTATTTCGGTGTCACAATGATGATTTTGTACAACTGTTTTCGGCCGAAAACAGTTGTACAAAGACAGTGATTATAGTCGTTTTTTTTTGGTAACTTATCTCTTAAGTTGGCAGTTACTAGTTAGTACAAGGTACTTCGTACTTCCATGTTTGAACTTCAAAATGTCCGTCTTACTACGCTGCCAACCTAAAACTTAACGGCATAAAAAGTGTTCCCAACATAAAACATGTTAGTTCTAATGTTCCCTATAGTTTCTGATAATGATTTTTTTAATTAAATTAAAGCACCGAAATAGAAAAAATAGTATGAAAAACGCGTGTTACAATGCAAATACTCCTATCTTGCGGACACTCGTGGCTACGCTTCGCGTCGCCACTCGTGCCACAAGATAGTCGTATTACAATAGGTCGCATTGTAACACTTGTCTTTCAATATACTATTACGTGACGTAAACTTAAATATTCCTTCTCCCATTCTACGCCTTTCGCCCTTGGCGTCCTGGCTCGTTTTCCTTTCAGAGACTCTATGGAGACAGTGTTGTCATACAGTGGTACTATTTTGTATTGATAGTTGCCACACTGTTTTTATACAGTCACTGTAGTTTTCCTCATCGCTGTCTCATCTTCTCACTTTGTTTCCATCTATAATCTTCATTCAATTCTCTTCACTTCCCATTTTGTCTAATACTTCTTCATTCCTTTGACTCATTCTTCATACTGTTTCCTTCTTTTGGTTCTCTCAACTCATCATCTTTCTTTTCTTTTTCCATAATCATTATGCATTGTCTTTCCTTTCTTCTTTTTACGTGTTTCCATGTTATTGCATTACAACGTTTTTCACTACGTTCCCTCATTCTTATTCTTCACGTTCTGTCAAGTTCAAACCGAAATTCTCTTTCTTAATATTGATATTTTTTTAAGTGAATAAAGAAAGCTGCCACATAAAATATTTCAGTTTCGCCAACTTAAGAATGACGAAATATACGTAAAATAACACCAGATTTCCAGAAAATGAAGTGAACTTTTAATTAAGATTGTGGAAAATTTAGGGCTTCTTCCGCAATTTTTTTAATTGAAAACGTGTTATAAAGATGTCCTCTATCCACTTCTATCAATTTCTTGATCGTACCTGGGGGGCATATTAGCGTCACGTAACCGTTCATATCCCCTACCCCCTTTCTTCTATTCCCTATTTTCGTGGCTATTCCTCTTCTTTCTTTTGTTTCTTCTCTTACTTTCTTTCTCCCAACCCCATCTCTTCCTCTTCAATTCTCTTATTCTCTGTTTTCCGAAAAGCTAGTCTACATGAAGATTTACTCCAACTATTCAGACAAACACCACAGGCAAGGGGATCATATCATTAGGCTATTTACCTTAAAGCGGCCTTCGTAAAAAAAATTACCTGAAATTCGCCCCTGAAAAGTGTTTCGACCAGGTCTGCATTGCATCATAAGGGAGAACCAGAGCGTCCTAAATTAGCTTTTGTGATGAGGCGGAAATTGGTAGTTACTTGCAACTAAGTAGTGTCTCCTATTGGTTTTGGAATAAAACTGTAAAAAGAGATCAGCCGTTAGTTTTAGAGCACCCTGTGAATATAAGTATTAAAGTTTACTTAATAATTGAAAGATTTTTTCTGTTAGAAAGAATGGTACGTAAAAATTTTCTTTGTTTATCGCTTTTGTAAATTGCTTATTTAGATTTGTGTATTTAATTGTAAAACGTCAAATTGAGTGTTAAAATGTAGGGATCTGGTCGTTTGCGATAAGGAGTTTTATCAAGCGAAATTTAATTAACGCACGTGGGTAATCGCTGTTAAGAGATAAGGTGTTAAAAAGATGTGCGCGTTATTTCGGCGTAAGTGGGGCCGAGTTCTTTCGCCGCACGGACATTACCAACTCTAATTGTGATTGGCGATGTGTTAAAAATTCTTAAAGAAGAAATCTATTTTATGATAAAAGTGGTGAAACATTAAGACAACTAGTAAACGGTGTTGCAGCTGCTGCTAGTTTTTGCGACGCTTGAAACGCGTGTACATTTTTTTACACTAAGGTACGGGCAGTCAGTCCCCTTTGTTTTGTGAAGACGTAGTTCATCAATTTTGTTGGTCATCTAATTCTGTGTTATAAAAAGCAAAGTAATATTCAGAAGCTGTCAGCGTTTGTGTGAGTTTAGTGCGTCTTATATCGCAAACTTTGTACGACCAAATTATTTACATTATTATAAAAATAATTAAGTAATTTTACCATTTCATATTTTATTTGTCGACCGCTTGCGTGCGGGGTATTACGTCCAAACAAGCTTTGTAAGCTGTTCTGTCATTCAAGGACTTTGTTTTAATTTGGTTTCATTGTTTCGGGAAAAAATGTTGTCAGTAAATTATGTGTTTATTCGAATCCATTGTGCGACTGTCAGATTTTTCTGTTCGTGTCCAAGAATTATGTCAGGGGTTAATAAAAATCTTTGTAGTTTTCGGAAGTTCATCGAGGCTACTGAGTCTCCCAAATTATTATTGTAAAGTCAACTTTGAGATTTTTCATTGTGAAGAGAGTCGAGGATCTACGAGGAAAATAAGTACAATTCTAAATTTAAAGGTTGTTTTGTGTTGAGCTAACTGGACAGGGGTGTTGTGGGTGGTGTAGTGACCACATACAATTGTGCACACAGAAATATATAGGTAAAATTGCATATGTACCGCTTCATAGTGATAGTAGTCGGAGTCAGTTTATTAGTACTCGTATGTAGAATGCGTGGGTTTTTACCAAAATAGCAGCGTGTCGAGAGATTTGCGTCGGTTCCCTTTTGCAAAGCCCGCAAAGTATATAAAAATCGGAACTCGCGGATTGACTTAGAGGAGACGCTGATCGCAAAGTGTGTTGGTTCCGTTTTGATTTTAGAATAAATAGCGAAGTAAAAAGATAAAGGGGGGCAGATAGTTTCGTTCGTTTTGGGAAACATGTGACATCGTAATCGCGTTATTGCATTTTCGAGAGAGCGGCATACGTGTGAATTTTCTATAATAAATTTGAGCGACATGAAATTAGTTTGGTGTTACGATCGAGAAATCCAAAAAGTATCAAATTGTATTCGCGGGAAATGAAACATTCTACCCAATGGTTGTTAAATAAAATGACAAGAAAAGACCAGATTAGAAGTTGAGACGGTCTTTGGTACGGGTTGTGACGTGCGCTAATACCCTCGCTAAATCCTACATAAATTTAACATCACAAACGCCCGGAGAGGCAGCGTGAATTCTAGAAAATGATAAAAAATTGAAGTAGGTATTTCAGACAATCTTTTTCATTACCTCTTGCCTTTGAAGCTTTTGGTCTTTGGGGAGGTCCTGCTAAAGAATTTATTAATGAAATTGGTGTCAAAATTCGTGGTATTACTAATGAAACAAGATCCAGGAATTATATAATTCAACGATTTTGTATGTTTTAAATTAGCTTTGTAGTTTATTTGTAGTATTTGTTAATATGTTGAATATGCGCCAAGATATGAAATACTATTTTTCACTTATTCTACGTGTGTATTACGAGCTTTGAGTGCGTCGAAACTCATGAACTCGCACGAAAAATTCTTTTATCAACAACGACGCACCTTGACATAAGACAAGCTGACGAAGTATCAACTCAGTAATGTCTTCAATCTGGGCGAAACTTACACTTTGTGAGCCATTGTCCATTTGTGCACTTCACATATCACGAATGTGAACTTGTATGGGGTCGACGAAACTCTAGAAGAAAAATGTTTAGAAGGTAGCGTAAAACGATGATTGTTTTTTATTCACCGTAAATTAAACAGCGTAAGGGTGCCATAATAATTTCAATTTGTTATTAAATAGCTCTTTTTGTTACCATTCAATTTTAAGTTTGGGTGTTAATGGCGGCATCTTAAATTCCGTTTAAGTAGGTCTTTTCGATTCTTATCTCGTTTACACTCGTTATTACTCGCTCTATCACTTACTTTTACATGGCTTATTGTCTCCTTGCAAAGAGCTCTTTGTACTGGAGACCCGATCTTGTCTACATTACTTTATCCGCTCCGAAGATTCAATTGTACTAGCTTCACTACGTTTCGTATCCTAAGTCTGAGTACCTAGTGTCAGACGTTAGATTTTTCTACCGCAATATTGTGCCGCGCTACTAGCTATCCCTCGCTTGTTTGTTTTTTATCTGTTACAGATAAAGCAGAAAAGCGTCCTTCTGAGCTCAAAAGGCCGTTACAACCAGAGTTCAAATGTAATTTTTCTTTTCGACGACTCCTTTTAACAATCATAGCTCCGTTGTTTCGTGTGGAAGCTTGTTTTGATTTAGATTATGAGTTTGGAAAGAAAAATGGGTTTTTTTCTGTGGCCGAAATTTGAGACATTAATAGTGAAATTAAACACAGAAACAGAGAGAGTTTCGCCATAGTCAACTTTTCTCCTTAAAAAACATTAGAAAATCTTTTTTTACTATAGAAACATATTGTCACGTAAATTTACGGGATTTATATATGTACAATTAATTATTAAAAAAAGGCTCCCCTTGCTAACTGTTTGTTTTTTTCTCACTTACTTTTACTGAAATTTATAAACATGTAAATTTACAACACGAGCACCAATTTCAACGTTTATCACTTCGGCAACGATGTTGAAACTGAAATTTCAGTTTCAATTTTCTCGTATACCAAACAAGAAACTTCTAGAAATTCTCGAATCAGCATATCATATTTCATGGAAAGTCACATTCACCATCATTCCTTATCGACTTGACGGCGCCTTCACAAATCTCTAGAAAATTCGCTCCAATTTTATTCAAAGGAAAATGGTGCTATTAAAGAAAGGTTATAATTTTTATTTGAAAAAAAAATGGCAACCTTTATGAAATTGAGGGTTCTAGCTTACCATTAAGCTAGTAAAAGTAAATACAGTTTTTTGCTAAGTTATTGATAATAACATCTATTTCGAATTAATTGCTGCGATAAACTGCATATTAACGGTTTGCAAAAGTAAATTAAAATTTATTGCTCCTATACTTTTAATGCTAAACCGCTCCTACATTAATTGCTTATTAAATTGCAAGTTTGAAATTAATAGCTCTATTTACAAGTTGTTAATACATAGTTTATTAAGCAAATATGGAAATTATTATCAATTATTGATGTCATTATCAATTTACCACCAATTTCATAAAAAAAAATGCCAATAGGGTGGCGCTATAAATCCCGCACTACAGCAATAAATTAGCAATACAACCGCATGCGCGGCCATATTGAAAGCACTTTAGATCAACAACTTTGGCAGTATGACAAGTGGTCTGTATAAATATTGAAATTTAATAGAATTAAATAGGCAATGTTTTCCATATTCCCGAAACATTGTCGATTGCGCTTATAGAGGAATGGAAGTTTTCGCTGAGCAATTTGGCTTAATCCTCCATAATCATAGACTTGGGCTCTCGATTCGGATCTTTAGATGCAAGGCTGATCGAAAAGTAGAGGAAGAAACTTTTATCTCGATCTCATTCGATGGCTCGTAAAATTACGAAATTAATTCCGGTAAAGGGAAGACGATGCCACGCCAACTGGAAAGCCGCTCTATCGACGAATTTTGAGTTCATAACTTCTTTATGCGTCCATCTATCAGAAATAAAGCCATATCGGAGTAAGGTTTACGATCTTTATTTATGTTGCGGCGTCGACGACGTTATATAGCGAAGATTTGTTTTTTTTTCTTCTTCTTCTGTCGCTTAACGATGTTGTTTTTGCGAAATGCTCGAATTAAATCTAATTTTTATGCAGATTCCGAATTTGATTAAAGTTCAACGCCGCAACGTTTATTTTTTCTGGTCGTTTAATTTTTTGAGAAATGTGGGCAAACGTCTTGCGTCTGACGTTGATGGCTCATGCTCTACGTAACCATTGAAAATGAACACTTTATGACGCACTCGCAGAAATTGATAAAACGTAGCTTTTCGGCCGAGTAGTTATTCTAAAAATTTAAGTTTTCCATTTTTGAATAATTTCAAGTTGAAAATGTACAGGCAGACACAATTTCTATTATGCAAAATTCAATCGCATTATGTAAGTGGTAAAGTAAAAGGTACAAGTTCTCCGTCCATTTTGGTTTCTAGATGGTTGAGACTTGAATATTTTGTGACAATGACGGTAAGCGAGCGCGACATAAAACATCACCGTCGAAAAAACCATACTGCACTCTAATTCTTAGCGTCGGATAGAGAACACTCGAGCGCGTACTTGGAAAATTGTAAGCTTTCCTTATTGTCGTTTCGTTTTCTCGCCGTGAGCATTTAAAGTCAACAAATTGATTTGTTAAGTCCAAAGACGAAATAAAAAACCTTTGAGAAAGTAAAGGAACTATGTTTATTTGTCAGTTTTTTTTTATTTATTTATTATCCCTCTCTTGTTCTGGGCCCTCAACAGGCTTGTGCCCAATTACAGAGTGACCCGCATAATGCTTTTTAGAGGTGCCTCTGCAGAAGGTCTTAAGTTGTTCTATACTACTCCGGTATTAACCTTACGAATTAGGAAAACTGCAGGAAAACCTAATTCGGAGTAGCCGGCAGAATGCTCGAAACTGATCTAAGGAAATTTCCATCTCTGCCACAGATGAAAAATTCACATCAACCCAGATTCGAACACCCGACCTTCGGATTTATAGTCCAACGCTCTACCACTGAGCCATAAAGCCGGTCAGTTGCTGTAGTCAAGACATCCTCTCTGGGAAATTTTTCCTTTATGATTTTGGTTAATTTTTTTAACCGAACGAATTAAACACTCCACTCCCAAACACCTCCCATCGAAGTTGGCGGAATAAACACCCAATGTATTCCTCGTACACTCAGATCTTCGATTATTTTTCTGACATTTAAAGCGTCCCATGCACTCTTTAGTTCAGCCGCTGCCCGCACAAATTCGTTCCGTTATCTGAATGAAGAAGATTTGTCCGCTTCCATTAATAAATCTTTATTTTCTTGCCGATTGATATTCCCCATTTAAGTAACCTTCGATTTGTACTCGTTATTTATGTTCATACTCTAATGTACATTCGATATTCTCACGCCATCTGGTATTTCCTTTGTAAACCCGTTTAATGCAAAGGTTTCTTATTACCGTAGTGCTTTGTTTCGCCGTTAGAGGCCATCTATTATAGGTTTCTTTTACCTAGTTCTTTGTTTCGTCGCTAGAGGTTGCGATCTTCTTTTCAGTGAAGATTCTGTCGGTTGCAAATAATTTTTCTTGAATACGCCATTACTTTTCTACTGACTTCGTGTCTACCTGTACAAGGGCTTTTGATTTTGGCTGTTACCATATATCTTTGGAGTGGTTTCTCTTTCTTTTTTATGTCTGTGGCCGTTTTGCTTCGTTGACCAACCTCTACTTTGCCTAAGCTTATTGTGTTAAGGTAATTTTGTTATTTTTGCTCAAAGTGAACGTAACAACCTTCTTCGCCAAAGTCCTGAGTGCGATAACAAAATATTTCTGTCTGACGTAATTAATTTAAATTACTCTCTCCCTATCCATATGATTTGCCATCTGATGATAATATTCTATAATTATTCATGTAATTCCTTGCCTAGATTCAAGTATACTTGGGTTTATTCTCCCATAATCCAAACTACTGAGTTCCAACCGACCCCCGACGCATATTAGACCGTTTTTCATTTCTGGTATAAAGTCTAAGTACTTTTCTCCCATTAACTTACCATTTTTCATCATCGCTTACTCTTCTTGGCTCTCCTGTATCCAGAATCCTTCACATTCTACAACCAATTGTCAATTCCCTTGCCAAAATGTCTCGAATGTCTCATTTTTAATTAGAAAACGACTTTTGAATAGTAAATTGCTCGTTTCAAATTCCGAATGTCTCATTCCTAATTAAACAGTTTTTTTTTAAACTTCAAATCGCTGGTTAATTAGGCATTTGGATGATCTAATTTTTAATTAAAAAACAATTTTTTTAATTAAATTGTTGGTTTCGCATCTCGAATGTCATTTCTAATTAAAACCGATTTTTTTAACGGCAAATTACTCTTAAAATCTTACTTTTAATTAAAAAAGGATTTTCTTGAATTTCAAACTGCGCATTTGGATTGCCTAATTTTTAATTAAAAAATTTTTTTTTAATTTAATTTAATTGTTATTTCTGAATCTCGTATGTCATTTCCAATTAAAAAAAGATTCTTTTAATAGTAAATTGCTACTCTCATGCTGAATTAAACACAACGGTTTTTGTTAAAATGCAAATTGCCAGTTGCGAATTCTGAATGCATCATTCTTAATTTAAAACTTTGTTTAATTTCAAGTTGCTAGGCCCATTTTTAATTTAAAAAAACGATTTTTTTTAAATTTCAAATTGCTAGTTTCATTTTTAATGAAAAAAACGATTTCTTTAAATTTCAAATTGCTAATTGAGCATTTGGATTGTCTAATTTTTAATTAAAAAATAATCTTTTAAGTTTAATTCAATTTATAATTACTGATTCAGAATTTCGAATGTCTCATTTCTAATTAAAAAACGATTTTTTTAAATTTCAAGTTGCTACAATTAAAAAAAGATTCTTTTAATAGTAAATTGCTACTCTGATGCTGAATTAAACAAAACGATTTTTTTTTAATGCAAATTGCCAGTTGCGAATTCTGAATGCATCATTCTTAATTTAAAATTTAAAACTTTGTTTAATTTCAAGTTGCTAGGCCCATTTTTAATTAAAAACAAACGATTTTTTAAAAATGCTACTTTCATTTTTAATGAAAAAACGATATTTTAAATTTCAAAATGCCAGTTGAGTATTTGGATTGTCTAATGTTTAATTAAAAAATAATCTTTTAAGTTTAATTCAATTTAATTACGGGTTCGGAATTTCGAATGTCTAATTAAAAAACTTTTTTAATTTAAAATTTTTTAAATAGTAAATTGCGAGTTGCAAATTTAAAAAGTTCTTTTTAATTTCAAACGCCTAGTCTCCTTATTAATTAAACAAGTGCAGATAAAGCGCATTTTTTTTACGGAAATAGCTTTTGTTTTGACATGACCAATGGATATATTTCTTGCAGACGTCTCAATCGTCCTTTGTGAGTACCCTCTTCCGTTCTTGAGGTATAAGGGAATATACCCTATCACGATAAGAGGTCGAGGAGGAGGGCTATGGTTGGTAAAAATTAATTCCTTTCGTTGAGACCTTTCATTAGAGTACCATGAAGGATAAAACTCGTTCCACTTCCCCTCCACCCCGTACTATGATAAGAGGACAGAAAGAAGGGCAGTAGTTGGTAGAAAACGGTTCCTTTCGTTGAGACCTTTAATTAGAATACAATCAGAGATCAAATTAATTTTTAACCCCCCCCCCCCCCAGGCCCCGTCGCTTACTGATCTGAAAAAAGTCGCACGGGAAAGTTACAGTTTGTACAAACCAATTTATTTCGATGAGACCTTTCATACCATAATGAAGGGTAGAACATGTGCCCCCCCCCCATTTTCTAAAGTTTAACTTCGCACCACTAAAGGCATGCGTATACAAAATCTGAGACCAATTGGTTGTCGTATGTAAAAGTTATGCATGTTTTCTTTCAAAAACAGCATCTCAGGAAATAATTCGTGGGGGGCCCCCCTTTTAGACAGCGAAATTTGATGGTCGTCTGGCAAACCTTCAAGGTATAGGCTAGCTACTGCAAAAAAATTCCAGGACTCTAGCGCCATTCCCCTAGAAGTAGTTCGAAACGGTAGAAGTGGGCCCGGACGGACGGACGGACAAAACGCAAACAATTGCACATTTTCTTTAATTCTTAAAAAATGCGCTAAAAACAAGTTTTTTCAATTTTAAATTGTTAGTTCCGAATCTCGAAATTAAAAACGATTATTTGAATTTAAAATTGCTAATTGCGAATTAGAATCTCATTTCTAATTAAAAAAATGTTTTGAAATTTCAAATTCGTGGTTTGTCTAATTCTTAATTAAAAAATAATTTTTTTAATTTAATTTAATTGCTATTTCCGAAACTCAAATGTCTCATTCAACTAAAAAACGATTTTTTGAATTTAAAATAGCTAATGAATTTCGAATGTCTTATTTCTAAGTTAAAAAAATTTTTGAAATTCAAATTACTGCTCCAAAAACTTCACACTTTCTGCATTTTAAACCGACTTTGTAGTTTAATAGGTGAGCGTTGGGATATAAAGTCGGAGGTCTGGTGTTCGAACCTAGGTTGAGGTAAAACATTTTCATCTGTGACAGAGATGGGAATTTCCTTAGACCAGTTTCGAGCATTCAGCCAGCTACTCCGAATTAGGTTTTCCTAGTTCGTAAGGTAAATACCGGAGTAATATAGGAGACCTTCTACAGAGGCACCTCCAAAAGCATTATGCGGATGACTCTGTAATTGGGCGCAAGCCTGCTGAGGGCCCAGAATAAGAAAGAATTCAAAAAAATAAAAAGAAATAGAATTTCTTGAGTGCTTTTTAGAGCAAGCTAAGGCAGTCCTTTATGGTTCCCTTTCAGAGCTAGGCGAGTTCAGCTAGATCTACAAAATACCTAGAAGGATGTAAGAAGTGCTTAGCAGCACCTAATAAGTTTTGTCTTAGTGTAAACACTATGGTTTCAGAGCAGAGAGTTTTTCGAACTTTTTTAGCTCTGTATGGGATCTAGGAAGGTCAGAGATCCTGGAAGCAGTCTGCATCCTCTGGAGCAAAGATAATACTACACTAGATAGACACCGTAAATGGACGAGTTGTTAACCGCTTATTTAGTTCCGTAAAGAAGATATAGGGGGCTTTTGCGCATGGAGCACATATTCTATCTATCTATTTTTTGCTACCTTCACTAACCCCCAATGCCTACTACCGAAGTGTGCAACAGCAAGGGTGGCTACTATTAGATTACCCTCGAGATTACCGTTGTTTGCGACAGGATTCATACGGGAACCGTATTCGAAGGGATTTCAGTTTTAGTTTTCGAGTAATCCGCTAAACTACTTAAGACAGTGGGGAGGGGGAGGCCGGGGTACCTTCTATTACCTCGTTAAAATGTCCTATCACCCCCCTCCTGCCCTCGCGTAATTCGTCCACCGTGATCGTTACTCCCAAACTCTGCGGGGGGGTCTCGAAGTATCACAGTCTACACTTAAGCAGCGAGGATTAACGGTGTTAGTTATTTCCATTATTCTGAATTTAAGGAATTTTGCGAACACGAAAGTAAATTGAAACCTTTGTTTCCGCCCATCGACAGTTGTTTAATTTACAATCTGACGTAACGCGTGTCTGCCGACACCCGCGGGGAACAAACAGCGAGCGACACGCGCCGACTTCATTTCAGAAATTTTTTTTTAGTATTTAGTTTGGAAAAGAAATGAAATTTCATTACCCCATAAGCTACCGTAACTGTTGTTAACATCTGGCCAACAGTCGCGGACTTCCGAATGGCCGTTCCTTCGTAATTGCGTCGTACAATAAAGATCGTCGTCATTGTTATTTGTGCACTTTTACGACCATTTTACACGAGTACCACATTAATTTATGATTTTTACAATACGCAACGCAATTATTGAATAACGATTACGTAATCGGCAGCTTGCAAGAAAAAAATGCGAGTAATTTTCAATTACTGTTTTGTGCGGTTTTACTTGTATTTATACTTCATTAACGATAATTGGCGAGCTCGCGTTTTAAATGTGTAATTTCGCCTAATGCAAATATTTCGGTTTGTTTTATCGGAGAAAAAGCTTTTAGAATCTCCATACTACACGCCGAAAAGGAACCCTTTTCCGACGGTTACGGCATACTAAATTTCGAATTATGTAAATTATTTATGCATTCACTCTCTCGAAATTACAATTTGTTTTCAGCGAGTTCGTAATATTTTCCAATAATGGAGCCAGGTAATTTCGAGTCTATATTGATTTTAGAGAATAAGCGGCGGCGCCATCTATGTATAACGATATCTTGTTGTTTGTCCTCGTCCGTTCCGTAGTCTTCGTTCGCATTCATTTTCATTTTTTCATTTAAACTTCATCTTCCACCACTGCCAGTTACTTCTCACCTACGTTTATGATTATTTCATGTGCTTCATGAAATGTTTGAATGCACTTTGAGTATGTTTGTTGAATTCAAAGTTTAACAAAAACATAATAAAGAAAAGAAAACAAAACATTCTTTAAATATAAACGTAGGTAACTAAAAATCAGACAAATTAATCTTTACTTTTTCATGTTTTAGCCGTAATACAACGCCGTCTGCCTGTCTGTCAGTCTGTTCCATCGATATCTCGGCCCCTGGGCCACCTAGAGACTTCGGGTTTTCGCTAATTAATAGCTGCTATAGTCTATATTTGCCCGTTACTCATCATTTATAGTCGTGTTACGCGGCAACTGGGAATTTAATTAATTTAATTAATTTACTCACGGCTAGCTCACTAATAAAAATGTTTTTATATCCCTTACCTTGCAGAAGTTTGGCCTCGAGTTTGGCCTCTTATCTATTCTTAAAGCCTGAAATTCCAAATAATCTAATGCCCTGGGTTGATTGAACTCGAATATACAGGGTGTTTTTTTGGGAGCTTTAGTTAAACGTTTCTGGGAAAGTAAAATAGTTATTTTTAAAAAAATTTGTACTTAGGAGTTACTCCGAAGGCCAAATCTATGTAACATATTTTCAAAATAGCTGCACTTCCGGAAATACCGAAAGTGGCTAGTAACTTCGATATTTTAAATGGCAACACCTATTTTTTATTGCATTTTTGGATTCTACGTGAAATTTCAGTTCTTTTAATACCCACATGTTGATATTGCCATTTATAGTTTTTAAGTTATTTTGACATTAAGAAAAAAAATGGCGGATGCAGATGGTACCTTGATAATTGATTACTTGAAAACGGTTGTAGTCATCTCATCCCATTTTTATCTGTTCATAGAGAATGAATAGGGCTTTATATTATGAAAATTAATTGAGACTCAAAATTTTTTTATTAATATACATAACATAACCACACTTTACGACACGCTGTGATAATGTAACTTTTAATAAATTTTAAACTGTTTTAATGTATTGTTTTTATATAATTTAGGTCTTACTCCAGTTCAATGTTCAAATTATAATATAATAAAAAAAAATTTCAATGTTTTTGTCTCCGCAATTTTCTCATCATACTATGTACAATTGTATAAAAATAAAATAAAAAAATAAAAACAAATAAAAAATTTTTGAGTCTCAATTAATTTTCATCATATATTAATAATCACTCAAACAAAAATGGACCCCTTCATCAACAAAGAAATGGGCTTTCTTTTAGTGTACTTAAAAAAAAGTTAAGTTGGGTACAACCGCACCTATGGAGATCCAAATTTAAGAAACTTCAAAGACTAAAAACTCATTTTTTTTTAATGGAATGACCATTTTCTTACTATTGCCTGAGATAGAGAATCGAAATTGGCATATTTTGATATTACATGTTCCTATAGCTATCTTTAACAGTTTCCGATTTATTCCCATTTCACTGAATTGCATTTTCTTTTTAGTAGTTGGCCATGATTTTATAACAATCAAATTTTAAACAAATCCAAGGAAAGGATTCTTTAATATCAGTGATTCTAGTCTAAATAATTCATTAATAAAAAAGACAACAATGTGATCAGCTATAATTGGAAAACACAAACTTATGTGAAAATAGGATCAAATTATTTTAAAAACCCTTTTTTCTTCAACACAAGCTCAAAATGAGAGCCTTCTTGCAAACACAATTCAATTTATTTTTTTAAATATTCTCTTGTAGAGCTTTGTATCACTTGTGATTCAACGGTGCATTTGGGGGTACAAAATTTCCAAAATTCCACACAATTTCGTTCCAGTGTTTCGAATAAACGTACGGCAAGCACGCGCCGCGATTCTGTCCATTTCACCATAAATAACAATTAAATTACAAAATAGGTGAAACCACTGCGAGTCATTTTTCGGTTTTTGAAAAACTTATAACAACCTATAACAGTGGGTGACGGAAGTGTCACTAGATTTGTTTAAAATTCGATTGTTATAAAATCATGGCCGAAAGAAAGCCCTAATCATTCGCTATTAACAGATAAAAATGGGTTGCCATTACTACAACCGTTTTCAAGTAATCACCGCCATTTTTTTTCTTAAAGTCATAAATATCAGATATCAACATGTGGGTATTAAAAGAACTGAAATTTCACGTAGAATCCAAAAATGCAATAAAAAATAGGGGCTGCCATTTAAAATAACGAAGTTACTAGCCACTTCCGGTATTTTCGGAAGTGCGGCCATTTTAAAAATATTTTACATCGATTCGGCCTTCAGAGTAACTCCTAAATACAAATTTTTAAAAACCTACCTATTTTACTTTCCCAGAAACGTTTAACTAAAGCTTCCAAAAAAACACCCTGTATACGCTAATGACTTTAGTTGATTGAAATATATTAATAAAAACAAAGGCAATCAATTTATAAATAGAAATTCAAAAAATGCAACGCCTATTTCGTGATCACGTGTCCGTCCTAATGGTGATCCTTATCTAAACTGTCATATTTTATACATAATACATTTTCCAATCAATGAAACAAAATAACCAAAAATCCTTTGGATCGCCTCTTATCCATAAGCACAATAAAAATCGGTTTCATACAAGTGATTCTCATACGTCGATTCCTTTAGGAATATTAAAATTATTTCAAACAAAATTCCTGATGCAAATTCCCAAAAATAATCGACCACTACATTATACAAATAATTTAAAGCGAGATTTAAAGTAACTTACAGTTATTGACGTGGTCAACAATTGATCTTATCTCCCTTTAGAAAAATGCCGCTTCTTTTAGAAATAGGGCAACAGATCGCGTCAATGGTGCAGTTGACTTTTTTTCCACCATCCGGGCGAGACTTCGGGTTAACGGCCTTGCTATGAATTAAACTAAAACTACCGTCCCAACGCCATCTTGCAGATAACGCGCACTGTCTCATCAATCAGAATTTGCTTAAACGTTTCTCCACGGCATATTCGAAATTTAGGAGATTTCGCGACCTAATTTTTGATTCTTTACAGCGACTCAAATAATTCCGCGTTCTCGAAATCGAACCTCGAATCTGCACACATACGCAAGGATCTTTCTTGCGCCCCGGCTAAAATGCCGACCACGAAATAACTGTTTCACACCAATATTCATACGTGGTCGCTCGTGAAGTTAAAAGAAAACCGTTGGTATTGACACGAAATATACCAACAACCCAAATTGATACTGGCCCGCACATCTCAAGAATTCAATTTCGCGTACCTAACGCAGTACGTGACCACTCGCGAAAATCAGCTAATCTCTTTTCAACGATAGAAAATTTCAAGCACAAATAGTGTACGTGATCGCTCGCAAATTAGTCTATGCGAAAATAAAATTCTTACGAACTCTTTTAAAGTCTAACCTCGTCTGGCAAAAAAAACCTTTACAATCCGGTATCTCTTTTGGCTTTATCTCGGAAATGCACGCGTTGTAATCGCTTTTTATTTCCAGACACACTTTTATTCATGTTCGCTAAGAAGCGGTACATGTGTAATTTTCCTATGTTGAATAAAATACAAATTCGAAAAGAAATACTTTTGGGATTCTAAAGCGACCATCCGTTACAATGTGGTTTCAATAAGACTCAACTGCTTTCTAATTGACACAGTGAACGGGACCGCAAGATGGTACATGGGCATATTCTAGAAAGGGTAAGAGATACAAATTTGGTTAAATAGGAGAAAAGTTGCGCAATCAAAGATCTAAGAAGATAAAATCCCTGAATAATTTTTTGGTTTTTGAAATATTTTGAAAAAAAAGTACTCTTTAATCTGGAGTTGTTAATTTTTTATCTGACATTTCGTCTTTGCGAAAACACTAACTTCATTTTTTAAATACGGCCCTGATATTCCGATATCATATACTTAAAGCCCTTCTTAGTCTGCATTCAATAATGTATAGTGCTTTATAGTTTATTTACGGTTTACCCTTTTCTTTCGGGGTTAATTGAGAAGATTTCTATTACGGACCTGTACAAAGATTTTCGTTCTCTACAGTCACATCAATAATTAAAAATTTGTTCAGTTCAGATATTTGATACTTCAGTATATATGAAGAGGTCCTTCAACTTTGCCTGTAAAATGAACCTTTTTACTTTTCTTATAAATGATGAATAAATTCCAAGAAATTATTTCAAACTAAACGCATTTATTATGTTAAAAATGAAACCAAACTTACTCAAAAAAACCGAATCCCTAACTAAACTAAATAAAATATCCTCACCGGCTCGATAATTAATTTTATCTTAGCAAATAACGTAAGAGTAATCCTGAACAGTTTCACTAAGACGCGTAAAGGTACTGGAGCAAATATCCCCGAGTAACGTCCAGGAAATAAACTGTTTAAACCAATTAAACCTCTCGCCAGGAAAGATTGCCGGTCACAGAACACTTGATCCCGGTCTACAATCTATGTTTTTCTAAAGATGTGAGCGACTTCCGGGATAGTATCGTGTCAATGTTGAACAAAAAGACTTTTCGTTTAACATTGGCACGATTCTATTCCGGAAGTCGCTTGCATCTTAAGAAAAACTTAGATTGTAGATCGACACAAGGTGTGCTGTGACCGGCAATCTTTCCTGGCGAGAGTTATATTAATCAGTTAGTCCCTTAACCATTGTCTACCTATTACTGAAAACATAATTGGAACGCAAACAAACAAATAAAAGTGAATCACGCTGTACGAAAAGCATCGCCGCTGTCAAGCTTCGCAAATGGGGGGCCAAATAAAACTGCTAAATCAACCATGTACCCGTCGGTAATGCGTAAATATTCAAATAGGTCAAACGTAAAAGGTAATAAAAGAAATAACGATAAGAACTTGTGAGAGAGAGAGAGAGAGAGGAACGAGAAGGTTAAGTCCTAATAGTATATTAAGTATGGAGAACGGTAAGGGATTTTTACCGTTCGAAGACAATTGTTTGGAGGAGGAGCGAAGCGACGACTCCAATTATTGTCTGAGAACGGCAACCCTTAACGTTCGACGTGCTTATAACATTTTTTGCGCGATCGAAATTAAAATGATCCAACCAATATAAATATGCACTAAGAAATTAACGAGCAGAATAAATCGAAATAATCGAAGTGGTACGGTGTGCATCACTAGGTAACCAGTTTAAATGTCAAAATTGAAATTAATAATTTCATAAAAATGTGCATGTGTCTGATGTAGTTTACTAGCTTTGCACTTCCTTTATGACTTTATGAGCGTCTTGCTATAGGAAACAACAGCACCAATTGTACGTTTAATGTACCTAACAATAATTAAAGATTAAATGTAATGTAAGACTGTTGATTTTTAAAAAGGCGTCGGTAAGTATTTTTGCTGTTCTGTTTTTAGATCGGTAAGTAATTTTGGCGTCGTCGTAATCATAGCAACTGGTAAATTCTACGTACTGTCATGGAAACACCCATGGTAAATAGTCAGAAATGACCGATCGCGCAAAAAAATACATTACGTGATGAGAAAAGAATACTACGTCCTCGACTACGTCATAATATAACATACCTCGAATTGGTTAGATAAAAGTTACTAATCCGTAAAGCAACGTTTCAATGGAGTCACCAAGACATCAAAGAGAAAAAAAGAACCAGAGATAATTATGGTTAAGCCAGAAGACTAAGCCCGAGACTAAGCCCTTGTACAGGTAGATACGTAGTCTGGATGTAATGGTTACCAAGAGAAACCATTTACATCTACTCAGCTCGAGAACTGAAAGTTCACTGAGTTCACTGCGCGAAAGGGACGAAGAAAAATACAACTACAAGAAATACTGAATTAAAGAAGAGACAAAAGACCTCGGTCGGCAACACTAATAACTATATAGCAATAAGAAATCTATAACACGAGAATAAAGAACTAGAGTAATGAGAAATCTACTACAAGAATCATTTAGACCTAAACTAGTGGCTTACAAAGTAAACACCTAGATGGCATAAGGAATACTGAATATACACTATAAGCGAAAACACGAATCGAAGCTTAGTAAGCGGAATCAAAGTCCAACTCGGAATATCAATCGGCAAGAAAATCTTTTAAATCGATGGACATGAAGCCAACGAGTGAACGACTGACGGACGAGCAAACGTCTCGCTTAACAACTCGATGCTAAAAAAACAGTGGAAGGCAAGAAGAGCGAAATAAGAGAGGCGGCAGAAGATATTTTAATATTTAAAAAATAGTGATATTTACATTTTTGAAATTAGAAAAAAAATGCTCTACCAAATGACACACACAGTAAAAATGACTTCCATAAAAAAACAAAGTTGATGATTAACGGAGACGAAACGTCAGGCTTAAAAGTTAAATCTTGTAGAGGGAAAAAGCGAGGGAAAAAGTGGCCATAATAATTTATTTTGAAATATCTTTTTAAATAAATTCGGTAAAAAATAAAAACGATTTTGAAAAATTTCGTTTTTTTCAGAATATCTCCGAAAGTAGTCGGAATTTTTTCAGTTTCAAAACGGCATCAAAATACGCAACTTTGCCAAATTTAAAGTACCTACCTAACTTTTACAGTTTCCGAGATCCCCATGGTGGCCCTCGAATTTGAATCAGCCTATACGGGTGAGTCAACGATTGCGCGGAGTAACTTGCCATGAAGATAAAATTTTTCGATAGAGTGCTTTTGTATTATGATATGGTTGAATATTCTCCACATTTTAAAAATATTTGGAATTATACAGGGTGCGCCCACAAAGTGGGGCGTCAAAATGGTACATTTTTTTTAAATAGAACCCCCTGTATTTGAATGCATTTTGGAATTCTACGCGTAATTGTACGTCTTTTTTATTGTATGGTTAATATCCGAAAAACAAATTGGGCATTTGCAAGCGTCAGTATATTGTCAAAATTATTACTAAAATTTTGATTCTAGATTTTATATCTTTTATCCTGGGTTAAGTAAAAGTAAAATAAATACAATATACCTCGCAATATACTATGAAACATTAAAAAATAGCTTACAGGGTGTTTTTTTAGGACCAAAGTTGCAAAACTTCATATTAATAAATCTCACTTTTTTTTAAATGTAACACTCTGTATATTTTTCTGTCATCTTTTAGCTCCGCCAAAAACCTTCAACTTTTGATATTAATGTCCTATACCCTCGCCTATACCTATCTCTGTTTTCGAAATATCTTGTTTTTCCTGGTTTTTATATTCTAATCTTAAATTAAGTTATATGTAATTTACGAGGTAATTTACATAATAGTGAGGTGGCCATGCCTAAAAAAGGCAATTTTTATCTATCTCGTCCAAAACGAAAATCATATCGATTAATTTAGTTTTCAAACAATTTATTTATTTATTTATTTAGTCCAAAAACTGGAGAATAAGTAAAAACCGAGGTAAAAACATTTGGCTACAAAGCAAATTTAATTTAACTCCTAATGTCATCCAGTCAGTGATAAGTACTCGGATAAGTATTAGTTTCATTTTTTTCATATTGACCTCGTTATTATGTAAATTAGAACTTATTTCAGATTAAAATATAAAAACTAAGAAAACCAAGATATTTGTTTATGTTTTTACTATCAAATTTATTATTCTCCACTTAAATGAATAATTCGAAAAATGAATTAATAAAAAGATGACAGAAAAATATACAGGTGTGCCATTTAAAAAAAGTGAAATTTTTTAATATGAAGTTTTGTAACTTTGGATCTACAAAAAACGCCCTGTAAGCTATTTTTTAATGTTTCATAATAGATGTATTTATTTGACTTTTACTTAACCCAGGATAAAAGATATAAAACATGGAATCAAAATTTAAGTAATAATTTTGACAATATACTGACGCCTGCAAATGCCCAATTTTTCTTACAAATCGAATTATGTTTAAAACTACTAGTTTTTCGGATATTAACCATATAATAAAAAAGACGTACAATTACATGTAGAATTCAAAAATGCATTCAAATACAGGGGGTTCTATTTAAAAAAAAGTACCATTTTGGAGCCCTACTTTTTGAGCGCACCCTGTATAATTCCAAATATTTTTAAAATGTGGAGAGTATTCAACCATATCATAATACAAAAGCACTCTATCGAAAAGCTTATCTTCAAGGCATTAAGTTACTCCGCGCACTCGTTAACTCACCCTGTACATTAGGGTTTTTTATCGTTTTTTTTTCCGATTTGATTTATAGAAACATACTTTACCTTTCACTGTGTAGAATTTAGCGTGTGATACCATCAGATAAATCAAATTAATTTTTAGAAGCATAACTGAGACAACGACAACCGAGGCGGCAAAACTGCACGAGAAAAAGTTCACTGTGTAGAATTTAGCGTGTGATACCATCAGATAAATCAAATTAATTTTTAGAAGCATAACTGAGACAACGACAACCGAGGCGGCAAAACTGCACGAGAAAAAGGCGGATAATAACTTTTTTGTTATCATTTTTGTAGGTAGTTTAAATTTTTGAATTAAATGTAAACATGAAGTGTAGATTTAAAAAGTCATAATAATGTTATAGTCTAAGATCGCACAAAAGGTCAACCTTCGTCTATCTATTTACGGAGTGAAGTACATTTTTTAGCAATCTTGATATGTAAACAAAAACATTGCAAATGGGTTACCTGATTAAAATTAATTTAATTAATATTTATGTCTGTTTCTATCACATGGAGAGAGCGCATGCGTAACAGCTGCTCGTGGTGTACGTATCGAAAGTAAGAGAGTGCGCATGCGTTCTCTCCGAGGTTCTCTCCATGTGATAGAAGAAGACAAACATATTAATTAGATAATTACATTACCTAATTTTAATTAAGGCTAACCTGCACTCGAGCCTGGACTTAATTTTTTTGGCAATCCAGTTGTAATGTGTTTGCTTAAATGTCAAGATTACTAAGAAAAGTATTTCACTCGGTAAACAAAAGGGCGAAGGCGAGGGCGAAGGTTGACCTTATGTGGGATCTTGTACTATTAAATTGATGTTTTGTAACGCGATCGTAACCGCCGCGTCATCCTAAATCCTTACAGAGTTTGGGATTGTAGTTAATCACATTTCAAAAGAGCTTACGTACCGTGATCTATTTCTGTAATCAAGTAAAAATCCAAAATCCAACATTGCACGCACTTACGAAAAGAAAGATTACATTCATATCTCAGTAACCGCCATAATGAATTCCATTTTGACATCATTTCCGAGTTTGCTCTGCTATTGAATATGGTAATATCTCGAGTAATATTTAATTTTTGTGTAAATCGGCGCTTTTCGGTTTTTTTCTACGCTGAATTTTAGTCATCACACAAATCTGCGAAACTTCTCCATTTTAGAGTTTCTGGGCGAACGAGAAAATAAATAGGTTCCCTTAGTAATACATTTTTCATTAGACATAATAAGCCCCTTTTTAAATGATATCGAAGGAAATTCGAAAACTCTTTGACGTCGTATGCTAATTTATTGCCGTTTATAATGTCAATCAAATATTGTTAAAGAATTGAAGGCTTTTCCAAGAAAAAGAATTGATTACCTCGAGGATTACCTTGATCCCTGGTTAGTAAGTACTTCTGAATTTCACCACAATCGTGGAGAAACATCTATTTTTTCTATCTTTTTTTAATAATTAAATCGTAAGATCGGTTTTTATTTCTATATATGATTGTTGACAAAAATAATGAAAAAACACAAACTTTGGGACTTCTAGGGAATTGTAAATTTAAGTTCAACTGAAAACTAAAACCTAAATCACCCTGTATAAAATATGCTGAACATCTTTATTACTCTTCTCTGTGGTCATAGGTCAAAAGTTTTAGAGCAAAATGTACCCAAAAGTATTTTTTACACATGAATTTGTTTTTAAAGTTGTCAAACGCATTATTTCGATGCTGAAGAAAGAGTACATCACATGCACATTTGATAACCGCATGCGTGTGATTCAAAGATGTTAAATTATTTTTCTGAGGTCACATGGATTTTGATCAAAATATGTCAAAATCGTTATTTATACACCAAGATCGTTGGGAAAAAGACCAAGAGCATTCTCTCAATACCCAAAACATGAATTTGATCTATTTTTGGCGACCACGTGGATTTTGATCAAAACATGTCAAAATCGTTATTCTTGCACTGATATCGTTGAGAACAAGAGCATTATCTCAATGACCAAGACACGAATTTGATGCACTATAAAATGTATTTTGTAAGATTAAAATAAATTGTAGTTAAAAGTGATTGTAATACTGAGGATCCTTCGATATTTCGTTGTATCGGTTTATTTCCATATGTTTTATCAGCCACAGGGTTGCCGCTCCAAAATCCGAAGCAGACAAATTTGGAATTGAGAATTTGACTGTTGAGTGCGAGTCTTGTTGCATTGGAACTGTTAATCTCAACTCTGTATCTTGCACACTCGAATCTTCCAAGGGGGCGAGAGCTTCAAAGGCGAAGCCGTGGCACTCCGCTTTCCAAGAAGAACTTCCGCCAAACAAAACTCTCGCGGGGCGTCGACCAAGTCTCTCATTTCTAAGTAGCAAAAGTGATCGGATTGAGACGAACCAGAAACAGTGTAATCAATTTCCATAAAAAGTCGTGGGCGTTCGCGTAATGAAAGGAATTTCAACAAATCTGCGCAGTATCGTTGGCGAGCAGCAGGCGGCCAATTTAGTCGAAATGAAAGTGTTGTGACTGGTACCTACTAATTGAGCGGTTCAAGTAGTTGGAGTAATTTTAAACATGCTCTTCAATTATTATTTATTGCGATGACGTTCGCAAGTTTAAATTGCGATATGAACTGCTGCGGTCGGAATTAATGCAGAAAATGTGGATCGATTTTCGACAGAAAGCCATATCCGTCAATTGAAACAGCAGGACGCACGTACCTACCCATTGAAATCGATTATGTTATATTAGTCGGACGTGACTGTTTTCCTTAATTTTGTCCACAAATGTCACAATGAGTGTAAGCGGAAATCGCTTCCAATTTCCCCAACGCAACAAATCTGGTGTTCCTCAACTACTTTCAATAAATAGTTTTGATTTAGTTTACCTATTTCTTCTTCTTCTCCACTTTTTAGACTTATATGAATTATTCGAAAAATGAATGATTAAATATGACTTTAGCTTTGGATGAGGCAGATAAAAATTGCCTTTTTTTGCATGGCCACCTCGTTATTATGTAAATTACATATAACTTATTGAGGAGTAGAGTATAAAAACCAGGAAAACCAAGATATTTCGAAAAGTGAAATTTTTTGAAGTTTTGCAACTTTGGACCTACCAAAAAAAACACCCTGTACAGGGTGGACAACTAAGAATGCGAGGTACTGTATCTGAGAATCTATCCATCGTAGAGGCTTGCGGTAAAAAAATTTATTACTAAAACGGCCACGAGCAAAACCTGGAAAATATTTTTAAGTTTCTGAAATGACCGCTAGGGGACGTAACTGCAATCTGGAATCTAAAAAAGTGACGTTTCTGTGAATTCCGCTATAATAACCTAACACAAAAATGTCCGGTCTTTGAAGTCGACGATAATCTGAACAATTTTTGTTTGACAATTTTTCCTGTATCTCTAAAACTGAAGTGGTGGGGGGTATTCAAAGGTTTCCGTAAAGACCACCTTGTATCTTCGAAACGGCTGAGCCGATTTAAACAAACTCGGGTTAGTTCAAAAGAGCTATTCTTCAGCTACAAATCTTATACTATTTGAAGTTTTGAAGATATCACCGCTTGAGGGCTTTTTTCGACATTCCGACAGAAATGGTTAATTTTCTATAAAAAATTGCATTGGTTCGATTTTTTTTCATGAAAAAGTAGGTAAATGATGCCTTAACAAGCTCGCGAAAACAGCATCTCGATATCTTGAGATATATACAGGGTCATTCTTGACGAGCGTCAGTTAGAAAGATATGGAAAACCTTTGAAAATGAAGATAAACTGATAAGTTCTTTAAGGGTTTTGGCACATGATGAATTGAACTAAAATATTTTCAAAATGGCGCCACTTCCGGAAATACCGGAAGTAGCCATCAACTTTGTTATTTTAAATAGGGACCCCCTATTTTTTCCAAATTTCGGATCCTACGTCGAATTTGGAGTACAACGATACCCCATAGTTGACCCTTTGCTCCAAGGACTTCGCCGATATTCAAGTTTTTGTGTCAAAAATTGAATTTGCAGAGGTAATTTTAAATAGTATATTAAGATACAAGTGTATAATCAAGTCTTTAAAGCACGCGCAACGAGTTTAAGGGCACGACGCAAAGCGGAGTGCCTTTAACGTTGCAAGTGCTTTAAAGACTAATTATACACGTGTATCTTATAGTATTTTTTATTATACCTGCAGTATAATTTAAAAATAGGAAATACAATGAAGTCATATTGACGTTATACTCGAATACATGTCTAATTAAGTGGGCTGGGTGTTCGTAATTTCACGATTGCCATGAAAATGTCACTTGACGTTTGCTTATAAAAATCATCGTCTTTGTGAATTAAACGATTTCCGTTGAAAAAGATAATACACCGCCCATTAAATCGATTGTTGTAAAATCTAAACAAACGTTGGTAGGTGTAAAATCCAACTCCAGTAAAGCCTATTATAAAGAATATGAAAAGTTGTTTCCATGGATGAATAGGAAGTTACTTACGAATACAGTCTTAAATGCATCCATAATGCTGGCATATATGAAGGAAATGTCAAAGGTATTTAAATCTTCTATATTTTGGTGCATTCATTCAAAACTTTAAAGCAATGCTGCGATTAAAAAGTGGAACAGATTTGGAAACATACGCTAAATTACGCGCGTTTGTGAAAGATTCAACGAAAGGATAGGTACAAAAGCCAAAGAAATGTTCTGCATTTACAGAAAGCGACCTACGAGGATTTTTTATTTCATCCAGATGACAGTTTCAAAAGTCATACTTGAAGTATCGTTACTTAGCAACTTTAAAGCACGTGTGTTTTAAAGGCCCTTTTTCGCACGCATTTGAGTGTTTAAAACGGAGATTGTGATTCAGGTATAATAAAAAAGTTATTATTCGAAAACGGTGAGAGATATTGCAAAACAGTTTTCAATGCTTTATTAAGGAAAGATCGAATTTTCTTATGGTATGCGTAACAGTCTAAAAAAGTGAGACTACGTCACTTTTTCAAAGCTCTCAACTTTTAAACTTTTAAATATCCGTAACTCCATTTTTTCAAATGACACCCCCCATTTTGTTCTTCACTCTTGTTTTCCTTTTTCCCAAACCTTTAATTTGATGCAAAATGTCAAAAGCTGCTTCAAACGGTTTCCGAGATATTCCATGTTTTAGTTACTTCTTGTGGAAAATTGATAAAAAAATTAAGTCGCTTGATGTTATTCTTTTGTTTTTATTATGATAATGTTTAAACGTCAAATTTTTCGCTGTTTGAACTTATACTTCTGGTCAATAATGGCTCGTTTGGGTTACACTAATGAAGATTTTGTGAATTTAATATTAATAGATGGTGATTGTAATCGAATAGCTGCCAGGACTTGTCGTCTTTTTTCCGAAAGATACCCTGACAAGGCGCAACCCACATAGGCTACAATTCGCAAATTACTACAAAATTTCAGGAATAACGGTACCGTTGTACTCCAAATTCGATGTAGAATCCGAAAAATTAAAAAAATAGGAGGTCTCTATTTAGAATAACAAAGTTGATGGCTACTTCCGGCATTTGCGGAAGTGGCGCCATTCTTTGTGCACTCGTGTCTGATATGTCAATTTCTCTTTGGATATCATTAAGCGATGCAGTTGGATTTGCAGCAAAATACACCAGTACAGTTATTTCCTGTTCTTCAGAGTCTACCACAGGCTTCCTTTTTTTGTATTTTTGTTTGAAAGATACCGTTATTCGTGAAATGTTGTAGTAATTTGCGAATTGCGAATAAAAACAAAAGAATAACATCAAGCGACTTAATTTTTTTATCAATTTTCCACAAGAAGTAACTAAAACATGGAATATCTCGGAAACCGTTTGAAGCAGCTTTTGACATTTTGCATCAAATTAAAGGTCTGGGAAAAAGGAAAACAAGGGTGAAGAACAAAATGGGGGGTGCCATTTGAAAAAATGGAGTTATACGGATATTTAAAAGTTTAAAAGTTGAGTGCTTTGAAAAAGTGACGTAGTCTCACTTTTTTAGACTGTTACGCATACCATAAGAAAAAAAAAACTGTTTTGCAATATCTCTCACCGTTTTCGAATAATAACTTTTTAGCGCATTTCCACAAAAATAAAAAAAAAATGCGCTATTGTGGCCACTTTGTCCGTCCGTCCGTCCGTCCGTCCGTCCGTCCGCTAACTTTGCGACGCTACTAGTTTTTTATCTTAAGAGCTATTGTTCTACTTTTTTCGCTATTTGGTTCGTTATGGTGTCGAGTCTTGTACCAAGGAAGGAATTTTTTCTGTACCGCTTACTTACAAAAAACCGTTTTTTACATGTTCCATAATTTTACACTTTTGCCGTTTATTAACGATCCTAGAGATCGTTTATAATTTTGCATTGCTATCTGTCGCCTGCCGGTTGGTCTCTCCGTCTGTTCCTTTGTCTGTCTGTCCATCTATCTGTCCGTGTGAACGATAACTTTGTTTAGAAATGTTCGATCGCTTTTACATCTCCGTTAGTTATGAACTGAATTGCATGAAATTCAATATGGGCATAGCTTTAGCCATATAATACGCAATGCCAAAAGTTGAATCGAATCGATTCAAAATTCACAGTGCCCTTTTCGCATCTCGACCATTTATAAACCGAATTGCAAACTTTTTTACTTATAAAAGTATTTGAATGAAATTTGATACATAGGCACTTGGAATAAAGGAAAATCAAACGCCAATTTCAAAATTTGGTTTTGCGCATGCGCAGTGCCAACTTTTTTATTTATGGAAGAATTTAAACGAAATTTGATACATAGGCACTTGGGATAAAGGAAAATCAAACGCCAATTTCAAAATTTGGTTTTGCGCATGCGCAGTGCCAACAACGAAATTTGATACATTTCAGGAAAATGCCAATTTCAAAAAAGTTTTTTATTTATGGAAGAATTTAAACGAAATTTGATACATAGGCACTTGGGATAAAGGAAAATCAAACGCCAATTTCAAAATTTAGTTTTGCGCATGCGCAGTGCCAACTTTTTTATTTATGGAAGAATTTAAATGAAATTTGATACATAGGCACTTGGAATAAAGGAAAATCTAACGCCAGTTTCAAAATTTAGTTTTGCGCATGCGCAGTGCCAACTTTTTTATATGGAACTATACTTAGGCGCTTGGAACAAAGGAAAATCTAACATTAGTTTTAAAATTTAGGTTTGTGCATGCGAGTTCCAACTTTCTTATTTAGAAAAGCATTGAAATAAAATTCTTCGCATAAACTGAAATTGAAGTAGCACGTCAACAATGGATTGCCCATGTGCAACGCTATCTTTCATATTTGTGGGCGGATTTTACGATTTTAACAGAAGTTGCATCTTACAAATGGGAAATGAATGCAAGTGGAAATGCGCTTTATGTAAATCGTTTACGATTACTTTTTAACTTGTTAAAATTACCTCTGCAAATTCAATTTTTGACACAAAAACTTGAATATCGGCGAAGCCCTTGGAGCAAAGGGTCAACTATGGGGTATCGTTGTACTCCAAATTCGACATAGAATCCGAAAATGTAGAAAAAATAGGGGGTCCCTATTTAAAATAACAAAGTTGATGGCCACTTCCGGTATTTCCGGAAGTGGCGCCATTTTGAAAATATTTTAGTTCAATTCAGCATGTGCCAAAACCCTTAAAGGACTTATCAGTTTAGCTTAATTTTCAAAGGTTTTCCATATCTTTCTAACTGACGCTCGTCAAGAATGACCCTGTATACATATATTTTTATCTCGATTTTTATATGGTGATGGCCATCATTTCGAGTATTTACGGCGGCCTTAAAAGCCTTGTTTAAATCGATCCACCTTAGGGCCACAAATTATATAATAAAAATAATTCCGGAAAAATTAGCTTAAAAAATAAAATTTTGAGGGTATAAAATTTTCTTTGACCTGAATTTTGGATTAGGAACAAGATATCGATATGCGATTTTCGTGAGCTTGTTTAGGCATCATTTAGCTACTTTTTCATGAAAAAAAATCAAACCAACGCATTTAGTTTTTTTGAGAAAATTAACCATTTCTGTCGGAATGTCGAAAAAAGCCGAGAAAAAAGCCCTCAAGCGGCGATATGTGAAACTAACAAAACTTCAAATATTATAATATTTGTAGCCGAATAATAACTCTTTTCAATTAACCCGAGTTTGTTAAAATCGGTTCAGTCATTTCGAAGATACAGGGTGTTCTTTACGGAAACCTTTGAATACCCCCCACCGCTTTATTTTTAGAGATACAGCAAAAATTGTCAAACAAAAAAGGTTCAGATTATCGTCGTCTTCAAAGACCGGACATTTTTTTGTTAGGTTAATATAGCGGAATTAACAGAAAAATCACTTTTTTAGACTCCAGATTGCAGTTACGCCCCCTAGCGGCCATTTCAGAAACTTAAACATATTTTCCAGGTTTTTCTCGTGGTCGTTTTAGTAATAGTAATTTTTTACCGCAAACCTCTACGATGGACAGGTTCCCAGATACAGTACCTCGCATTCTTATTTGGCCACCCTGTATTTATTTCACGTTTACTTAACCCAGGATAAAAGACATAAAACCTAGAATCAAAATTTAAGTAATAATTTTGACAATATACTGACGCTTGCAAACGAGCTTGTAAATGCCCAATTTTTCTTACAAATCGAATAATCTATAAAACTCTCGATAAAACTACTAGTTTTTCGGATATTAAAAATATAATAAAAAAGACGTACAGTTACACGTAGAATTCAAAAATGCATTCAAATACAGGGGGTTCTATTTAAAAAAATATACCACTTTGGCGCCCAACTTTGTGGGCGGACCCTGTATAATTCCAAATATTTTTAAAATGTGGAGAATATTCAACCATATCATAATACAAAAGCACTCCATCGAAAAATCTTATCTTCAAGGCATTAAGTTACTCCGCGCAATCGTTGACACCCTGTACAATCAGTCAAAGCTATTCAGAAAACCAAAGATGGTCACCTAAAGATTACACTCAATGACGTAACTGAGACAAGGGAAACGATTAGCAGGAAATTGGCGGAGGCTAAACTGACCATTCGAGGAGATAGACCAGCTCATGCAAGACAAAGATGTGGAGAATCCTGTGCTTGGAATCTTGGAGGGAACTGGGCAGGCTGAAGGCGGCGGAGGACAAAATTAGACACACTTCTACGTATTTGAACGGGAGTAGCAGCATGCAGGGTGGGCAGAGGGTAGAAGTAATCAAGTGCATAAGTCCTGGGAGATTCGTGAGGAGGGCCATAGATGTAGAGAAGCTCGGGAAAAACTGCTTCAACTGCGGAAAAGTAGGGCACCTAAGGGATAAATGTCAAAATAACAAAAAAATGCTATATATGTGTGAGATAGAAGGCCACTCTCCCGTGACTATGTCGTACCCCAAATTCAAGATAGGCGGAACAAAGTAGGAGGGCCAGCAAACAAGAGTCCAAATAACCTAGAAGGAAGAGTCACACTAACATAACAACGATCTATTAGGGTACCTAGCCAGTTTCTAAATAAAAGCGTAAAAAGTGCGTTGGCGCTAGATGAGCAGCACAAAGTGCTAGGAAAGCCTCACAAGCATCTACTCGATGAAGGCAGAAACAAGCGGATTTTATGTGAGGTGCCACGCAAGAGTGTGTCGACTGCGAGTTTGAAGGCGACAAGGCACACGCAGTATTCGTGTGCTCCAGATGATACAGAGAACGAGAGGCTTCGAAGCTAGGGGATACATTAAGCCTAATCTACACAATTAGGATAATGTGTAAGAAGAATACCAATTGAAATTGGGTGGAAGAGTTTTGCAGCGCAATAATTACCACTCGAGAAAGAGAAGAGCACACAAGAATACAGTGATTTAACATTCAGTTGTATATTACTTGTCGAAAAAACCCCCCTAACACATTGAAGCGATTTTATAGATGGCTCCACCTACTGATGGAATTTATCCGCGCAGATTGCCAGCGCCTTGATTTTTGGGGTGTCTATTGCCATTTCTTTTCCTTAGTAAACCGCATCGAAGTCCACTTCGTTTAAACAAACCATATCAAAGCGAGGATGAAAGCGAGGTAGAACGCATGGAATTCTAATTGCCATCTTCCGATCTCTGGTGATTGGATTCATAATTTGAGAATTTCCGAAGTAATTAGTTTGGACGGGATGCACCTGTGCTCCCAGTGAGGTTAGCCATGTTACATTTCGTTTAGGTTTGGCCTGTAATTTCCATCGACAAATGCTGCTTCATCTACGACGAAAGAAGAGGGGCTAGCTTTGATTTCTTTTAGGGTCCAAGTTCCATACACGTTTTTCGTTGCCCACTAATTCTTGTTCGACCTGCGGGTGCCGCCGCCCTTGGCTTACTTCCACATCTACGGATAGCAAGCGGCCATATTGCTGCGAAATAGGTCACAAGGTCATGAAGGAGATTTAACATCCGAGGATCGACCCCCATATGGGACAACCTCCGTAACTCTTTAGCGTTTTATTCAGGGTGCAATTACATGTAAGTAATTTGTGAACATCAGTTAAGTTATCGAGTTTGAAATGCGAATGTTGTTGGAGACTTCCCATTTCCTTCTAAAGGGGTTGGCCAATTAAGGACCGTGCCTGGTATAGAAGCAGATTACGAGTAGAGCGAGACCCTTCAGGCATTAATAGAGTAATTATATATGTACCGAGACTTGGCAGGTTTTTTTTTTGAGAACTAAATGAACTAAAGAGAATCAAGTAACTGAGAAAAGCCGCAACACTGCGGGACAAAAGGGGCGGGGTATTCCTTTGGTGGTTAGCTTGCACGCCGATATAAATTTGATGTAGGTCGTCCCTAAAACCCTCAATGATAGTTAACTTTAATATCTTTGAACCTTTTTTCTACCTCTCTACCCTCATCTCTACCTATACCTATATTTTGAAAATAGCGAATTTTTCGAAAATGTATAAAAATGTGTAAGAAATGTCTAATGGTTAGGAAAAATTGAAACGTGCAGCAAATTGTTGAAAAGCATCGGAAGTCCTTAATCGTCAGCACCTACTTTCGTTTTCCCCATGGAGGTACTTGTTTAGAATGCCGATTAAAACATAATTGATCCCGCCGCTCACATTCGTTATGATAACACAAATTACCTTATCAGTACTTTGTTCACACTTTTACACCATCAACAATTATTTATAGAATTTTATCATAAACGTCAGAAGATATTTACAAAGCGAACGCGTATTAATACATGGTGAAAAAATTCTTCTTCGCATTGGGTCGCAAGGCTATTATAATTCCATGGCGTCATCGTAATACGGCAGAAACTTCTGCGATTTTTAAAGAAAAATATCACCATAGAGGCAAGTCCGAGTTTCTTAGCAATTCCAATGCAATGCAATGTTCTTCTTACCTTCTTGACATTTCGACATTATGTACTTTCTAATCGGTTAACGGTTAATAAGATAAGCATAATTACACTTCACTTATAAGCGTACATATACACTTCGGATTTAGTAGGTACTCCTTGAGGTACTCATCGAAAATAGAAGGTAAAAAAAATGAAGGAATTGGTCACGTCAACCTTCACCCATTTCTCAACTGACTTCCACCATATTTTACTGAGTAATCACGCACGGGTTGCGTCAAAATCGAGGTCAAAATGAATTCTACACTTACGCACTTGTCGTCACTAGGACTTTCGTGTTTAATGCCGTAAGAAACTTACGTTAATTTTGGAAAAGCAGCTGTAGTGCATAATGAAACGGTTTTAGAACATTATTTTATCAACAAAAGTTTAAAGTGTTTCCCGTCTGAACAGCCATAAGAAAGAAATTTTGTCTTTTAGGTAATTCAACAAATCGGGTCGAGTGATCGAGCACAGTGTAGTAGAAAATAAATGAGGTTTCGTAATTCAGTAGACGAGTGTTTGTGTATTAGTGCCACATGCGCCTGAATATCGCAGATTAAATAAGAGAAAACTGTAATTAATTTTGAGGTTTTCCTTATTAATTTGTGATCGAGCGCCTGCGTACGGCTTAATATGTCCAAACATAAATTGTTGTCATTGTCAATCAATTAATTGTGTGTTTAGCATTCTTCCTGAATGTCAATCTGGTTTTCGTAAAAACAGAGGATGTACTGATAATATCTTCATCCTTTCATCTGTAATTTACTTTCATCTACGCTTGTCTAAAAGGAAGATATATGCTGCATTTATCGATTTCAAACGCGCTTTTGATAGCGTCAATCATACATTACTGTACAGGAAACTGTATTTGGCTGGTGTAAGTTCCAAAATAGTGAGAACAATCAAAAATTATTATGATAATGCTGTTTTTGCGATCACTTCAAGTGGGTTGCAGAGCAGATTCTTTGATATATCATGTGGAGTATTACAAGGTGAATCACTGAGTCCTCTCTTATTCTCAATATTTATTGGAGACATAGAGAACTACTTCAGGAACTGTGGCCACTCTGGTATAAACATTGATAACTACACGGACTTAATTCTACTACTCTATGCCGATGATCTAGTCATTCTGGCGGACTCACCTGTAGACCTTAATGGAAAACTGGTTTCTCTAGCAAAATATTCTGCTGAAAACATGCTCACAGTAAATACTGAGAAAAGCAAAATTGTAATTTTTAGGAATGGTGGATTTGCTGCTTCATCAAGTAATTCATTTTACTTTAACGATACACGACTTGAAATTGTTAATAGTTTTAGCTACCTTGGTGTAACCTTTTCGGCCTCTGGCAAATTTTCTAAAATGTCTTCCTTGACAAAGACTAAAGCAAAAGGAAGTATAGGTTCCGCCATGCAACTTCTTTCAAAAAATAAAATAAACTCCTGGACCACGAGAGAAACACTGTACCATTCTATTGTAATTAACTCTCTAGCACACTGCGTTGGCATCTGGGGACTTAGATATCCCGATGTAATTGAAAGAGTTCAAATCTCTTATTACAAGCAACTACTAGGCTTGAGCAAAACAACTCCAGATCACCTTATTCGCTTAGAGACAGGCTCATGCCCGTTATTTGTAATTGCTATAAAAGCTGCGCTTTCTTGGTTACACCGAATATATGGAATGCCCAACGGTAGACTACCCAAAATGTGCCTTAACCGTCTGCTACATCTAGACTCAGCTAATACCACTGTATCTAATAAAAATCTCACTCTTAATTGGATAACTCAACTCAAAGATGTATTCACAGAGCTAGATTTACTCCATGTGTGGACTGAACTGACAACAGGGAACGTTAAACCACACATAAGTGCAGTTGTTGAAAAATATAGAAGTTACTCATTTGATAAAGATATCTCCCAACTTCAATTGTCCACGTACGCATTATTTACGCGTTTTTTTTCATATGATGGTAATACGTCTAATTACCTAACCTTTAAGTTACCCATACACATGATACGATTACTTTCGCAAATAAGGCTATGCTCAAGGAAAGTGATCACCTTCAAAATACAACAAATTACCTACAGAATATACACAGACGAGATGTGCACCCTTTGTAATCTTAATGATATGGAAACTCTAGAGCACATAGTTATTAAGTGTCCTATGTTTCAACCATACCGGGATGCTTATATCAGCCATATTAAATCTGTTCAGGACCTTTTGGACAATCTTAACAACGAGTCTACACAAATCACCCGATCACTTTTTAATTTTATTACCCAAAGTCTAAGACTACGATCCTTTATCATGAATGAATAATTGTTTTCGTTTATCTTGGACCTATTTATTTTTTTTTTTTTTGTATGAAGATGTACTAAAATTAAGTTAAAACTAAGTAAAACTATACTGGTAGGTACATTACAATAGGTAGTTACTATTATTATTATTTTCCTTTGTAAGCTTGATTAGTGTTTAGTAGTGTAGGTATGTTAGTTTAACGCTAAACTCTGCAATAAGTTTTTTTGTTAAGAAAATTACTAAATGCAATAAAAATTATTATTATTATTATTGTGTGTTTATTTGAATCGACCCAGATAGAGTTCTAATATTTAGATTTTTTTATTTCTGCCAAAGATTTATCTCAGGTGTTGTAATTGATTCTTTGGAATTTACGGAAGTTGATCGACGATACTGAGTCCCCTAAATTATTAATTTCGAGTCATTGTTAGGATTGCGCTTTGTAGCGAGCGTGCACGAGGAGAAGTTTCATTTTTTGATTTATTTGAGTTAGCTGGACAGGTGTTTTGTGAGTGGTGTAGTTTTTAAGATCTCTAAAAAGAGTAAACAATTTGCTGTATGTATGACAACATGAAACATATGGTTGGGTGCGTTATCACAGTCACTTTCTCTGTCCGTCCGTCTGTCCGAGGCCCTAAGCCTAACTAGTCCTACAGTTTTCAAGATATTAAGTTCGTTCTTTTTGCATTCGATAGCGTATAGCTCTGGCACCTGAGTCAAGGAAAATCTTGACGATTAAACTGCGCATGCGCACACTGCGCCATGTCAAATTGTCAACTTTCCTATTTATAGAGATGTTTTTTTGAAATTTTTAACCATAGATGTCTCTAGTATAGATAAGCATGTAAACATCAGATGTGCGCATTCGCAAACTGCGCAACTGTCAAATTTCTTATTTATAAATATTTTTTTAAATTTTAATTACAGATGCTTCCAGGAAAGATAACCGTATCGGGCACCTGAACCAAGAAAAATCGTGACAATTAAATTACGCATGCGCATTATGTCCTCGATTATGTCCGTTCTGTGACCTTTTGGGAACTACTGATCAATGCATGGAAAATGCACTAAAGTTACTCGCCTTAGGGCGAAAACCTTTTTACTTGTTCTGTATATCAACCACATACAATTCTATGTTGTCGTACAGTACTTACGTTGATCGCTCTTTTCAAAGATCTTAAAGAAACATGCTATTTGAGAAACAAGTTGCATTGATTTCCGGTTTAACCGGAATGGATACCCGAAATTTCAATATACCATCGGATAGAGTGTGATGTCGCATACAGAAGTATATTTAACTCTCGATTTAACCCTATTATCTTGAACCTCGTCTTGAACACACTGTATAACATACCAGGTGATTCATTTAACTTGAGAAGATTTAATAACTTGATGGAACCATCTTTTCTTGAAAAAAGTTTCATACAAAGGTTGCATAATTCTAAAGACGATTAATGGGTAGTGAACTCGAGGATGTCCTTGATCTCGACCTTCACGGCCAACTTGAAAAATCAGACCCCCGTAATTTTAAAGTCGGAAACGAAAAGAGTGGGAAATTATCGAGGAAATTATACAATCGCACAGATTTTAATTTATCAATTGCTTTGATCGTCTCGGAACTGTTAAAGATAGCTATAGGAACATGTATTGTCAAAATATGCCCATTTCGATTCTCTATCTCATGGAATAGTAAGAACATGGTCATTCTATTTAAAAAAACTGAGTTTTTAGTCTTTGAAGTTTCATAAATTTGGATATCCATAGGGTCGTACGCAACTTAACTTTTTTTTAAGTGCACTAAAAGAAAGCCCTATTCATTCTCTATGCACTGATAAAAATAGGTTGCCATGACTACAACCGTTTTCAAGTAATCAATTATCAAGGTACCATCTGCATCCGCCATTTTTTTTCTTAAAGTCAAAATGAATCATGAAATTTCGCGTAGAATCCAAAAATGCAATAAAAAATAGGGGTTGCCATTTAAAATAACGAAGTTACTATCTACTTCCGGTGTTTCCGGAAGTGCGGCCATTTTGAAAATATTTTACATCGATTCGGCCTTCAGAGTAACTCCTAAGTACAAATTTTCAAAAACCTACCTATTTTACTTTCCCAGAAACTTTTAACTAAAGCTCCCAAAAAAACACCCTGTATAACACATCTTGGGCCGGTTGCACAAAGGCAGTTTAAATCTCGTTTAGATTAACGCAATTGATTAAGACATATGACTAGTTGAAAACGTCAAATTTCAACCAATCTTAAACCTTAATCCACTGGTTAAACTGGATTAAATTGCCTTTGAGCAACCGGCCCATTGTGACGTAAATTTAAATACGTGAGTTATTTTTTTACAATTAATTAACAATAAATGTATAAGAGTCTTGAAATGAATTGATTTATAACAGTTGCAATATACACATATACACAATTTATAACAACGCGAACTATTTATTACTTAGGCGCAGTAAACTCGAGTGTTTCCGAGTGGTCGGGAGTAATCTCGAATGTTCTAGTACAAAACGCGTCATATTTCTCGGAAAGAATGCGTCACATCCGCCGTTCGTTCATTATCACCGATAACTAATCTTTCATGGCGCTTTATGTCTTTTGGGATTTCTGGAATACCCGCTACAATATATACCTAATATATGCAAATAACAAATACAACGCAGTTAAATATTCCTTTAATAGTTATTATACTGGTATGGGAAAAAATAATAAACAACAATAGGTAATTATTGAATTATGCGTCACGCGTGTCAATTGTTACTGCAATATTTCAAAACCAAATTGACGATGATTGGACACGTTGAGGCGAGCGTTGAGTACCTACACAGGAATCTACTGCCAATTTCTTTGTTACTGTCTAAATACTGTCTCGGTTACCGCCTACATAATGCCAGTAACTGCTTATCAACGCTTATTGATTCTCTCGTTAATTCTGTTATTGCTTAATGCCAGAATACCAAATTTAATGCTTGTAATGCTAATAAAATGTACACCAAATGCCAGTAGTGGACGATCCCTCATTCACACATATAATTTTTGTTGGGTTTCTTTCTAGCCTGTCAGACCTCGCGTCAGACCTGCTATAATTTTTTCCCTACTGATAAGTATACAAAGGTATCGCCGAGGGTATCGCATAGGTAGTACTTGGGTAGTACCTTTTAGCGTTTTAAATAAAATCAAATGTCAATAACATGGTTTTTCGCGGTTTTTCCTCGGGTTTTTCGTTTCATGGCAGTATGCAAACAGAACCTGATAGTACCTGGCCGAGGGGTGAACCACTGGTGAAGTATGGTGTACAAGTGTGATGAAGTCCGTGAAGTTCATATGAAGTTTTGGTGAAGTCCATGAAATATTGGTGAAGTCCGTGAACTATTGGAAAAATGCATGAGGTTGTGGCGAAGTTTATAATCAAATCCGTTAACAAAAATCGTACGGTAGTTCAATTCACGGTCGTAACCTAACCACTATGTAAAATTAAATAAATTTTTGCGAAATAAAACTGAAAGCGCTGAAAGCGAGGCTGAAAGGTAAGTTTTTTATCCGCAAAAGTATGGCATTTATTTATGAATGACTAACTATGCCCATTTCTACAAAACAAAAGGACAGTTACACAGCCGATAGACGCCCTGATGAGACAGCGACTCGCAGACGTACTGATAGTCCTTGCGTCGTATTTATGTGTAGGTACAAAGATCGTAAATTGTTTCCTTTTAAAAATTTAATAAATCCTTTCCTTTATTACCATCAGGTTCAGGTAGCTAAATAACACTTCGATAACACTTTTATTAGGTATATTAAAATAAAATCGACAGACGGAAAATTTGTCACGTGGATAGCGGCTTTTGTTTTCCTTAAAATTTCAGCACCCTCCACAACTTAGTACATCAGCCCCTTCCAAATCAAGTTTCTGGCCACGCCATTGAGTTATTTACGACTATAACGTCAATCCCGAGGTCAATACTATCCCACAAACAACACCATTAGCATAATTCTTGAAAATAATCCCCTAAAAATGCAACCTGTTGTAAAAGGATTAAGAGTTGCTTATTGGGTTCAGCCTGGTAATATGTTACAATACCTTTTACAACACCTAAGCAATATTCTCCCGCTTATTTTGTTTGTTGAAATGAAATTTTGAAAAGAAGAATTGGACACCTTTATATGGTATAAAGAGCCAGATATCCAATCTGTTAATCAAAGATATATTTTAACAGGGCCCATTACATTAATAGGAAGTGAACCATTTAGTATAACTGCATAGGTCTAACAGAAATTTGATCAGGCTTATAAAATCACAACTCCTGTACAGATAAAGATAAAGGGCCATTTTTTAAACCGAAATAGATTAGTAAATGGTTGGGTTAGAAGGTAGTAGCAGGTTATTGATATTTACTTTCTTAGTAGATGATTAATGGGAGGACATTCAAAATCCTCCGACACCCCCGATTGATTTTGCCTTTGAAAGTACTTTCCTCCGATAAACCGTTTTCGAGATATTCGCTCAATGGATATATTTCTTTAAGATGTCCCAATCGCCCTTTGTGAGTACCCTCTTCCAACAATCTGTTGTGGAGATATAAGGGAATATATCCTTTCGTTGAGACCTTTAATTAGAATATCATGAAATATGAACTTGAAAAAGAGTCTCGCGGTAACGTTATAGTTTGTGCACACCAATGTATTTCGATGAGACCATGAAGGGTGGAACATGTGTTTACCCCCCCCTTTTTCAAAATTTTTACTGCACCACTAAAGCCATGCGTATGCAAAATCTGAGACCAATTGATTGCCGTATGTAACAGTAATGCACGTTTTACTTTTATTTTCAAAAACAGCATCTCAGGAAATAATTGATGGAGGCCACCTCCCTTAATACAGCGAAATTTGATGACCGTGTGGCACACCTTCAAGGTATAGGCTACATATTCCAGGGCTCTGGGACCATTCCCCTAAAAGTAATTCAAAACCGCAAAAGTGGGTCCGACGGACGGGCAAAACTCAAACAAAAGCACATTTTTTTAAATTTCTTAAAAAAAATTGATTCTTTTCAATTTCGTCTATGTACTTACCTCTATGTATAAACAAAGTATGTTTTTATTTTACTTTATATTACCGTTTCGTTTTTGTTATGCGTCTATTATCATTTATATCAATACATTCTACATCTTTTACTGCTTTGAGTGCTTTGTTTTAATTGCAAGAACTCTAGAAAAAAGGATGAGATTTTGTCCAGTGCAAAATATCAGTGAAGTTCATAAAGTATCAGTGAAGTCCGTGAAGTTTTTGGTGGAATACATGAAGTGACGGTGAAGTCCGTGAAGTTCGGTGAAGTATTGATGAAGTCCATGAAGTATTGGTGAATACGTGAAGTATGAAGTTTGGTGTACACGATTTTGCCTAGCGATTTACCCCTCGTACCTGGCAGTACATATGCAGGACCGCGTAGTACCTACATCGCAGTACATCGGCAGGACTTAGCAGTACCTACCTACCTAGCAGTAAACAGAATTACTGGCAGGACAGGGAGAGTAGGTACACCAAGTACTGCCAATTTCGGCAGTATGTGTACAAAAGTTCGCACCGTGAAATAGATACCCCTCGTACGTATACCTAAGCCGAGACTTAAGCAAAACGACTAAATTCGAAAAAATGGCGCGTGCGTGTACATATAAATTTTATTGACGATATTTATGAGTAGATTTAATATCAGTCAATAATAATAAATATTATATTTTTGCCTCGATTTTTGCCTATTGCTGTATTGCTATTTCCGAGGCTATTTCTAACCCAAGAAATATGCAAGTTCTACTGGCGGATGGTAATTTAATGCTAACTTCACACGGATTTTTTTTTCAATAGACCTCGCAATAAACCCATCATCCAGAACGAATCCAGAATGTAGCCAAGAAAGCGTTGGTCGGGGCGTAGGTAGTTCAAATAGAATTTAAAGATCTGAATTGATTGGATTATTCAGTAGGTAGTCACAGTTGCGATTTTTGAGTTGTAGTTGGGAGAAAAATTGGAAAAAATGTTGCGTATGTGTATGTCCTCTCAGTCCTCTGATATCTATGGATATCTTGGGGACACCTAGCTATTAGGTACTGTGCACAATGGATATCTACTGCGATTTTGCACTCAAAATGTTACGGCTAAATTCACAGTAAACTTATGTGAGGAGTCCATGCCAGTGAAGTTTGACAACCAAATTTTACGTAGGTATTCTTTTTGATGCGGAAACTGCTGCGAAAATATTCCTTACGAGAAACAAACCTGGCCACAAAAACCCGTAGCAGAAAATATGTATAACTCAATCTGAGTGACTGATCTAGTGACATCTTTTTCTTTATTAATTCAACCAAAGTTTGGGAAACGGGTTTCAACCCCCCACATTTCCTAACTATGATAACTAAGGCAGTTATCCAAATGAATGTACCTATACCTCATGGTAGAAGTGACATTTTTCATTGATTAAACCGAAAAGAAATGTGCAATAAGGCAAAACATCAAGTTAATTACGAGGGGTAAATCACTAGTGGAAATAGGTGTACAGGTACGTGGAAATAAAATGGAAATATGTGGAAATAAAGTGGAAATAAATGGAAATAAATGGAAATAAGTGGAAATAAGTGGAAATAAATGGAAATAAGTGGAAATAAGTGGAAATAAAATGGAAATAAGTGGAAATAAAGATGAAATAGAACGGAAATAAGTGGAAATACAGTAGAAAAATTTCAATTAGCTACAAAAACGATGAATCATACTGAACGAAAAAGTGTTAAGTTTACTTAAGGTACTTTCTATCCCAAACTCTAAAAATGACGAATCAGGTAGATATCCTTCAACGAAAACAATACGTTTTTGTATTGGTAACTCGTAAAACCGCCTCGAAAACCGTCTAGTAGGTATCCTTTTTCAGCACTGTAGGCAGAAGTTGCAGTATTGCACAACGGGTGAATATTTTTAAATTACAGTTGTAAGCGAAGTTATAGTAACGGTTGTACCTCGTGGCTACTAGGCTACAATTATTAATTTTAATAGCATAGTGTGGCGCGAAGTGTCAAAAGCAGTGTGCTTGGTAGTGTGCTCGCGAGTGTGCTCGGTAGTGTGCTTTTGATTTGAAGACGGCAAATCTGAGGACAAATCTATCTTTTTTATGTTTATTATATCACAATCAGAAGAGGGTAAGAACATTTTTTTTCTCCTTAGAACATACATTAACATAATCGTCTTTTAGTTAAAAACCGTCACAGAATGCCTTAAATGATTTAACATTGAGGAATAATTGCATAAGTTGCCATAGCACATTTCGGATCCTTAACACGGTTTTTAACTATGGCGTCTAATACATCACCTGAAAACGAAACCCGAGACGAAACCCCTACAAGTGCCACAGAAAAAGGGGAATTAGCAGATTTATATGAACGGCCGGAAAATGAATTAAACATTAAATTACCTCCCTATCTAAAAAAATTGCTCAATCTAAACGGATACGACAGTGCCTCTTTATTAGCTACAATTAATGACAATGACATATTAGAAATAGAAACCTTTGCTAGGGAGACTTTACCAACAATCATCAGTGAATCTGATTATGAAGCATATTACGGAATTTTTAAAACAAACGTGCAGGCTTTTAAAATAGTAAGTGGTCATAGAAAGATGCTTTCAATGATCTCACTTTTTTACAAAACATTACTCCAAAAAAAAGAATCAAATCTGAAACTGGCACCGTCACCCGCACCAATACAACTTTCTTGTGAATCTGCAACAACCTCGGCAACAACTAAATCTATAACCGAATCGCAAAATAAACCATTAATATGTTTAAATGTTAATATAAATGATGAAAATTCACACATTAAGCACATCGCTAGAGATTTTTTGAAAAGCAATTTCGGGTATGCTGCGAATGATGAAGATTTAGAGACGAAAATCAACATAGAAGGTAATGGGTCATTATCAGGTTCTATACGATGTTTTAAATGTGGTAAACTAGTGAAAATCTACAAAATAGCCAGAAACAGCAATCAAAAGGCTCGTTGGATTCTTACAAACTATTACACCCATTTGAAAAACCACATAAAAAATGAGGGTCGATGTCAAAGCAAAGTGCGAAAAGATCAATCTCGGGAACAACACACCTATCCGACTATAGAAAACTATTTCTCAGCAACACCGAAGGTCAAACCTGGTTCACACTCTCGCTCACACCGTAATGATCTTCAAACTGTTCCCTTGGAGGGGTTATGTGAACCACAAGCTGGTCCATCATCTGGGTCCTTAGTAAAAGTGCACACCTTACGCGATATCACTATAAAAAAAGGAAAATATGTTGAAAATGTCACTGAAGATCTGAATGATCTGGAAAATCAACAAGTAACTTGTTCTAAAGGAAGAAATGATGTGGACCAAATCGAAGAGTTCATTCCAAATCAACGGATTCCAGAACCCAAACAACGTAAACGGGTAAGGGTGTTAAGTAGTTCCAGTAACTCCGAAAGTAACTCCGAGGGCCATTCATATAATAGGCAACGTTCGGATTTTTGTAAAAGCAGAGCCGCGCAAATCGAGACGAAAACAACTCACGGCTGTGCTGAAACATCGACCGATAAGCTATCGAAGAAATTGGTTTTGGTACAAAGTACTGTACAAGGACATGAAGACGCAATAAAAAAAGAAAGCAAGTGGACACAGAAAAAATACAGTAGGAAAGAGAGAAGACGTCGATCACGTGAAAAACAAGATGACAGACAGCCACTCATCTCAAATTATGCAAAACATTTAAATGCTTCGGAAATGATATTAAAAGAAAACAAACAATTAAGAGAAATGATCATGAATATTCTACCGTCCCATAAAACTGAACATGTTGAAGATAACCTAAATAACACAGATTGTATCAGTTCGTTTTTAAAGATACTACTGAATACTGCTCTCCAAAATAAAGACAGAGTGAGAAACAATATGTTTGATCCTAAACTTTTACAGTTTTGCGTGTATTTATTTATTGTAAGTGGAAGATTAAGCTACGAAACTCTACACGCTAACTTACCTAGTTGTATACCCTCGACGTCGACAATACTTCGAAACATTCATAATCTTCATCACACACAAGAAGGAAAATTGCAATTTTTAGAGTTGAATGAGTTTTTACTCAAACGGAACTTACCAAAAGTAATATGGGTAAGCGAGGACGCTACAGCAATTACGAACAAAATACAGTACTGTTCAAAAACTGATAGTATTGTTGGATTTGTGAAACCATTGGGTCCAGACGGTTTACCACAGGAAAATATATATCCAGCTTCTTCAGCAGTGGCGATTCAAAAATACTTTGAAGAAAATCCCCGTGCAAATTACGCGTACATAATTATGGCACAAGTTCCAATTGATAGGAGTCCATCTTTTTGCATAGGAATCTTTGGAACGGACAACCGATTTACACACCTTGATGTGTCACGACGATGGGCTAAGATACAAAATGAAGCTAAAAAGTATGGAATCACCGTTCTAGGATTTTCTTCTGACGGTGATACAAGACTGCTAAAGGTCATGAGAAAGACATCGAAGTTTCACTGTGACTATACCGACCAGAATAATGATATTGGTGTTAAAGATCTTGTAGACGGCGAAGATTGGAAATCTCGGTGGAAATGGTTTAATATGAAAATGGATAATGACAATATTTGTGTACAGGATACTATACACATCGCAACAAAATTAAAGACGAGATTCTTAAACCAGAATGTAAAGTTGCAAATGGGAGATTTGGAAGTTTCTCAAAATTATATAAAGCGACTTATAGAAGACGAAACCAAAGACAAACACCTATTGACTCTCTCTGATTTAAAGGCAGATGATAAGATGAATTTTAAGGCTGCCGAAAAATTGTCATCAGAACTGGTTACGTCCTTATTAGAAAAAATGCACGACGGTGTAAATGGAGGAGCTGCAAGAGCTACTATCATATATTTGAAAATAATGCGTTACGTTATTAGATCTTTTTTGTTTAAGGAAGAAACAATTAAAAACAGAATTCATTGCTTGTGGTATTGTGTATTTTTCCTAAGGATTTGGAGAGATTGGTTACACAATAACGATTCTGTCTCTTCTCAAAAATCTTTTATTTCTTTAAAGTGCTATTTATGTGTCGAACTTAATGCCCATGCAATGATAAAATTAATTAGACGGTACAGAGACGATAAAAATTTACGAAACTGCAACTTTACTCCGTGGTTGTACAGCTCCCAGCCATGCGAACAAATGTTTAGGGCCACTCGATCGTTGACTTCTACATTTTCAACAATAGTGAATTTCAGTCTTCTGGAAATTTCCCAAAGAATCAATAAAATTCAATACATTAATAATGCAGTAGCAGATTTGTGTGATAACTTTGTATTTCCACGAGAAATACACAAAAAAATTGGTGGTATGCAGCATAGTACCGATGTATTGCAATTCGACCATATAACAGACGATTGTATCGAAGACTGGGTTAAAAATTCTTTGAATGAAGTAAAGAAAGATTGTGAGCTATTAAATATACCTTTCAACGATTCATGGCAAAGTATTAAATATTTGCATAGCTACCACAGTGATGACAATGAACAACTTGAAGAAGGTGATACAAACAATACCCAACATATTTTTGGGATCGCTAATGAGGATACAGCATGCAACAACAAAACTAACTCTTTCGATGAAGTAGTGAAAAATGGAATAAACGAATTATTAACTGAAGACTCGATTTCTATGGAAGAGAATGAACAACCCGATGATGTTTCTAATGATCTCTTGAAAGGCTTTGGTGATACGTTACAATTAAAGGACTGCGGAAAACGTGATAAGAATTCCTCTTTTATAGATGTAAGAGTTGGCGATAAAGAACTCACTATTCGAAAATCATCGTTATGTTGGCTTCTGACTAATCAATCTTGCAAGATGAGTGCTGATCGGTTAATGAGATTTCGAAACTCTCAAAATTCTCCAGTGGCAAACAGTGATCATCAAAATAAATATGACCCTGTCATAGTCAACGAAAACTATTATGCCGTATATTACTATGACAACTGGTATATTGGACGTGTCTTAGAAGAACCATCCCCCAAAATGTATGTAATTAAGTTTCTTAAAGAATCGTTAGATTCATACGATTGGCCAAAAACAGACGACATTCAGAATGTCAGTGCAGAATATATTTTTTTTGGACCTATCACTATGTACGGTACAAAACCTATGACAATAAGTAAGTTTGATAAACAAAAAATTGTGGTCAAGTACAAGGCTTTGAAGCGCAAAGAATGTAATGATAAATAATATTACTGTTGTAGGTATGTATACCTATTCTATATTACTCGTTAGATTTTAGTTAATTAAGCAATATGTCATACTAATTCCGTTTTATGTATATTAACCTCAATATTAACATTATTAACTAGAACAATGTGCATCTTATTTTCTTATTATTCTTTTGCGTTAAAAATAGTTGTTATGAACCATTTTTTAAGAAATAAAATAAACCTTTTTTCAAATAAAAGGAAATTTATTTAATATGTGGAAATACAGTGGAAATATGTGCAAATAAAATGGAAATAAAGTGGAAATGTATGGAAATAAAGTGGAAATATGTGGAAATAAAGTGGAAATATGTGGAAATAAAGTGGAAATATGTGGAAATATTGTGGAAATATGTGGAAATATTGTGGAAATATGTGGAAATAAAGTGGAAATATGTGGAAATATTAAGTGTAGTGGAAATAGGTGTACACAAATTACCTGCGTGATTTACCCCTCGGTTAATTACCTCTGCAAATTGAGGAAGTAGGTTGTGCTGATGCCACTGTTTTATTGGGGACAAGTGCATTTGTTTAGTAAACAAATGCAGGTGCGTTTAATCTTATTGACAAAAACATCTCGACGCGAATGGTGATGACGGCGGTATCCGCAGCAGCGTAAGTATTTAGAGGGTGAACGACCTTGTGACTCACCTGGGATCAGGCAGTATAATTTTCTTACTAGCCCGTGCAGCTGGTGTGCATTTGCTTTTTTCCATAGCCATAAGATAGCTGACATCGGCCAGCACTGCTTCCAAGTCCGCCATTTTGCCGTAAGCCACTGCACTTCTCTAAACGCTTTAAATTAACATATTTCGGGAAACCACCACACTACACCTCCATTCCTACATAATAAACGCGATCGGCGTTCGCGTCGGGCTCAGTTCGGCGCCTTCGCAATTTAAATCACATAATAAAAACGGTAGAAATTCAATATGGAGAGAGGATGTACGAAAATTTTAGCGACAAACCCAACCTCATTCGCGGAACTGCAGATTACGCCAACAACAAATCGTACTCAAAATACGACTGATCGCTGATTGGACGGTGCGTCGTTACCTTTGCCGTGCCGCTCGGCTTTTTTCGCCGATCAGCTGATTTTAAATATCAACAGCTGTACGGTTTGACAGTTGATCGACGTCTGCAATATTTTAATTAAAAAAATCTCGGTCCTTTTATTTCGGCCCTTTAAAATAATTTTCGTTGACGAGCATTACGGAAATTGACTCTCATCCGTTGTTTATGCTTAAAAATGCGCTTCTCGATGAATATAAAGGTTTTTGCCCTTCTGGTATAAAGTAATTGAATAGGTACTTGACTCTTGACAAAAACAGTGTTTAAAAATTGTGTCAATACCTACTCGATTTCATCAGAATCCTATTACCACAGATTGCTATTACACAGAAGGATAGGCAACCCATGAAGCTTTTGTGTAAAACATCTCAAAACACAGTGGCGTATGATGCATTAGGCCCAATAGCAACACAAAGAATAAACCCGAACGACTACTACATCTGGATGTTACCTACCGTTATCGTTTACTGACGAGTTTTGTATTACTTTTCCTGAAATCGCCTTTTATAATATAAAATTTCAATTTTCATACACAACTTTGCAGTTCGGAAAAGTTGCAGGAGGCATGGAAAGTGTTACTGCATCTGTCATGGAAACGAAAATTCTCTGACATGAAGTAGGTACATATAGACATGAAAATAAAGGTTTCATGATGATTTCAGGAAAAAGAGGTTTATTAACGCCTTCTCGACCTCTCTTTTATATTCTCAGCTCTCTTGATTGTTCCTTCGAGCCTTATTTGATACTTTTTCGACCTTCTAAAGTCCTCATGGCCTTCTTAACGCTCCTCTAATTCGGACATTTCCCGCATCTTTTCACGCTTGCCGCAATCCATCCTGCCTTTATTTGGTTTTTGGTTCACGGCTCCTTTAAGCGTCATTTCCGCCCCCCTGAACGTTCTTTACGCTTTCTGTAAGTTTCTACCCTTCTTTCGAGTTTTCTTTACGGTCCTTCAAACAGTTCTTCCGCGTCCTTCGAACTTCTTCACGTCATCTCCAAATAACTAACGGCTCTTCAATCCTTCTCGGTTCTCTTTTTGCTTTCTCAATGCCTCCTTCGTGCTCGTGCATACTTTCTCCTTGCGCTCTCAACTTGTTCTTCTTGTCTTTTCGACGTCACGTTCTCGATGCTTTCACATCGCTTTCTTTGAGTCTACTTCGAGTCATTCATAACCCTCCTTGAAATCTAATCTACGCTTTTAAATAATCATCTAGACTTTCCGCTTCTTTTGGGCTTTCGTCATGCTTTTTTCGACGCCGTCACCTTCAAACCTTTCTCCGCATTCTTTTCACTTTCTTCGAGCTTTTTTCTTGCTTTCTCGACGCCTCTACTTCGAGTATTCTAGGCGCCTCCTTCTTGTCCTCTCAACGCCTGCTTGACACCTCTTGTCTTCTCGATGCTGTCTCCTTGCTCTCTCGCCTTCCTTCGACCGTTCTTCGCGTCTTCTTTACGCCTATTTCGAACAGTCTTCACTCTGTACCTTTTTACTACCAGCACGTTAGTATTTGGGTAAGAAATGACGCCCACTTTCTGACGAAAATACACGTTTTGAAGCACCAGGAATCCGTATCAAACAAAACCACGATGATGTCGGTCTGCAGGACAAAAAATTTGCTGTGGTTAGCACAGATACCACCCCCACGCCCGCAAGACACCAGCGCATGTGCGATGTATATTCTATCTAAGAATATGAGTACCAAATTTGGTTCCAATCGGTTCAGCCGGAAATGAAATTTTGACACACTTGCGCATGCGCGTTTCTGCCTAATAGCCTAACATTTACTGGGCTAGGACAGGGTCGAGAGAAGGGTGACGGAGATCAAACGGTCGTATTTCGTAATTATCGATGCGATCCATTCCATAGAAACGACGCCGACGGAAGGACTCAAGCTTGCTATTTTTATTATTATTGTCGGTGTTTCTTGTGAGAACTCAGGTCTAGCCTGGTTAACTAATCGCACGGATTAAAATCAAGTAACGATTAGTGTCTGTGTCTGGTGAAGTTATGTAGGGTTCTAAAGAAAAATAAAAATAAAATAAATATTCACACACTCACATTGGAAATCTAGAGATAGTATGTAATTCATACTTACCAACATAGCTATTAATGGCCCCAATAGTCAACGCTATCAGGAAAGAAGAAAACAAAACAAAAATATCATTATAATAATTCCTGTAATTTTATTAAATAGAGTTTATTGTGTAAGTGTTTCTTTGGCTTTGCGTTTGGGTTGAATACGAGTGGGTTGTGATAACGTGGTGTGTTTATGTGAAGAAGGAGTTTTGTGTTTTTTATTATTATTATTATTATTATATTTAAATGATAATAGCATGAGGCAAGCCTATTTATGCTATTTTGTTTAAGCTAAATTCTATCGGTTACGAACGTACAATTAGTTAACAATATTAATCTTTTCTAAATTCTTGTTATCAAGACGATTCTTAAATTGGTAGGTACACATTTATCTTCGACGTCCTAAATTCAAAACTTATGTGTTATTATGATATATGTATATGGATTCTGTAATAAAATAAACAAAAAAAAAGAGAAACTAAGGTCAATTCACTCGTGGCGTAACCACTCATGAAACATCCCTTTCTCGTCTTCTATATAAATACGAGTAACTATTAATTACATAATTTATTTATCTATAATTAAGTTATTAAATAAATTTATAACGGTCCATAAGTAGATTGATTTATAACAATTATTATTTATCAATTATCACTTACCTACTTGTACTTTCAAATTTACAACACAAGCGCGAATTTCACAATTTATCACTTCGGGATCGATGTTGGAACAACTATTAAACACAATTCAGTTTACTTATACAGCAAACGATTCTAGAGTCAGCATATACATCCTGGAAAGAACACGTTACACCTGCTTTTATTCCTTATCGCCGATAACAATCCTTTATCGACTTTGTAACAAAGCACCCGTTTTCCACCCGAAGTTATGACCACATAGTATAGTTGTGAAGACGATCAGCTTTGCTGAACACCCGGTATTTAGATGCGTTTTCGTTACTAAGTAGTTTCTGAATTTACTTATTTGCTCTAGAAGACGACGAGTGAGCTTTTGTGTGTTTTCGTTTTGTTTAATTGTTTGTTTTACCGCCGATAACACACGTAAGTGAAGTAGTGAATTTATCAGTTTTACAACTGTTCCTGTAGGGAGCCACCGAGAGCTCTCTTGTCATAGAAAAAGAGGGCAAATTAATACTTTCGAATTTCAGACATGTACGCCATTATTAGCAGATTTTGTTTTCTATGGTAAATTGAAAGCGAGCAAGGCAATGCAATTATCAGCCAGATAGCGACCACCACATTGATCCTGCGAATTCCAATTAGCAATGGTTGTTAATTGGAATACTGTATCTGGAAATTGGATTGGGGCGTCCTTAGTTCCAAATTAAGCGCGCTTAATTAAGAAAACGACACGCCGACCGATTTGGAATTTCCTAGGTTTCCTCTCTGCAAGAGCCGAATTTTGGATAAGGTAAAGCCGGTGTTTAGGGGGGATTTTTCCCCCTTGCACTTCCGCCAGTTACATTTCATTGCATCCGTACAGTTTCATTTTTGCTTTTACACTAAGTTACCGCACCTTATTGATTGCAGTTGGCTTTTAACGATTTTTTTGCTACCGCTCCGTTAATTTAATAATAATAATAATAATCATGTCGTTTATTAAATCACGCTAATCATATAAGGTAACAAGAATATCTTAATAATAATATGTACAAGTGCGCAATTTAAAAGGGCGAAGTTCAGGTGCTAACGGGAAATCTTCCACTTAACCCTTTGCATTGTAGAAATTAAATTAAATTATACGTGAAGTTAATTATGTGAATATAAAAAAAGAAAAGAATTTACAATTATAACTAGTATAAGCGTGCTTGCTTATATAGTGTTGACCATTATTATCTTGAATTTGTACAAAATTGGATCTTGTCAAATAGATATGCAGGTTCTTTACTTACAACTATTTTGTGAAATAGTACAGATGAGTGAAACATTCGTCTATTTGCCATATTTAACCAACCCAATGCCTCTAGCTTGTGATATATATGTTCGTACTTTCGAATTTCGAAAATTAAACGCATACAGGAGTTTCGTATTCTCTGTATACGCCGAATATCTACACTATCTATACAAGCTCCGTATATAACATCACAGTAGCTAAATTGTGAAAGAACTAAAGCCTCACGCAAAATTATTTTTATCCTTTTATTAAATATGTGCCTATTATCATATATGATCTTTAGATTGCTGAAAGCTCTTTGAACAATATGGGCTACATATGGGTTCTAAATCTTAGATCTACATCAATATGCAGACCTAAATTTTTGACACATGGCCTTGGGGAAAGTGTAACATCTTTCACAGTTATCTTAAATGTCATTAGCCACAGTGTTTCTGGCTTTAGTTCTTCCAAAAAGAATGGTTGATGACTTCAGAGGATTTATATACGCAAACCATGCTCTTCGGAGATCTTAACTAATCGTTCAACATCCTCATTTATACGCATATTTGCATTTATTGCATCACCTGAACTAAAATTATAATGCAGCTGAGTATCATCTGCATACTGATGGAACATAGTATGCTTGAGTGACTTACCAAAATTGTACGTAAGTATAAATAATGAAAAGCAATGGTTCCAGTATTGAACCTTGTGGTACTCCAGAGGTTAGTGTCGCCGCATTAGATGTTAGACCATTTAGACTTACCCGTTGCGATCTACCCGTCAAAAAATTTTCCAATAAGGTACAAGATTCATCATCAAATCCAACAAAACTAATAGAGAAAGGTTCCCCGAATCTAAAGCCTTAAAAATGTAATCGGTTAAATTTAACAAAGATGTCGTACAGCTATAACCTTGTCTAAAACCGGATTGTGTTGGTGGTAGAATATCAAAATGTTTCAGGCGAGGTTTTATTTGCTCCGCCATAATTTTCTCCAAGACTTTTGATAGTACAGGCAGAATACTTATTGGCCGAAGGTCAGTATATGATTGTGGTTGGTTGACTTTTAGGCAGGGGTATTACCTTGGCACTTTTCCAGACCTTGGGAAAAACGTTATTCTTTAAGCAAAAGTTTATTATGAAAGTGATATGAGGTAATATTACGGAACTACATAGGATTATCATTTCAAGGTAAGCTTTGTTACTTTCCGTTTCCCTAATTCTAGGGAGGGGGGGATTGTTCGCTTTCCCGCATTTGCTTTTGTTCTATTGCTCTCGTTCCCGCTAGTTTGCCGTAATTTTCCGAACTTTCTTGACCCGTCCGATTACTACAAACTGTTGTCCGTCCGCCCCTCTGTTTCGTTTGCCAAAAATGTTTACAGGGCAATGACTTGACCAAACAAGAACTGAATACACAAACACACTTGAAAAAAATGAGGGGTAAAGGAAATCGAGTAAATGTAGGATACAAAGGAGATAAACACAAAACATTCAAACGAACAATAAGAAAGAACATGTTAACAACATCACTTGATCAGCAATGAAAAAAGTAACAAAAGGAGGGAGAATGTAAGTTAAAAAAAACAGTTAAATAGCATAGGAAAGAAAAGTTCCATACAAAATACAACAGGCAATGAATCCAAAAGGCCAGAACAAGAATGAAGTTGAAGATAGCTACGTGAATGAACAAAGTATAAATGGCAAAGAGCAAGAACAGGGTTTGAAAAAGAAAGTTTTGAAAGAAAAATTCAGACAGATTCAAAATATGTCCAAAAACTAAAAGAACTCTATAAAAGAGCTTGAATAACTCTTCGAATGCAATATAATTTCATGTATTTCTTTGTTTTAGTATTGAAATGGGGAGGATGGCGAATTGAAATGATCTGTAACAGTATATAAATAATTTATTTGTGTAAAAATATTAATCAGAGATAGCTATTCATTAGTATAGACTTTTAGTAAATCCAAGTACAGTTGCCGTTGTTCACTGGTATAGCTTTCAACGTGCATGTAACGCAAGTGCGTCGCCGCCGATAATAAAACTGCCGACCTCTCCGGTAGTAGCCTATCTAACACTTTGTGCATTTGGTGCTGTAATAAGTCGAGGTACAGATAAGTGCTACTGTTGATCAACGCGAAGTCTTCAGGTCTTAGTAACGTCGTTAAATGGCCCAGTGTGAGGCATATCTGAAAACAGATCCATATCCATCCGCTGCTTAAGTAAAAGAACGTACCTGGTCCACCAAATGATCTTGGTGATTGTATTCGCTGAAGTCTTCTATATTCTGGGTGTTCTCCAAGGCTTTCAGCAGCGACTCCCACACAAACACGAAGTAATTCTGATACCCTTCTCTCGTATTAATACACGAGAGCGCTAACGCCGCGTTAATTCGCACCTTAAAATTGGGAAAACTCAAAATGAGATCGGCAAGCGAGCAAAACAACGAGTCCTTTCGTATGTAATCGTTGATCGGAAATTTCGCCAGTTTCAAAGCTCTGCCGACGGCGTAGCACGAGTTCCAACGCAACTTCATGTTGGTACCAGTCGTGCAACATCGTATCACCGCGTCCACTCCCTCCTCGACCGCCACTTTAAAATCGTCCTGCTTAATCGTCTCACCGTTCACCAGCTGGAGGAGATTTCCCAAGGCGCGAACGGCGTTTACTTTGATTTTATCGTTATCTTTGGAGGCCTGGATCGCGATCTGTAGCAGCTGCAGCAAGACGTGGTCGGGAATTTCCTCTTTGTTAGAATCTTCTTTGTTTAGGACTAGGGCGTCGCTTAAATTTCCCAGAGACCACGACGCTTTGATGCGCACCACCATTGAGCTGTCTTCGAGCATACGACGAATTACCAACGCAACATCAACGACAAAACCGGGGTCCTAAGGAAGCATGTATTTCGTTCAGTTAGAGTAAAAAAGGTTTGGAGAAACCACGTTGTTTTGTCTGCCACGGACTCGAGGAATTAATTAAAAACTACAGAATGAATGAGGATATTTTGAGATCTGACAATTGACAAACAATTTAGGAAAAGCAAATTTTTATATTAGCAAATATTTTTCCCAAGAATACGACCTTTCTGTAATGACGTTGGGCCCTAAGCTACGATCTGGCCTTCCTACCACCCTCCCGGTCTCCTCCCACCAGGTTTTCTAGTTATTGCCATTATACAGTTCCATACTGCCCCCCATTTGACGTTTTTCCCTAGTGATCGTTTGCGATTGGTTAGCGCCCCAAATACCTTCGCTTGCGCCAACGGCGTTTTTCAGTTACTCCAAATACTTCCATAGCGTCCGCCCAGTATTCCAAGTTGACGTGGAATTTTGCATTCGGAATAACTGAGGAACGGCGGGGGTGCAAACGAATGTGTTGAAGGCACAAACAAGCGCGAACCAAACGCAAACCATTTCTAGTAAAAAATTGAGAGGGACGGTAGGGAGTAATAACTGGAAAACGGCGTGACACAAATGAAGGTATTCGGGGCGCAAACGATCACTAGAAAAAAAGTGAAATTTTAAAACTTGGGGAGGGGGGCAGTAGGTATGGGATGTTGTATTTAGAATAATTGAAAAACGGCGGGGGCGTAAAGAAGTATTCGAGGCGCAAAGCAAATATGCGCAATCCGTCGCTCTGTGACAAAACATTTTTTTTTAATTGGGGGCAGTTATGAATCCCCCCCCCCCC
>NW_022170403.1:2795735-2814922 GCF_008802855.1 Photinus pyralis
TTTAAAAATGTATCTAAATAAAAAAAATATTTGTTGTGCATGAACATTATCTGGATTTGTTCCTGAGATTAGTATGACAATTACTAAGCGGCAAAACAAAGAGATGACTCCCGTAGGGTCACGTCGCCCTGCCGCTTTTCTAGATGCGCTTTACACGTGGTTTGTTATTTTTGTAATTAACGCGGCCATGAAATTACATACAATAAATTTAAAAGAATGGTGTGTTTATACCTGCTCAACAATAGATGCTAGGCGTCCCAGGGCAATCCCAGCTTCATCTTCCCTTGTAAGTACTGCAGTGCCTAATTTAATTACCAATCTTCTTGCATATTTTAGATGGCTCCTTTCGGTGAAGGTAGACTGCTTCTTCTCATTAACAATTTGATTATTTCGCTTTGAATCGTAATTCGCCTGAAATTAGCAAAGTGAGGTGCGAACAAATAAAACAAACGTAATGTTAGCGTATCTACAAGCAACCTTTTTTATCTGCTGCTGACCCCAGATTTTAATAAAAACTTCCGTAAACACATCGTTAGATAGCCTTCTGGTGGAAGCAGAACCTCATGGTCTCTTAGTTTTAAGTAATTATGATAGGAATAGTAACTTTCATTCATCCCTTATAGGTAATTTGAAAAAAAAAGCTCCTTAGATCGGAAGCAAAGCATTTCAATGATTCTGAGTTTCCAGTGCCTACTGACACGATTCTGCTCAACTTGGTAATCAAACTTCGATGAATCCAGTTGCATATAGCTTACTTGAGTTAATACAGGTCTCCACAGTCTTGCAGAAGTGGAGGTACATCTTTTATAATATCCGGATAGAGTAAATATGCGCCCTGAATGCCTACACTTTTCTATTTTATTATACACAAGCAAACGTCCACTGTCGAAAATTTTGTAACGAAACATGTTCAAATGCGAACGATTGTCCGATGACTGACAAAAGAAACGTTTACAAACTGTCTTTAGATAACAATAATCATGACGATTATGTTTATCGAACTCTGGAACATGAACGTTGACATATTATTACACGTGAACGGTTTTACTCAACTTGAAGCATTGAAATCAGTATCTCGAGTAGGTACATATTTATTAATCAAATTTGTTTTTCTAAGTTATTAAATAAATTAAATATCAGATAAACATTTTAATTGTCATGATGGATTTTGCATTTGGACAACGATCTTTGGAATATAAATTTCAAAGGCATTTTTGATCAGCAAGTTAGACTTTTGGTGGTTTGGAATGTGTAAACATATTTCAGATTTTATAGTTACATATATGAGATCATTTGCTGCAAATAAGTTTGTAGTGAGTGTTGGTATTCTAACAGTATTCACATAATTTTGATCGATACATAAGTACTAACAGCCCATAATTCACTCAGCCATTATATAAAGATTATAGAATACCTATACATTCTTACTTGCACTCCATCATATAGACGGTAAATAAATCTATATAAGTACTTACATTTTGTTATGAGGTTATCTACCATTGACGTAACTTTATTACCACATTTTACAAAACACTGACGTATATACTGAGAAAAAAGTTCTAAGTGGTAACGAATAAATATTTTCGATCAAAGACTTACATACCTATCAAGATATAAGTAACAACCAATTTACCTCCACGTCTTACGAAGTATCCGGAGTAGGTACATTGGATTTCTCCACAACCATTAGGTTAGGTAGTCGTCTTTTTCTAACCTCCCACTGACAAAATTTGTTTCCTAACTATTACGACTACCTACAATGGTTAAATAACAGTTAAATAACTGCTGGGGTAGTTCGACGAGGAAAAAAAGACAAATTGTGCAAGGCGGATAAAATGTTGAATAGGAACATGGATTTAGCGTAGAACTCCGTGTATACGATATGAACAGTTAGAAGATGAAGATCCCAAGTAACTCAAAAATGTTTTGCGTATGTCTGAAGATGGTTTTTATTTTCTAAGATAAAAACATACGACAAAGCAATTGTCCAGAAGGGACCTTTACCAATGACGCTGGCGGTGACACATTGAATTAAAAAAAATTGTATATGCCCTAGCATACATTCATAGCACATTTATAACAAAATTTTAAGAATTTTAAAATCTGCATAATTCGTTCCCGAGATATCGCGCTGTCCCATTCCTCGCTGAACACCCTGTATACGCTATGTTTTGTTCCCGGTGAACCGTATAAGGAATCGAACATCAAATACAGATGCAAGCAACAAAATACATATATTGTTGTTATACAAAAATTTACCAAAATAGCGCATTTCAAAAAGATCGAATGAATTACTTCAGTAATAATAGGTATTTACTTAAACCGTCAAGAAATTACTAAATTTCAGGCTATATGAATTAATAGTTGATCTTTACCTGCACTAGTAATGTAACAGTTTTGCCTGAGTCCCATTACAGTCCTAGTACATGCAAAATAACATCTAGATTGTTCATGATAAGTTAGTCAAGTCCAAACGATGGATATAATTATATGCAGACTATATGTGGATATTTTTAAAATATTTTAATATACCTACAACAAAGGTATGGTTTTTTTTTAATTACAACAATTAATGGGATATGTGTGGAAGTAATTATTCATTTAGTTTGCGCCATCAGTCATTAAAAGGTTTGTACGCCTTTTCGTACCTCTTTCTTGACTTTGTGGGGAGCGAATCTTGCACTACGGCGGCCGCAGCTTCGGCTACATTATAGCAACGTCTCGCGTGGTACTCTTCTTCACTGATACCTGCTTTTGTACCTAGTTATAAAGACTGTATAGTTGAAAAGTACGAAGCATAAACTGCAAACTGCATTAAAAATGACACTGATTGTTTGGAAATCTCTATGGAAACAATTAAATAAAGTGATTTGAGCATGCGTGATTAGGTATCAAAATTTCACACATACGAATAATTTCATTTGGAAAAGTTATCTACATGTTGCGATTTCAGGTACAATTTTATACATAATATGTCATGAAAGTGAGTCCACATGACTTGGAGGCATTAAAAAGATACTCGGACGCTGCGCGTCCTCGTACTTTTCGATAAGCCTCCGCGTCATGTAAACGACCACTTTCATGAATTATTATGTAAATAACTATTACCAAAGAGTATACTCTTTGCTATTACATAAAAGTCCGGAAAATAACACATTACTGTCGAGGAAACATTGAAGTCCGAGGCCCCTTCCGGGCCGAGTACTTTAATTTCCCAATTAAGTAATGTCATTTTACTGACGAGTTTTGTATTAAATTTTACCCGAAATTGTATTTTATTATAAAATTTCAATTTTCATATAGAACTGTTGATTGATGTAAATTTGTCAATGATGACAGGAGGCATGATAGACGTTTAGCAATGTCACAGATGCGGCCGGTAAAGTGACGGTGCGTTCGGTAAAGTGACAGGTGCGGCCAGTAACGTGACAAGCGACAGGAAACGTAGTCTGCTCTGCGTCTGTGCATGGACATATGACATATATCTATGCGTCTGTTATGGAAACTAAAATTTCCGGACAGAAAGTTAGGTATGAAAATGAAGGTTGCAGGACTATTTTGGGTAAAAAATTGTTAATTTTTGAAATTAAGTTTTTTAAAATCTTTTTCAACAAAAAACAATAACATTTCTAAATGATCGTACCGGATCAACTGTATTCTGTAGAAAATTAGATTCTGTTAGACTATAAAATTTTTTGTACAACTGTCAAACAAACCTGTCATTTTTTGACAAATTTCGAAGTACGATAAGTACTAGATTTTTTAACGGTTAATTCGTGCGCGAAAACGTGAAAACAGTGAAAAATAGCGTGTTGTGTAACAGTATTTCTGTTCAGGATATTTAATAGTTATTTATATAACAAGAGCGCGAAGTTGAATTTCGCGCATTGAGTCTGAAGGTATTTTGACGAGGGAAGCTTTTCTGAGCATGGTGGCACTTTGTATACAATATTTTTTTTCTATTTCGGTGTCACAATGATGATTTTGTACAACTGTTTTCGGCCGAAAACAGTTGTACAAAGACAGTGATTATAGTCGTTTTTTTTTGGTAACTAATCTCTTAAGTTGGCAGTTACTAGTTAGTACAAGTCATAGATAATAATTATCTATGGTACAAGTAGGTACTTCGTTGGGTACTTCCTTAGACTATGAAATACTCTAAGGGTACTTCCATGTTTGAACTTCAAAATGTCAGTCTTACTACGCTGCCAACCTAAATCTTAACGGCATAAAAAGTGTTCCCAACATAAAACATGTTAGTTCTAATGTTCACTATAGTTTCTGATAATGATTTTTTTAATTAAATTAAAGCACCGAAATAGAAAAAATAGTATGAAAAACGCGTGTTACAATGCTTTATTGTAATACTCCTAACTTGCGGACACTCGTGGCTACGCTTCGCGTCGCCACTCGTGCCACAAGATAGTCGTATTACAATAGGTCGCATTGTAACACTTGTCTTTCAATATACTATTCTAACGGGTGTCCCAAAATTAACGCAAGATTTGAATTTGCCGCCATTTGTGCGGTGAAGTGTTGGCAACCCTGAAAAAAAAGCAATTTGACAGCTAACAGTATAGGGTTATTAAAAATGGAGCGTTACACGATAGAACAACGTGTCTTCATTATTAAAGAATATTTAAAAAATAGTGAAAGCTTGGCGGCTGCAGTTCGAAAATTTCATACAAAATATGGTCGGAATAGTGTTCACATTCGAACGGCTTGTTTTTGGACGACCAGTGTGTTTGGCGTCTCCAACGGATCCAGTCTCCATGAATTTTTCAATTAATCTCTTCACAGTTGACGAAGTTAAAACACTATTCCGACCATATTTTGTATGAAATTTTCGAACTGCAGCCGCCAAGCTTTCACTATTTTTGAAATATTCTTTAATAATGAAGACACGTTGTTCTATCGTGTAACGCTCCATTTTTAATAACCCTATACTGTTAGCTGTCAAATTGCTTTTTTTTCAGGGTTGCCAACACTTCACCGCACAAATGGCGGCAAATTCAAATCTTGCGTTAATTTTGGGACACCCGTTACAACTGAACCGATTGTTAATTAAATTTACTGTTTAAGTTCAACTTTGTCATGTGTGCGAAATACCTACTTAGTGTTGCATTCAACTGCTTGAGAGCACTGTTTACTTTCATTTTAACGACTCGAGCCTGGAGGCGTTACTACACGCATTTACAGCAGTTTGTTTTGATTTTCGATCTAATTGTATACTAATTTATGAAACAAGAATTAAGTTTCTTTCTGTACTCGGCGGTTTTAGAGTAAATATTTTTATTTGTTACTCACTTGTAAACGTTGATTAACAAGACAAAACGCAAACGGGTAAACGTCATGTTTAAACGCTACTGACTTGTAAAACTGACAGCAGACTTGTAAAACTGACAGCAGACTTGTAAAACTGACAGCAGACCTGTAAAAATTTTACAAGTTAGTAATCTAGTAATTTCATTGGCCAGAATTAATGCGAAGTCTGTTACATGGATAACATGATATTTTAGACATTTCTTCAAGATTAATTTAAGAACTAATTATTTACGTTTACAAATGAGTAACAAATAAAATATTGTACATTATACGCCAGGTAATAGTTTTTACTGGCTCTAGGATATGACAGGCTCGCCTAACGGCTCGCCAGTCAACTTCTCCTATCGCCAGTAAAAACTCACTTACCTGGCTAATAATGTAAAATACTATTATTTATGACTAACGTAATAAAGACAGATTTTCCTTTCTATGCAGCGAATTTTTGTGAATGAATGAGTTAACTTTTACAGGAATGTACCGCCTCAACTCCCATTTCTTTTGACGTGTGTTATTTACAGCAAAAAGGCGATTTCCTAAGAAAAAAAGAACGTAATAGGTTTCAATAAAGACTATTGATTTTGATTCATTTATCTTTTCCCATTTCCTCGAGGCCAGAAAAGGACCATCCACTGAAGCTAGCCGGCGCCCAACAACAATTATTTTATGTATGAAGAACCACCTCTAAATAAAATAGTTTGAGAAAGAAACGGTAGGAAGAGTTGAAAAGTAACCAGCCGGTTACAGTCGCATACAAGGTTGTCAAGAAATTGATAAAATGTGAATTATTATAATGGGAAAAGAACTTTAGGATTTAATACCAATGTATTTTCGCGATCAGTGGCGGATTTACATATAGACACACCAGGCACATGCCTAGGGGCGGCAGCTTTAGAGGGCGGCATTTTTTTGCACTATAGTTATTTTAGGTAATACTATAAGTTTTAAAATAAGTTAATAATTTTGAATTAAAATTATGAAATAAATTGTAATTGGTAGATACTTTAAACAAACTGTAATTGTAAGAACGATAATCGACAATGCAAGTTTTGACGTGTGTGAAACTATTTCTTTTCATATTAGTTTTAAAAATGTCAAGTTATAATGTGATTTTTATTAGCATCTTAAAATTTATTGCAATTTAAAGATGATTTTTGGAGCGTGCATATCTTTCGGTGTGCGTGTGCCTAGGGGCGCAAAAATGTATATCTGCCACTGATCGCGATACATAATGCGTTGCTTATGGATAAGAAAACTGTCATCTTTGTTTGAAGCATCCTTGTTTCGCGCCTTTTATGTTTCAATCGCGATTGGGAACTTTTTGCTAGCAAAATGAACGATTCGTTGAAGCGGCTGCAGATGAAGCTAGTTCGTATTTACTTCCTCCCAACACACGTCCAGCATAGGAGGCAGCATATGCACGCTTTGAGTAAGGTGTGTTACGCAGCGACAATTGAGTAGCATCATCGAGAAGGTACCTATTAAAGGGGCAGTATACCCAAATTTCATGTTTTCGTCTAAAGATAGATTAAAAATATCTAAAGGTGGGTTCATCGTTCATAGCTCTCCGTTCATCCGTTGCGTTGATCCGTCAAACGGATAGTACGTTTTGTTAAGGTTCATAGCAATCCGTCCACATTGTACATTTGCAAGTATAACCATAACCTAAACTTTATTTTGTAGTGTACCCTCCGTGATTTTGAGTATGTGAAAATGGTACGAAAGTAAGAACACATTGCTATCTGATTATTACCGTGAAGAACGAATAGGCGAACGCTGTTAACATACCAAACATAACCTCACTCTTGTTAAAAACGGACCAACGGAAACGTAAATGTTCAACTTCAACCAACTTTTCCGTCCTAAACGGACGACGTACGATTTAAAAATTTGCTGTCTTCTGATTGGCTAACGGACAAACGGAAACGTATGAACGGAGAGCTATGAACTTACCTTTAGAGTAACGGTGAAAACCGCAAGTCGCTACGCCGCGCCGTTTCGTTATTAAATGGCAAGGTGTCGAATGTAAAAAACGGTCGTTGTGACGTCATCCCGACAAATGGGTTGGTGGCGCGCTATAGCAATATATGGATTCGATGACGTTTGACGTGTTAATTTGAGACTGGTAGTCAGCGATCTGCATTATTTTCAAAAATGCCTAACTTTGTGTTTTCCCCTGCAACAATAATTTGAAAAAAGCTAATGTTACATTGCAAATTTTCCCCGAAAAAAGAAGGAGCCATGTCGAAATAACGTCTGGAAAAGTAGAAAAAACCGCTGAATCATAATATAGTCACGTCGTTTGCAGTGTCCACTTTAAAGATGATAATTTTTTTGGAAGATACAAAAAGGAAAGGACCCTGTGCATCAGCATAAAGTTTTGAGAAGGCTGACAATACTGCAATCCCTTCTTTACATTTCACAGGAAACAAAGGTCCTAATAAAGCTATAAAACGTCAGTCAACGTATCTAAGAATGTAAGATTGCTTATTGTGGGTAAACGATCAATTTCGTAGTGGAGAAGCCAATTCAATATCGAACATATGCCACAATCAAACAGAAGAACTGAATCAAATGGAACTACTCATCGTAGAAAACTCCGGTTTGAAATTTTGTTCTTAGATTTTCTTCTACAATTTTTTTGATTTTGGGTATACTACCCCTTTAACACAGATTTAACTATTAACTAGCGTATTTACAATTATTGAGAGTCGTGTAAGTAGTTTGCGACTAATGTACCAGTGCGCCAATTTACATTGACAATTAAATGTTGCCATTTTAAATAGTGTATGATTGGTTGCCTAAGTGGCAGTATGTTCCCGATTATCATTATTTTTGTCGGTGATCGTACGTGAGATAATCATCCAGGGCCAGCCAAAAAATATACTTATAATTTGCTAATGACTTTCCATAATTTCTAAGAATATAGCAAAATGTTATTGAGAAAATTTCTTCACAAATCAGATTTAGGTATTTAATTTTTGATTAGGTCCGTTCCGTATAACACCTTTTTTTTATTAGTGTTGTTCAATATCATTGCAACAAACATATGAAGTTGACGGATAGGTAAAAAAATATAAATCCATGTAATTTTACAAATACAGTTCAATTTGAGAAAAATTATCCCATTTGATTGTGTTAATTAGAATAGAGCTACCTATTGAATTAGAATAAAATGTAATGTTTTACTAGAAAGTAATGAAACATTTTCCAGGTAAATTAAAAATCTGACACATCAGCTTTTAAGTGTGAACAACTTTCCTGAATAACTCAGATGCCTTGATGCTTATCTATGCGTGCCATCATCTCGTTTGTTTACTAACATTGCAGGAGGCTAAGTTGTCACATTTCACGAGATAGTTTTTAAGGGAATAATAATAACATATACATCTGGACATAGAGTAAATAATTACTCTATGATCTGGAGCATAGAGTAAATATTTACTCTATGATCTGGAGTAATCTAAATGGATTTTTAGATGCTTATAAGAGTTCAGTAACCCAAACAATTTTAACTTACAATTAAACGGCGTAACAAGAAAAGTTATGGTGATTACTGCACCACAACGGCAACGCTGTAACTTTGTTTTCCATTATACTCTGTTTTTAAACTAAGAGGAGTAACTTGAAAAGTCTGATTTACATCCGAAAAAGTTACTAAATTTAGTAACTTTAGGGCAATTGTTTTAAGTATATGGATACATACGTACACATGTGCATTATGGGTTGCCTACTATATAAGGCATACATTATAAATGGTGTGTTGGATCATTTTTATGGTGCTTTAATACACTTTACTGCTACACATTTGACTTAAAAGAAATTGTATTTATTATGTAGACATAAATGCAATCATTTTATAAAATCAAAAGGTGATAGTTACAATATATTGTAAAGTAAATTTAATTACGTGATTTATTTATTTACAATTAATTAACAATGAATTTATAACAGCCTTTAATGGATTAATACATAACATGGTAATTTAGTTACCACCTTCATCAGAACTTTCACCAAAACTGCTGTCCTCATTGGTATCAACTGAAATTTCTATAATGTTATCCATTATACCATCTAAATTACACATTTTATCTTCCTGGTATGGTGCATTGTCCATAACAATTACAGCATTTTCAGGAATTTTCACTAAGAAAGATGCAAACCATTCTTCAAACACTTCCGCATTCATTTCTTCATGATAATCGGATGTTTTTCTTCCTTCAAAAAGTAGTAGACCCTCGTTTACAAAACCGTTCTCAGAGCCAACATGTAAAATAATGAGACGTTTCCCTTTTCCAGAAGGATTTTTTAAACCGGTAGACAATCCTTCCACAAACGTTTGTCGTCGAGTACGAATGTTATCATCAGTCCACACTTTCTGTTTTGTATGGCCTTCATTTAACCATGTTTCATCTAAGTAATATATGGCTCGTCCTTCGTTCCTATATTGTTTAATAGCTTTTAAATACTTTCGTCTCCATCTTATTATGTCGTCTCGTTCAATTAGAACACTTTTACGACTGCGTTTTAAATATCTGTAAAGAATGCATGTACGTGTTAATACCACATTCGAAAATAAATAAAAGAAAACTTACTTAAAATTAATTTGCTTCATTAATTTATATAAAGATGAACGACACATTTGTGGTAAATCCTCACGACTATTAATTTCTTTTAAGATTTTGTCCAAAGTGGGAAGTTCACTGTGGTAGAAAAAGTTGTGAATAATTTGACGAACTGATGTTTTTGTGCTTTCCTCAAATTGCGATACCAAAGGTGGGCGACCCCCCGAACGTTTAGAAGGAGTTACAGCTCCCGTTTTCTTATACTCCTTTATTGTTCGGTAAACCGTGGATTTTGCAATTCCTATATAAAAAAGTGTGTGTGTTAAATTAACATTTAATGTGTATTTCGTTTCTTACCTGCGGCATCAGCAATTTTTGCAACAATGGTAACCATCTTTGTGCCAGGGTCATCAGTTAATATCTGTTTATATAAGTTGAGTATGCACTGCTTTTCTGAGATCGATAAATGCCCCAAATTAAGACGCGTACGCCTTTTTACAGGTGAAATGTTCGCTTTACTTGTACTTGGCGTGGAATCCATATTTCGAAGTATTTGCACCAACAAAATCAAGTACAGGTACCCGGTTTAGTTCTAATAAGAACTGATTTGTATAATTGAAATTTGAACAAGACTTAAAACACACGAAAAAGGCAAAATTAAATAAAATACGTACAACACAATGCAAATGACACAGCGAATAAAGATGTCAACTGAATTGTCAAGATCCTGAAATTGCGTCTGTGTAAAAACGGCGCCGTATAAGCCAATCACAATTCAGATTTTTCGCGGGCGCTATTAAATCGCTCCTCTTTAAAAACGAACTTATAGGTATTTTGTTTATTTCGTTAAAACGTGATTCCTTAATTTTTAGGCGTTTTTATAGTGGAGGACTTATTCGATTGTGGTGTATTAATTTATGGGAGCCCTTTGAAATGGGGAAAAGCTGTATTATTTGTGGAATTATTGAATTACCTAACATAACCTTTCATCCGTATGTGTTTTGAAGTCATAGACGTGCATACGGGAATTTTCGCATTTTAATGTGTTTAGATTTCCTTCTAAGTTTCCACTTAGAAGTATCACCATACCTTATCATACATCAATAGGGACCTTTCAAATACATACAGCTTTTGGTCATAAATATTTAGTGATATGTTATTACGTTTGCTCATGTAAACAAAACATAAACTTTGTTGCCCATAAAAATAAATAAACCTTACGCCACTGACTAATGTTTACTTCCTACCTCTCAACGGTCAAATTGACTGAGATTGCCGATTGGATCAAAACAAACGTTCACGTTTAGTACTAGCGGTATACCAAAAGATAGGTACTGCATTTTCTTATACCAAGGTGCCATTTGGTACAGCTGTTACTTAGATCCATTTAGACGATTTGGCCCGAAGAACACGTGACATTTTCCGTGTGGGTAGATTTTAGAGGGGGTGAGGGTGATTTATTGTAACAGTAGCCATATAGGGCCGATCCTAACTCAACTCCATGTAAAATCCCATAAGGCGATTTTCTAGTGTCAATGTCATTTGAAGGTGACTAAATAGAGAGGTTAATAACCTAACGATAGCCATATAGGGCCGATCCTAACTCAACTCCATGTAAAATCCCATAAGGTGATTTTCTAGTGTCGTCAAGGTCATATACCTCTCCCCCTGGCGGCGACTTTAAAACTAGAGCTCTCAAAGGTTAACGATCTTAATTGCGCCTTGTTGTAAACTAAACAAAGGTCAACGATTTACCTCGAGGGAGGGGATGCCTTACGAGGGCGTGGTTAACTTGCGGGAATATAAAGTGATCTGTTAGGGTTGTTAGGCTTAATTAATAGACAGCAAGATGACAAAAACTATTAGAGCAGTCGTGATAAAATCAAAGGGATCGCAAAAGAAGAGACTTGAGGAGTTATTAATAAATTTAAAGAAATTAAAGTGGGATATTGAACTGCTTCAATGCCAACGTAGAATGAAGAAGTTAAATTTAAAATGAGTGATGTGGTGGAAGAAATTTCGTCTATGGAGTTCTCGGGCTGGAAGACCTTCTGTATAGAATTTTTTCATGGAGACTAAGAAGCTACAATTAAATAAGTTTACAAAATAATTACTCGCTAAACAAAAATTTTTGTAAACATGCATCCAATAAACTTTGTTTGAATGCACCTAATTTACTTATACTAGTCCAAATCCAAACCACCTACAAAGTGAATAGCAAAAAGATTAAGTAGTTTTATCATATAGGAGTAAAAGAGTTCCGGTTAAAGTATTTAATGGGAAAGTTATTCATAATAGTTAATGGGTATCATACGTAAAATACATAAAAAAATGGCACATCTTATCTTCGCGAAGAACGTGTTCTCAATCTTCACTTCACCTTTATATTGAGAATATTAAGAGTACACTATTTTTATTATCGAGGTACGTTTCGAAACGTATCCCTAGTAGAAGTAGTATTTGAATATAAGTAATTTTTATAACTTAGGGGAACTTAATTGTTTCAAGAGTGGAGCGCACAATACAAAATGAAGTAGTTTTATCGTCTGGGAGTAAATGTTTTACGGTATTTAATGGGAAAGTTATTCATAATAGTTAATGGGTGGATAATTTTGGAGCCTTTTAGAATTTAGGTGAAGGAAAAAACTGTTTCTACATTCTATGGAATTAAGAAATTTCAATCGAGCGCATTAGTTGTGCATGTCTTTGACCTATTATCATATGTACTACGTAAAAATAGACGTTTTATCTCCGCGGAGAACTTATTCTCAATCTTCATTTCACCTTTATATTGAGAATATTAGAGTACCTACATTAAAGTTACATTTTTAAAACGTATCACTCCTACAAGTAGTATTTAAATATAAGTAATTTTAATGAACTTAATGGTACATTTATTCAAAAGAGTGGTACTTTAAGGTAGAGCACAAATGTTAACAATATTTTGTTTAAAACCTAACAAAAATTGCTCCGATACCTAATGTATATTTAGCGGGATTTACTGCGATGCTTTTCGATACAGCGGAAGCGATGATCCTACATTACCAGCGTCGGCTTTTCATGAGAAAATGTTACTACTGCATCTCGCTCGTTAATATCCGCGGAGTCTCCCTGAATTAGCAGCACCTATAGTAGGAATGATGGTTGGCGCGAGCGACCGCGGTTTTGCGTGCGCTATTAAGTGTATGCATCGGGTACCGTATTAGAGAATGCATTAACTGCATCCATACATAGGTTCAGTCATCCAAGGATCAGAAACAGCGTTTCTAGGAAAAAAATGTAGAAGTTTTTTTCTCATCGGTTTTTTATGTTTTTTAATATGCTGAATCTGAATCTGAGGTTTGCCACCTTGCCAGGCATGAGCTTCTCAAGGGAAAATTCAAAAAAACCTCATATTTTCGGCACTTTTTCCAGTTTTTTAACTATAACTCGAAAACTAAGCGTTTTTTGGTGAAAACTGTAATGTACCAAATTAAAGTAGACAAAATTTCCTATAAATACGTTATAATAACTGTAAAGTCTGGAACAATCCATAACGTCGTTAGAGGGTGTTAAAAAAATGGAATTTCTTATCTTTTCGCTAAAAAGGTTTAAAAACGTTATTCTTCTAGCTAGTGCCCTACTATCAATTTCGTACACCTCCAAAATGAATTATTTTATGATTACTAGGTATATCCTACTTACATTTCAATAAGGGAAAACGTGAAAAACATTTTTTTTTAAATGCCAAAAACATTTTCCGCAGCCTTTGAATATATTGCTAGGAAGGTATACGATCCTTTATGGATCCATTTACTTAACTTGAAAAACTTCGCTGTATAATATACCATAAATGATAGTAAACATTATTGTACCCCCCTCCACCAACCAAAAACACTACCTGCTGTTTTCCGTCTTCCACTCCATACAGTTTAGTTAGTCTCGTGTAGCGGTGCCGTGCTGTTAATAAAACAATAAAACGAGTGTTATTTGTGCGCTGAAAAATAATGAACATGTCTCGCGAGTGTATAATATGTGACAAATCGTTAGATGATGGAACTCAGACATCTATAGTAAAGGAAAAGGGGTTGGAAGGTTTCATTGAAGCAAGTAAAGGTCGAGAGGATGGTAAAATAGATTTGTTTAATAGATATAAGACTGCTAAAGAGGTTGAGGTTCACGAAAAATGTAGGAAAAGATATACTAATCAAAAATTAATTAATGCTGCCCGTAAGAGGAATACACAAAGTAGTAATTCATCTGCACTTCGCTCCAATATTCCCCAATTCTCATTTAAAACCCACTGTTTTATATGTGGGGAGGAAGTGCCACCAGATTATTCAAACAAAGAAATAAAAAAACCAGCATACCGCCGTAATCCTGTGTACCCTGTGACCCAATTTACTGTAGGTAAAAACATAGAGAGGCTGCTGAAAGATCGAAATGATGAAGTCGGACGTGCTATTTTACTTCGTATAGGTTCAGTGCATGATTTGCCAGCTGCTGATGCTCAATACCATTTTTTATGCATGAAAGAGCTATACCTTCCCAAAAGACAAACAAAAACACAAGGTAGGCCTAGAAATGATGTGGATGAAGAAATGCAATGCATTTTCAATTACATTGAAGATAGTTCTGAAGAATGCCAGTTTACAATTGAAGAACTAATAAATAAGATTGAAAGTGACTGTCGTCCTCTAACGACGTTATGGATTGTTCCAGACTTTACAGTTATTATACGTATTTATAGGAAATTTTGTCTACTTTAATTTGGTACATTACAGTTTTCACAAAAAACGCTTAGTTTTCGAGTTATAGTTAAAAAACTGGAACAACTGCCGAAAATATGAGGTTTTTGCAATTTTCCTTGAGAAGCTCATGCCTGGCGAGGTGGCAAACTTCAGATTCGAATTCAGCAGCCCAAAAGACATATAGAACCAGTGAGAAAAAAAATTCTACATTTTTTTCCTGTAAAAAACCTCTGCTTACTGGAACTAACAGACCCGCCGTGTCCCCCAGCTAGCCATTCTCCTATACTTAAGCAAGATCGTGGGAGTAAGCGTTATGCAAACTTCTTTTCTATGCGATCACTAATAAATCTACGTATTTATGCACTGCTAAAATCGAACTATTTACGCTCATACTTAAAACGCAAACGAATTATACTTAAATTGCTCGTTTTACCATTCTCGTTGGCAAACGAATTATATCATTATAGGTTGCTCGTTTTATTCCCTTTAAATAAAAAATTAACCGTCTGTTCAACTACATTTATTTCTCTAAAAGCTATACCTGCAAATTACATTATTTTTCTAAAAGCTAATTACCTATTTACACATTTATTTTAAAAAATTAACAAATTTTTCAATATATGCTACTTCTTCCTCCAGACGTCGTTCGTTGAGGCGTGCTGCCGCAACTTCCTCCTCCAACCTCCTGGTTTTCTCTTGCGCCTCGAGATAACGTTGTCTAAATATCGGCGCCTTCTGTTCCAACCAGGCCAGCGACGCCCTGCCTAATTCTCGAGGCGTAGAGGGCTCGAACCAGGAGGGAGCGACGTCTGAAGGTTGTGGCACTCCTGATGTTGAAGGCGGCTGGGAGATTGTTTCATAAGCTTCTTCGAACACTTCCCTCAACACTTTCATATCCTTCTGTGCATGTCTGTAATAAAGAGAATAGGAATATTAGAACATTCTTTTCGCTAAAATTTCAAAGCAACACTTACTGAGGATGCAGACCTGTGGTGGTGGTACTCGTTTGTTGTTTCTCTTCTTCTATCGGCGGTGGCGGGGGTGGTGGGATGATTATATGCTGCAGTATTTGCGCTGTTGCCTCTGGGATACTGAAACAAACACACAAATATTAATGTTAGGTTAATTTTGATTACATTTTTTGCAACTTACTGTAATTGATAACTGGTAGATGTTGAGGGTAATATTGGAGCAGGAGGCGCTGCTGCAGCACTTGCATGATGTTGATAATGACTGCAAATATAAATTAAAAGTATTAGACGTTTTTTCGGTGCACTTTTAAAATAACTTACAGTATGTTATTGACACTGCTTGTTTTTAGGCCGTGCTCCAACGATGCGTCACTGAGCTTTGGTGTGGGTATTACTCTAAAAAAAAAAGGGAAAAAATTAATTTCATGCTATTTTTTACATCATGAATTATTATTTACCTTTGGGGTGCATATACATGATGGATGTTACCATCCAAGTGGTCCAGCAACTCATCTAGAGTACTGTATGTACTATTGTTCCGTAGATGGGTAGTTGTAGTTCTATAAAAAAAAAATACGGTAATGTTATTATCATGTCTTGAACCTATTGGTAAGACAATTACACAAAAAAATCATATTTACCTCTCAGTTTGACCACCCTCGTCTTCGGTAACCAAATTGATGATGTCTTCCTGTTGTGCTGCAGTTTTGGATAAGTTGCTTTGCAGCATATCCTTTAGTGTGGGTAAATTGTCACTTGTTTTTTTTTGAACACTTTTTGTGGTGGAAAGTTTCACGCGTTTTGATGCCGGCATCGTAGCCATTCGTGAACTGTTTCATGTAAGGCATGGGGATGGGTATATACTCAGAAAATTTTGTTAACGTTAGCATAAACTCTCCCGGGACGTAGACTTTGCCCAGCAGGTTGACTGTTGAAAAGGGTCTAAACAAAAACTGCAACTTACACCTGGGCGATAAGGAAAAATCTAGAAGGTAACGATTAGGGGATTAAACTCTCACGCTATTGTAACACTTTGTCAGACAGGTTTAAGAAGTCAAAAGGAAACCCACACCTGGCCGAAAGATTATTCCAAGTAAATAGAAGAAAGTGGTCATGCGCGGGTGCAACAACTTTGCTTGCACTTAAGTAAAAGAGGAATCTGTTTCTGTTCCGAGTGTGTGTGTGAGTGGATGAGTATCTTTCGGATTGGTGTTCTCCGGTTGTACACTAGGTATCTATCGCACAAGTGTTGGGTAACTGTTGCTGCATTTCTAGGAATTTACCACGATAAAAATTAAAACCCGTTTGATCAGCATAGTAAGTATGGAATCTGTTTCGAGTATCAGCAGTGAGATCGTTAACCTAACTCGACATTCCGCAAAACTCTTAAAAAAGAAATCTGAAATTGTTAAACACATTTCAATCGCTAAAACCAACATCCGAATATTGCAAAGAGCTATTGTTAATCAAATTCATTTGAATAATCCGAATGAAAATTTGGCTCTCTTGAAAACCTATTTGGCCACGTTACAAGAGCGATTAAAGAATTTTTCCTCGAATAAAAGGGGTTGTGGGATCGATGTCAACAATAAAAATCGATCACGTAAACTAGCGTGGTACACATTAGACTCCTGCTTCAATGGTCGTTTAATTACTGGTGTTATTGCTAATTTTGATTATAAGGATCCCCTAATTTTTATAAATCATGCGTACGATTGTTTTTTACGCAAAATTAAGGTAGCTTTAACACGATCTATGTTAAAAGTAAACGTAATCTTAACTTGTAATTTTATTCATCCTCAAACTGGTATTATAGACTTGAAAACATTCCAGACCAAAAATGCGCCGATTGATGTCGGTACCAATCTTAAGGAATGGTACAGAGAAAACGTTTTCGATAAAATTCAAACAAAGTTAGAAACTTTTTCCGAAAAAAATTCAGGTTGGGCATTATCGGATATCGTAAATCTCAAAATCAATATTAATAGTTACGTACCCATTAGAGGTGGATTTTCAACATACGTTAAAGTTCCTCCTTTCATAGCCTAAAAGAGCAGTTATTAACGTAAAGAATAATGATCAGTTTTGTTTTCTGTGGTCAATAGTCGCCGCTTTGTACCCTGTTGATAAAAATGCTGATAGAGTAAATAATTATCCTCATTTTGATCAAGTATTAAAACGTGGATCGATTAAATTTCCTATTAAACTAACAGATATTAAAATATTTGAGGACTTAAATGACATTTCCATTAACTTATATTGCGTAGATAAAAGAAATATATTTCCTTTTATGTTAAGTAGCAAAGTTGATAATAGAAAAACTGTCAATTTATTGGTGTTGGTTCCTAGCAAAAGCGCGAAAGTTCACAATTCGAGTAACAGCTACTACCATTTTGCATGGATTAAAAATATGTCAGCATTGTTATCTGCACAGCTGTCCCGCCGAGGACATAAAAAATTCTTCTGTAATATTTGCTTGAACCATTTTTTATCTAGTGATTTAGTAAAAAAGCATACGCTTAAATGTCACAAAGTCAATAAGTGTTCCATTCGATTGCCTAATGACTCTGAAAAGATTCTAAAATTTACACATTATTCTAACATGGAGAAAGTACCATTTACTATTTACGCGGACCTCGAGTGTATCTTGGAGAAATGTGATAAAGCCAATCTTCCAGATACCAATACCATACTTTACCAAAAGCATACTCCGTTTAGTATTGCCTTTTACCTTAAGTGTTCGTATGATGAATCACTTTCAAAATTTTTTTCATACCGAGGTCAGGATTGTATTCAATGGTTTATTAAACGCTTGCGTGAGATTGCCGATTGGGCAAATGAAATTGTGAATACTATTGTTCCCATGGAAGTTCTTAATCCTCTTCAGATGCAAAACTATTTGAACGCTATAGTGTGTCACATTTGCGAGAAACCTTTTACGGAAGATCAAATTAAAGTACGCGATCACCATCATATGACGGGGAGGTACAGGGGGGCGGCTCACCAGGCATGTAATTTGAACTTTAACCACTCCCACGTTATACCAGTCGTTTTCCATAACTTAAGCGGATACGATGCCCATTTTTTTATTCGAGAACTCGCTACCGGCTTTCCTGGCGGAATTAAACTCTTACCTTTAAACAAAGAAAAATATATCTCTTTTACGAAGCATGTGCAGAACACTAGCATAGATTTTCGATTTATCGATTCCTTTAGATTTATGAGTAGTAGTATAGATACCCTATCTTCGTATTTAGATAATGAGCAGAAAACTATTACTAGAGCGCATTGTCGTAATGCAAATGAATTCCATTTGTTAACTCGAAAGGGAGTGTTTCCATATGATTACGTTGATTCGTGGGAGAAATTAAATGAGGTGGCGTTACCATCTCGAGATGCATTTTTTAGTCAATTAAAAAATGAAGCTGTGAGCGAAGCGGACTATGAACATGCGAATAACATTTGGAGCACGTTCGAAATTAAAACCTTAGGTCAATATTCTGATCTCTATTTGATGACGGACGTTCTCCTTTTGGCGGATATCTTTGAAAATTTTAGGGATACTTGTTTGCGCACCTATCGCTTAGATCCGTTACATT
>NW_022170403.1:2815022-2825834 GCF_008802855.1 Photinus pyralis
CCCTATATTGATACCTACTTAAGAAACAGTAAGTATTCAATCGAATTATAATAAGTATTCGTAATAAATTCTTCAGCACTGTCTGACAATTAAGTACTTACACAGTTCAAATATAGCTGTCAAAGTCAACGAAAAATCAAATGGAACTTCCGGATTCTCGATGACGCGTCTCTCTAATGTTACGAAGCAACCTTAGGCTATTTGCACACACACCGATTTTGGACGGCCGATTTTTTACCGGTCGTCCAAATTCCAATAGTGAACCACGGAGGGGAACGGGACCTGGCACATACGCCGGCCTCTGATCGGTGCCGGTAAAATGCCGGCGAGCAGCCGGCCACTGCCACTGTATATCGCCGATGCCGGAGAAGCACCGGCGACACAGTGACCTACGTGACTAAATACACGCTTGCACATGCACCGATTGTTTACCGACCGTCCTCAGCAGTTCTTGCAATCGCCATCTTTAATTCCAGCCGAGTGCTCTGTTGATATATAGGACTGCATTGGTAGTGAGTGCTAGTTCGTGCAGTACGTTTTAATTGCGTTTGCTGCAATGGGTGACTTAATAGACAATGATGTCCTTATTTCGTTAGTGGAGGCAAGGCCTGTTTTGTGGGATAAAACTTTGGACTCATTTAAAGATAGGAATCTTACCAGGGATGCATGGAGAGAAGTTTGTTGTGTTCTGAAAAACAATTTTGAGGAGATGGAGAATAAAGAAAAAAATGCATTTGGTAAGTAGTTTCATGTATGTCATATTTTATTTATCTTAAAACTTTGGAATATAATATATGGCTAGAATAGTAAACAACAATCTCACCAAAGTGAAACTCATGTCATATCTTACTCATTTGCCAGGGAACTGCTCCGATATTTGTTACAAAATAACCGTCCCGGTCACGAACAAAATTGTGCAGAACAATGCACGCTTTTACAATGTCAACTGCAAAATGAGTGTGAAGACCAAACGCTTCGTCTCCAACAAAGTAGTAAGGAACTTTAGGAGATTCTGTCCCCGGCAGGCATTTTTCTTCAGGTAATTGTAATGCGTTTGTCAGTATCGATTGCCAAAGAGTAGATTGCTTGAAAATAGAGGGATCGCAATCTTTGCCAAAGCTTCCAACACTAACATAAATATAACGATATTTTGAATCAGCTACTGCCATTAATACTACAGAGTAATAGTCTTTGTAATTAAAAAACATGGAACCACTTCTTATCGGACAAGTTATGCGAATGTGCTTCCCATCGACCGCGCCTATGCAATGTGGAAAGTTCGCATTTTTTTCAAAATCAGAAGCAAAGTTTGCAAGATAATTTTTAGAGAGTTCAGTTATACACTGATTACTAACCAGATGGCTTGGCATACTTCTTTTACTATTTTCCTTGCAGTAGAAATCCCAACTTTGAAGGAATCGTGTAGGTCCGTAAAGGTGCACCCACTCGCAAGATATCTGAAAAAGAAGGCTTAGTAGCATTATGTAGTCTATTCAATAAATAATGCCAAAATCGGCCTCGTAGACAGAATTTTTCATAAAAATTATATGCATTGTTAGCCCATACCACAATGAGTAAAGAAATTCCATATATAAATCCTTCATTGGTGCCTTATGAAGAGGTTTACAATTCAAAATACTATTTAGATTTAATTGTTACAGGAAAAGAAGTAACAAAGAGATGGGGCAATCTTCGGGATGCATTCACGAAGTCGAAGAGAAAGCTAAAAGAGTCTAAGAAGAGTGGAGCTGGTGCCGCCAAAATTAAAAAATACGTCTACGCTGACCAAATGCAATTTTTAAATAAATTGATCCAGTCGAGGGAAGTTGTAGAAAGTTTGGAAGATAGAACAGACGACAATGAAAACAAAGATGTTTATAATCCACTCGAAGCCCCACTACCCCGCAAAGAGACGATCTGTGAGAACCCCAATCCTAAACCGCAAGAATATAAAAGACGTCGCCGGCCTGACGAGGTTGAGCTAAAAATGATGAAAGCGTTAGAAGAACCAGCACCTAGTCCTCATATTTCGTTTATTCAAGGACTTTTGCCTCATTTGAACAAGTTCGGTGACAGTGAAATTCTTGAATTCCAAATGGGTGTTTTGGAAGTAATTTCTAAAATAAACAACAAACGCCAAAACACTGCTCAACCTCGACCCCAAGTATTTCCACCGCAAACACCTTCCTACTATCCCAATAACAACTATTCTTTCCCGGAGTATCAACAGTTTCCCCCATCACAATCTTATTCCAATCAATTCAGCGCAATTAACAGCTTTCAACCACAACAGCCCCAAACGCATCAGTACCCAAATCCCCAAACCTACCAATTCAAAAATCCACAAAATGCCAATAATATCGATTCAAACCACCAGCAGGCATGCTCTTCGAAAGCACACACACTTGAACGTCAACAAGAACAAACCACTGCACAATACTATCAAGATTTTGGCCACATTTCAGCCGCCACGTCTCCAGAGACAGAGACCTGCCCATCGGCGAGCCCCTCCCCAGGTGGATCTGTGTATTCAGATACTACCTATGACTTTACTTAAATACAACTTGGTTAAAGTTTTATTTACTTTGCAAAGAATATATCAATGTACAATGTAAAATCTAAAATGTACAATAAAATGAAATTAATATTGTGTGTTTATTTGTTCTCCATACTTTCTTGAATGGTTCTTTGTACCCCAAACTGGCAAACTAGGGTTCTTGTGAAAATATTTCCATCAATTTAAAACCATATAATACTATACTTTGCATTGGGGTAAAAAATGACACCCCACTTTTTTTTACGGGAATACACGTTTTTAAGTACCAGGAATCCGAATTAAACAAAATCTCAAAGATGTCGGTCTGTCAGTCCGTCTGTACTCTCATTTTCGGCTAAACGGCTGAAGCGATTGGAACCAAATTTGGACATAGGTATATTCATATTTTTTTTAAATACCTAATTTAGTGCATTGTGTATATACATACGTATTTTATACTTACCTCAATGTTAAAGCAAGCCTTTCTCGTGAAGGAATAGAGTTTCTCATTTTAGTGTTCTGGTGTTGGATTTCATTTTTCAACTTCTCATGGAGCTCGTCAAAGGATGCAATTGACATTCTGAAGAAGTTGAAAAATTTACTGTCATCAAGCCTTAGTTCTTCAAAAAGAGTGTAGAATGTTCCCGTGCGTTCTCTGCTTTGATTGATAGGATGAATCCAGCACTTGCGCTTAATCCTACGGTGCTTTATGCGGCGATACAATAACCACATAGCAACAACTCGTCTAGGTTTCATTATTATTCAATCACCTCGTGACACGACAACAAAGCAATTGATTGTTTGACCGGTAAAAATCCGTTATGTCTGCAAGCACCTGCTATCGATAAAATATCGGCCGATTTTTTGCCGACCATCCAAAATCGGTGTGTGTGCAAATAGCCTAAGTTGTATTTCACACTATCAACGTCCGTCAAAAATCGGTCCGGTACCGGCGCAGTAACGGATGAGTTCTACTTCGATCCGTCACCCCGGGCCGGTGAAAAAACGGATGTCTATTAAAACACATTAAAGCTTATGGACTCGTTCACACTTGTCCGTATTACTTTGCTCCGGTAGGAAATTATATGCAATTTGCTGCAGTCGTTCAGTTTGTGTGGTGCACTTGATTTAAGCAGTTAATTCACGATTCATGTAAACTAGAATAAATGTTTTTAGCGCATTTTCCAACGAAGCTGGGTGCTCCACTTTCTCTGTCCGTCCGTCCTGTCCGAGGCCTTCACTCCTACAGTTTTCAAGATATTAGTTTCGTTCTTTTTGCATTCGGTAGCGTATCGCTCTGGCCACCTGAGTCAAGGAAAATCTTGACGCTTGAACTGCACATGCGAGGCTGTGCAATGTTAATTTTTTATTTATTATTTGATATTTGTCGAGTGAACCGCAATTCTTTGCAGATCTTTGAATTGGTAGTTTATTATCACCTCCTCATGTATGTTAATTTGAGCACATAGACACTCCAACCCATAATTTAATGAAATTTGATTTCGTGAAGGTGCCTATACTGTACTCAATGAGTTGGTTGCGTGGAACGAATCCAATTTTTCAATTATTTTCGGATGTCGATGTCTACGGTTGGCATATTTCCGTTTGCTATACTATCAACGCTACGGGGTGCGGTAGTCGCGTAGTAAATGTAATGCATGAATCTGCTTTCCAATTACTATATGTTTATCGCTACCTGATATCGTCTGTCAAAGTGAAGTAGCGCTAATCGCATAGTCAACGAAGGAACTTCAACGTACTCCGTTGCCTATGTGAAAACCGCAACAACAGCTGTTATTGCGAAAGAAGGAAATGCACGCGTTTTGCCGATGAATGATGAATAGTTCTTCGAAAACTATGATTCACTTAGTGCATATCCAGTACTCATTGTTGTTGCAACGGTTTTGAGATATTGTATTTTAGTTGTTAGTGATAGAATGATGGGTGAAATTGAAGAGGCTTTACAGCGTTTTGATTCCAATTATAAAATCGTAAAAAATGTGGTGGATAGTTACGAAGTTAGAACTAAAATCGGTCAAGAACCAAATTACAATAACTGTCTAACGTGGTTGCGGAATTTTTCAAGTGTCACTCGCACACAGTGGATTGTTAGTTCAGTCATCCAAGGATCAGAAACAGCGTTTCTAGGAAAAAAATGTAGAAGTTTTTTTCTCATCGGTTTTTTAATGTTTTTTAATATGCTGAATCTGAATCTGAGGTTTGCCACCTTGCCAGGCATGAGCTTCTCAAGGAAAATTGCAAAAACCTCATATTTTCGGCACTTTTTCCAGTTTTTTAACTATAACTCGAAAACTAAGCGTTTTTTGGTGAAAACTGTAATGTACCAAATTAAAGTAGACAAAATTTCCTATAAATACGTATAAATAACTGTAAAGTCTGGAACAATCCATAACGTCGTTAGAGGGTGTTAAAAAAATGGAATTTCTTATCTTTTCGCTAAAAAGGTTTAAAAACGTTATTCTTCTAGCTAGTGCCCTACTATCAATTTCGTACACCTCCAAAATGAATTATTTTATGATTACTAGGTATATCCTACTTACATTTCAATAAGGGAAAACGTGAAAAACATTTTTTTTTAAATGCCAAAAACATTTTCCGCAGCCTTTGAATATATTGCTAGGAAGGTATACGATCCTTTATGGATCCATTTACTTAACTTGAAAAACTTCGCTGTATAATATACCATAAATGATAGTAAACATTATTGTACCCCCCTCCACCAACCAAAAACACTACCTGCTGTTTTCCGTCTTCCACTCCATACAGTTTAGTTAGTCTCGTGTAGCGGTGCCGTGCTGTTAATAAAACAATAAAACGAGTGTTATTTGTGCGCTGAAAAATAATGAACATGTCTCGCGAGTGTATAATATGTGACAAATCGTTAGATGATGGAACTCAGACATCTATAGTAAAGGAAAAGGGGTTGGAAGGTTTCATTGAAGCAAGTAAAGGTCGAGAGGATGGTAAAATAGATTTGTTTAATAGATATAAGACTGCTAAAGAGGTTGAGGTTCACGAAAAATGTAGGAAAAGATATACTAATCAAAAATTAATTAATGCTGCCCGTAAGAGGAATACACAAAGTAGTAATTCATCTGCACTTCGCTCCAATATTCCCCAATTCTCATTTAAAACCCACTGTTTTATATGTGGGGAGGAAGTGCCACCAGATTATTCAAACAAAGAAATAAAAAAACCAGCATACCGCCGTAATCCTGTGTACCCTGTGACCCAATTTACTGTAGGTAAAAACATAGAGAGGCTGCTGAAAGATCGAAATGATGAAGTCGGACGTGCTATTTTACTTCGTATAGGTTCAGTGCATGATTTGCCAGCTGCTGATGCTCAATACCATTTTTTATGCATGAAAGAGCTATACCTTCCCAAAAGACAAACAAAAACACAAGGTAGGCCTAGAAATGATGTGGATGAAGAAATGCAATGCATTTTCAATTACATTGAAGATAGTTCTGAAGAATGCCAGTTTACAATTGAAGAACTAATAAATAAGATTGAAAGTGACTGTCGTCCTCACCCAAGAACAGTAAAACAGCGCCTCCTTGAGAAGTATGGCGATGATATATGTATAACAGCCAATATGCCTTATATTGTGTGTTTCAAGTCCACAGGTCACAAGATTATTAATGATTTTTGGTATCAAAATAGGTTGTCAGAGAAAGAAGAAAGGACAAGGATCGTTGAAACAGCAGCTGCTATAATTGTTGAAGATGCACGCTCTCAAGTGTACAATTTGACACAGTACCCTTCATCAGATACTTTTATAGATAATTTGAACGACCTAATTCCAGAATCTCTCCTAGCCTTTACAGATGCTGTAGTAATGAGCAAGAAAAAAGGAAATTTCGAAAAATGGAAGAAGCAATCTCTTGCAATAGCCGACTGCTTGCTCACAGCCATAAGGCCAAAGTCATATATATCTCCTTTGCAAGTGGGCGTTGCAACTTTTTTGTACAAGAAGTACGGATCACGAAGGTTAATCGATGTGCTAAGTTCATTGGGATTTTGTTCATCATACACAGAAGCCGTACGTTTTGAAATGTCCTCTATGTTGGAACCACATCTAACTCTTAGGAAACAAGCACTATCTCAATTTGTTTACGATAACGCTGACTTTAACATCGGAACTATTGATGGGCACAACACATTCCATTCGATGGGTGGCATCATTTGTGTCACTCCAAAGTCGGCTGTTGTCTCGAGTCCACACATCGACCGGTTAAAGGATTTACCTTCAGCAGAAACTATTGGATGTCTCGGAACCCTTCCAGTGAAAGTGTTTGAAAAGACAGGGCCAGGCCTAGCTGCTATTCAAATCAACCCTCTAACTTTAAATTTCAGTCACAAAAGTTTAGTTAGCCCATCTGCATCACACTTGCTGTGGCTCTATGGAAAACATATGAACCGTCTAGGAATTGGTGGGTGGAATGGGTTTATGGAAGACTTAACAAGAAATAAACCTCACGACATTACATATATTAACTGCCAGCCATTCATTAATTCACCACCAAGCGACTATAACACGATCTACACTGCTTTACTGAGTAGTGTTGAAAAATCAAAATCATTAAACCAACAAAGCACTATTGTTACCTTCGATCAGCCACTCTACCTGAAGGCGCGGGAAGTGATTGCAAGTCGTCAGGGAGACCCCGAACTGCAACATGTGATTCTACGGCTGGGTGGATTTCATTTACTGATGTCCTTTATGGGAGCTGTGGGCTTCATAATGGAAGGTAGTGGATTATCGGAACTTTTCAACCTCATTTACGCTGCTGTTAGCACTGAAAAATTGCTGACAGGTCACGCCTATGCAAGGGCTGTTAGAGCACACATGCTGGCTCACAGGACTCTGGCCTCAATAATATTGGAAACAATAGATTTTTCTGCCTCATTTCAATCCGAAATTGAACAAATTTTGTACTGCTCTGATCGATCGGAAATTTTGAGCGCACATGACAAGGATTGTGTTAAGGAGCTTGTTTCAAAATTTAAAGACAAGCTTGAACAATTCACAAACTTAGGGCCCACTGCCAAATTGTGGAGTCAGTACTTTCAAATGGTCACGCTAATTTTAACTTTCATAGATGCAGAGAGAACAGGCAACTGGACTTTACACCTGGAAACCATTCATGACATGCTTCCCTATTTCCATTCCAGTGGACATTTTCTCTATGCGAAGTGCTGCCACCTGTATTTACAGGATATGATGGAGCTACAAAACACTATGCCCCCTAATGAATTCAAAGCTTTTACTTTGCAAGGCGGGTTCACTATTCGGCGAAGCAATAAATTTCGTTGTGGAACATGGAGTGATATGTGCATAGAGCAAGAGCTCATGAAGCATATGAAATCTTCTGGCGGGCTCACTAGAGGTCGTGGTACCAGCGACGCTATTCTGTCAAGATGGACTTTGGGAATGGCAACGTACAGAAAGATTTGCGATGCTGTGGAACGATTTAGCGGTATAGATTTTGCATCATCAGAGCAACATATAGATACTCGAGAATCCTCGCAAACCCGAGACAATATTGATGCAAAGAAAATGATGGAGTGGTTCCACCAACACCCGCCCTTCCAGAAGACAGCTGAGCTCATTTCTTTAAGCACAGGGGTCATGGGTGATGAAAAAATAAATTGCCACTTGTCTAGGGAGGAAGGAGTCAAGTGTATTGACAAAATGTTGGCAATTGCTGGCAACAATTTTGAGTCAGTTAAGTTTAAGCGAAGAGATAGGGTGCTGTCACTTGCCACCATGAAATCTTCAATAATAGTTCATGATCAATCTGTAGTTGTTAATCCAACTACCCTATTTCAACGCATGAGTATTGCTAAAGAGTCAGACGAGGAACTCGAGGAGTTCTTGACATACGAACTGAGCCCCTTTCCACTTGCCCTATTTGACGAAAAGAAAGGTGGTCTAATGAGGAAAGGGACAAAATCGACACTGTACAAAGCTTTTCGAGGAGAACCTGACACATCTATATTGGATAAACATCCCAAATATGTTGTTGACGGTGGATTTCTTCTACACAAAGTTGTGTGGCCTGAAAAGAAGACATTTGGTCAAATTTGTGACAGCTACATTGAATACTTAAAGAAAAAATATACATCAACCGCAGTAGTAGTCTTCGACGGCTACTCAGACGCACAAAGAGGAACTAAACAAATGGAGCGCATGAGAAGATCCATGACTCAGTCAGTTGACATCCAATTCAATGACAAAATGGTGCCCACGGTCCCCCAGGAAAAGTTTTTGTCTAATCCCTACAACAAAAGCAGATTCATTAGCATGCTTCTACAGAAACTGAGTGCATCGCAAATTGACACGAAGCAAGCAAGTGAAGATGCAGACACTCTGATTGTGCAAACAGCCCAATCTCTTGCTGAAGAGCACGAAACTGTTGTAGTGGTTGGTGAGGATGTAGACCTCCTGGTTATTATGATTGGAACCCTGACGTCATCCAATGTATACTTTTTAAAACCAGGAAAAGGCAAACATCTTCCATCTGTTTACCATCCTTCAAGTACCATCGATAAATGCCTGGCAGAACATATACTATTCATACATGCAGTCAGTGGTTGTGACTCCACATCTGCTCTGTTCAAACAAGGGAAAGTCAAGTTTATAAAAACCCTTACAAAGTATCCTGATCTGTCAGTCTACATTCGACAATTCAGAAGCCCACGTGCCACATCAGAAGAAATTTCGGAGGCAGGGGAAAAATTCCTAGTGGCCTTGTATGGCGGAGATCATCGCACTACTTCAATTAATAAGCTGCGTTACAAACAGTATGTGTCATCAGCATTTAAGGTTAGCGGAAATGTAGCGTCCATCCCTCCCACTAAAGCTGCAGCCCAACAACACTGTTACAGGGTATTTCACCAAGTACAGCAGTGGCTGGGGAATATTCAACTACCTGAGCAGTGGGGATGGAAACTTATTAAAGGCAACTTGATTCCCATCACGACCCTTGAGCCCCCAGCTCCAGAGAAGCTTCTGAAACTCATTGCCTGCAAGTGCCAGAAAGGTTGCAAGGGCAATTGCGGATGTATAAGGGTTGGGTTATACTGCTCCAGACTGTGTCTGCATTGTGAAGGAAGATGCTCTAATATAGAAATAATGCTGAGTGATGACGATGAAGACGTTTCACCTGAGAAGCTCGAAGGTAATTTATACTATTGGAAGTAATTATTATTCTAATCTAGTATGTATCCTGTAAATAAGAGACTATACTTGCACAGATCAACATCAAAATATCACAATTTTTTTTTAGTAGAGAGACCAGCGCCTATCCTTCAAGAACTCGAGCAATCCACTGACCAGAAAGGGCTAAAGAGAAAACATTACGTCGCTCCGGAGATACAGCCTGGACCTTCTAAACGGATCATCTGCGAACGCAATGCTGAGCTTTATGCAGGTAATGACTTCTTCTTCTCCATCTTATTTTCAGTTTTATCTTTTTTTTATAAATAATATTAAAGTCTATTGTGCAAAGACATATTAAATTCTGGCCGTAATGGACATGAACGACATTGATTTTATTATAGTTATCTAAAGCCTCCATTTTCGTTGTTTTAGGTGATAATTCTGCAGATGAGGACGCCGACGACGAATGAACATAAAAATTTAGAAAAATAGTGTTTTTGCTTTATTTTTTGTGTAAATAAAAATTTGTTCCAATATGTTTTCTTTTATCAAAACATTATTCCCCTTAAAATGAAAGTAGTACGATTTTGGTTTGGGCTAGGAGGCTCGTTGACCTATAGGCCTCACTCTCGTTTGCCCTTATTGAAATGTAACTAGGATATACCTAGTAATCATAAAATAATTCATTTTGGAGGTGTACGAAATTGATAGTAGGGCACTAGCTAGAAGAATAACGTTTTTAAACCTTTTTAGCGAAAAGATAAGAAATTCCATTTTTTTAACACCCTCTAACGACGTTATGGATTGTTCCAGACTTTACAGTTATTATACGTATTTATAGGAAATTTTGTCTACTTTAATTTGGTACATTACAGTTTTCACCAAAAACGCTTAGTTTTCGAGTTATAGTTAAAAAACTGGAACAACTGCCGAAAATATGAGGTTTTTGCAATTTTCCTTGAGAAGCTCATGCCTGGCGAGGTGGCAAACTTCAGATTCGAATTCAGCAGCCCAAAAGACATATAGAACCAGTGAGAAAAAAAATTCTACATTTTTTTCCTGTAAAAAACCTCTGCTTACTGGACTA
>NW_022170403.1:2825934-2883499 GCF_008802855.1 Photinus pyralis
ACTTTTTGAACTAGTAGCCCAATCTTGGAACTGTTTGAAATTATGGATTCTACAGGCCACGTTCTATAAGAAAAATTTTTTCCCAGGACAATCTTAGAGAATTTTTTTTTGAGGCAAAAGAAAAGGCAGTATACAGACTTCTCAATCAAAAGTTATAGACTAGAAATGATGAGTCCCCTTATCAAACATTTGTTAAATAATTCTCGTATAGACACAAGAATTTCTCTACTCACAAGTTTATTAATTTCTACGTCTCAAATTACAAAAAGCAATTTAAAACCTACTAAAGTATTTTTAATTTTACAGTAAAAGTACAATGACAACTAAAATTAAAAAACCCCATTGATTATGTACCTGTTTGTAACAAAATTCCACCAGATTTCCAGATATCCTGATCACATTGAATAATGTTAAATACGGGGTGTTTAAAACGAAAATTACGCTACTTATGCGCTTTCTTTAGCAACCCAGGAAGGCATACCCTTATTGTTGGCATTGTTTCAACCTAAATGGCAAACCCCCCTTGATGGTATACATAGAATTATTCGTAATTTATTTTTATGGAATCGAAGCTGAAGGCAACGGAGATTTATTACTTTATTGCCTCTATTCTTCTAAGTATGTGCATTACGTATCCACATATTAATTCAATTATCAATATAAAGTTATACTCTCATTAATGTAAAATGCATGTAAGGAAACACCTAGCAATGTTCTTACAGCAAGTGGTAATTAATTACTCTTGAAATTAATGTTGCCTTAATAAAGAACGAGAGAGGTGAATCGTTCAGATCCAAACAGGTCTAGAGGGAATCAAAGTGAGTAATAGAAAATTGATAGCAAACTTAATTAAAACAGGGGTAAAATTGTATTAGCTAGTACCTGCACTTTTATATTTACAGTCCCAGTGCGATTTTAAGATAAATCGTAAAATCAATTGCGAATGAACATAAATGTGTAGGTACTTAGTGGTCGAAATTTGCAATTCATAAATTCGTTGTAGCACTTAGCAGGTAGGTCACCACTCGCCAGTGGCGTGTCAAGACATTAATGATTGATTAGGTTTGCGGAACGAGGGTCGATATTACGAGGGATGCAAGAGTTACACCCCCAATTATTTTTCTGCATTCGCCGCATTTAAATGAAAGAAGTGTGTAAAGTAAGAAGCATGAGATTGCAACGCGTAGCCAAAACGAGAATTTATGCGCCGCGTTCTCCGTTTATTGCTGCGGCGCGGTAACGAGCGGTAACCGCAAAACCGCAAATTGAAAATAATGTCGTCGTTTTTGCGGTTTCACTTATATACAAGTTTTAGAGGGGGAAAGAACCCAAAAAAGTATTAAAAGTTGAAAGCCGGGAGTAAAATGTTGACTCGCTTATTGTTTTTGACGTTCCTTTCCACGTTTTATTTATTTAGATTTAATGCTACATAATAAATGGCCAAGTCGTCGGCCATTTTATTGCTCCCTCTTTTTTCTAGTTAATGAATTTATAAGAAAACTTTGAGGAATGTTTAAATGAACCCCGACTCAGATTTATATAACATCTTGCAATTAAATGCCTCTTTTTTAGCTACGAGTTTGCTTTGTAGACATACTTTTATTACACACGCGTTCAGACCAACATGCAATAATTTGCACAAAAAACTAGTTCAAGTTAAAAGTCAACGAGTTGTTTAACCCCGTGCTACAATAAAACGTAATTTGTTACTCTTCAATCATTCATCGCACTGAACTAAAAACAAAGTAATGTTTTATCCTCTTTTAATTCAAAGTAATCTAAATAAGATTATTCATAGTCATACGTAGGTTTGATGAACAAACTTCAAAGAATTATTTTGAAAATATAGTCGGAAAATATCATTCATATTTCTATGTATCTATTTTTAAAACCTGTGCCTATTTTTGTTTTGAAAAAAACCAAATAAATATAAAGAAGTCGCATTCTAAGAAAAAGATTCAATGGGCTGTTTTCAAAAAATTTGGATAAACTTTGTACATCGCGAATTTCACTTGTCAGTGGGGTAGGTGTAGTCTCGGGGGTGATAGATTAGACGGATTATGTCATCCTCAACCCGGAAGTCGGACTTTAAAGCTAGTTTGATGACAACATTTCATAAATAAGCCTTGAATTTTAAAGAATACTTGAACTATCGTCTTCACGCTTTTCATGTAAATATGTTTTTGAGCCAATTAAATGAAAAATTATCAAAATCTAAGGAGAAAAATCTACTTTTTGTTGGTGATGTCAATCTCTGCATTCAAGTCAACCTTTACTCAAACAAAAAAATTAGGAGTTAAGTTGCTGAAGCCATGAATGACTTTTGAGCTTTGTGAGAGACTAAAACATAGAAATCTGTTGTATAAAAAATTAAAGAAAAATCCTGAAAATTTAAAATTAAAACAGTGCTTTCAGTCAGTCTCCTTAAAGCTGAAACAAAATATTCAAACTCAAAAAAGCAACTATTATTTCAAACTTTTTGAAACCAACAAGGGTGACACCAAAAAACAATGGCAAACTGTAAATGCCATCTTAGGTTAAAGAAATGAAAAAAAGAGCATTGACTGTATTATGATAAATTAAACTCCAAACATATTGATATACCTATGACAACCTAGAAATTGCAGAAGAATTCAATCAATTTTTCACCACTGTTGTAGGCAGGCTTTTGAAAAATCTTGGCTCAATTGATGGTTTTAATATGTGCGCATACAGAGGGACTTTCCCTTCAATACATGTCAGTAACTCTTTCTTTCTCATGCCCACCTGTAAATTTGAAGTCTCCGATATTATAAATAATTTAAATGTCAATATATGTAAATATTGATGGAATCTCATCCCGAACCATCAAAATGTCCAAAAAGTATATTAGTTCAGTACTCTCGTATATTTTTAATCTACGTTTTGAAACAGGGGAATTCCCTTCCAAATTAAAGACAGCTGTTGTAATTCCGTTACATAAAAAAGCAGATTCTATAGAGTTGAACAATTATAGGCCCATTTCACTGCTATCCGTCTTTGCGAAAATATTGGAAGAGCCAGTTAAATCTAGGCTGCTTCAGTTTTTAAATTCAGAAAATTGTTTAAGTTCAAACCAATATGGAATTCTTGGGAAAAAAATTACCGAGGACGCCTTACTATCGTTTTGTACCAAAATATACAATGGAATCAATTCAAAATTAAATACGGCTGGTTTGTTTATCGCTATTACCAAGGTATTCGACTCTGTTGATCATAATATCTTTTAGCTAAACTGGAGGATGTAGGAATTCGAGGTGTTGCCAAAACTTGGTTTAAAAGTTTTTTAACTGAAAGAAATCAATGTGTAAAAATAAAAAACGAAACAAGTTCTCTTCTGCCGATCTCGTCGGGAGTACCGCAAGGTTCAGTCCTTGCACCAACATTATTTATTTTATACATAGATGAATTGTGTTTGGGGAATTTTCAGGGTACAGTGACTTGCTTTGCAGATGACACTGCGTTAAGCTATTCGTAACTTTAGTACACTAAAAAGTAATATTCAATCAGATCTGAACAAACTAAAAACATGGTTCACTGTAAATAAGCTAGCATTAAGTTCCAAAACCAAACTGGTCTATTTCTTGCTACGACACAAAGAGCATATAAATGAGGATGTATATTTTAAATGCAAAAAATGTTTGAGTGGAACCGACCGATGATATTTGCAATAATTGTGTATTAATTGAACAGGTAGAGAAAATAAAATACTTAGGTTTAATCCTAGACAAGAATTGCCTCTGGAAGGAACATATACAATCAGTTAAAAAATATGCTTATATGTCACTAAGGAAATTTTACCTCCTAAAGTTTGTCTGTCCAATGCAAGTATTAAAATCTGTTTATTTCGCATTGATAAACAGCAAACTGGAATATGGGCTAAGCTGCTGGGGGGGAGTATATAAATCATTAATAAAACCACTTCTTATACCTATCTCAAAAGAGAGTTATAAGACAAATTTTTCATATCAGAAGAAATGAGCATTCATTTCCTTATTTTACATTGCTGCGGGCACTCCCCATCAGACATTTGTATGTATATAGAGTCCCGCGCATTTTTTATATGAGAGGCGGCCAAAAAACGGCAAATGAGGAGGTTCACTCGGCAAGACTGAGGAAACTAAATCGTGTAGCACTTTTAAAACCCACGTGTGAGGCATTTAAAAGATCTTACAGTTACACCACTTTATCGTTTTTCAATAAGCTGCCTCTTGAAGTTATTAACGCAAACATCTTGACCAAGTTCTCAAAGAATTTAAAAAATTGGCTGTTTACATTAAATTTTGATGAAAATAGAAAAACTTTTTACTAAAAATTGATTTCCACTACCTCACTTAAAAAGCACTTATGAATTAACATTTTTTATTTTTATTTTTTTTTAAATACATCCAACTTATGTTTAAATCAATTGCTTATTCTATAGAGTGTATCTATTGTGGTTCCTGCAACTGATATGTTACTGTGTTATATTTTTTATAGAAGGTAACCTCAACACAGCATTGCTCGGAGGTACCTGCCATGTGTCACGTAAAAAAAATTTCTGTTACGTTAGCTATACTTTTTTTGTGCTCTGTTATGATACATGGAAATAAAGATTTACTCTCTCTCTCTCTCTTACTCTGACATCTCCTATACTCAAAACTAGACTCAAACTCTAAATTCATATCATGTCTGAGAAATGAAGACTCGAAAAAATTGGAAACATTTTCGAAAAAACAAATTATGCGAAAGGACACATTTTCCATATTCAGAAGCTTATGGGGAACTGAATCTGGAGTATATGAGAGTCATTTCCATCATAAAATAGGCGTTTTAAGTCAGCTTGGTATAAAGAGAGGGAATGAGCTTTGCACGAAATCAAGTGACCCTAGTTTTGGCATCCGAAAAGTCAATACAAGAGCTTTGCGTTGGTCAGTACGGCGTTTTTCTTATAGTCTAAGTAAAATTTGGCGTACGGAATAACCGAGCTTAGAAGACAAAGTTAATGGATCAAAGCGACGTTTAGTGTCCATAATAGTAGTTTTGGAAATTTATCATTTTGCCCCAGTGGAAAAGTCTCGTGTCCACTCGACTGGAACATTAGAAAGTTGTAATGCTAAAATAAACGTAGAATGCCCAGGAAAACAGAAAAATATAACTAGAGCACCGTGTATCCTGTCGTATAGTTAAAATGGTCTTCGTAAATAGGTCGAACCCGGAAGTGCGCATTTAAACGGATTAAGGGGTATGCAAAATTAAATCCTGTTGCGTATTTTTATGACGCTTTTCTGTTAATTTGGAGTGTTGCGGATTATTCTAGAATTGTCACCCTACTCGCAACACCAGAGAATCCGCTTGTAAATTCGTCCACCGTATGCAGCAAGGTTACCAACTGCAGTAAATGTAAATTTAATACGAGGACGAAATGTGTTCACGTAGTGTAATAAAAGTGCACACGGATGACATGCAAAGCGAAAGCTCGTGCCTATTTTTATTGTTTATGCCTGTCAAATTTGTACGAATTACATGTCTCGCAATTTAAACTTGACGGGTGAATTTTAAGAATGTTTTCCCGTCATATTTTAAATAAAGACGCGATTGATATTCTGGCTTTGGAAATGCGAAATTTTTGAGAAAAAATGCTCGGGCGCCAGGTGCGCTTTGTGGAAAAACTTAATAATAAAACGCCCAACATTGTTATGAGTTTAAAACGGGTAAAATGTGCGGTTGGTTCAGCGTAATCAGATTGTTGTTACTACAGTTAAATGCTCTTACTTTAACGTCCCCTACCGAAAAATGTTTAATGTAATTTTTTGGCGGAAACTTTTTACATTAAAACTCGCCGAGTGTATTTTTTTGAAATAGTGACACTCGTATTTTATACATCTAAAACGAGAAACTTTTTTAATTATCAGATTCTTTAATTAACATTCTTCCATTGCTTGCAAGACTTCTAATTAAAAACTCTAATTCGAGATGTCCTAAAAAAGACAAATCACATGCAACGCTCTAACAAAAAGAATCGGCGCGAGAGCGGGGGGACAAAACTTTAAATGCCAAAGGTTTCGATAATAACCCGCGCCCCATCTCTCACTTTTCCCAATCATCCAAGTTTGCCCGTGTTCGATGATTAGTACTCGGGAAATTGTTCTCCTGCTCTCAGAACTTGTGATTTGATTTCCATCTATCGGTTCATTGACTTTCCTTTGTTTCGCATTTTCATAAATTATATAATTGAAATTATTTGGAATATTGGAAAGCAGTTACGAGTTGAATTTTTCCTTGACTTAATTTAGAGGAAAATTGACTTTCCTTGTTTTATTGTAGTGACACAATCGATATGAACGGGTTATTTATTACACGCGGGCGAGACTAAAAATAATATCTACTTTTTAATATGACATGTTCCAAATTGGAAAAAAAGTTATTTTTAATCAACTCTGACACATTGATTTCTGGTTGTCAACGAATTAATAATTCAAAATAAGAGAATCGGTGATAAGTTATGTTGAAATCAAATGCATTTTCGTGATTGACAGTATTTTAAACAGCAGTTTAAAGTAGGCAACCTTGTAATTAAGGGGTGCTTAATATTCGATATCTGTGTCCTCCACTCCTCCAGATGTTAAATCTGCTGGATTTTTCTTAGTAAACACGCGATTCCACAGGTTTCTTGAGGTCATGCTTTTTTAGCATTTTTTCGTCGGGTGTCATTGTAATTTTGTGCTCATTTTTCATTCATAATTATACCGCTTAATTCACTTATGACTTATGACCTGCAGTTAACAAATGATAAAGTTAAAACGCGTCTCTGCTGATACAGAAACCTTTTCGACAGTATTCTTTGTATTCGTCCATCCTACGCATTTCAACTCATAAAAACAACTATAAATTGTGCATAAATCGCACTTTTTTGAAACCGAAATAGCTTAGTAAATAGTTATAAGGTAGTAGCAGTGGCGTAATTTCATTTTAGAGGCCCGTCTTCAGAAACATTTGGGGGCCCTTTCCTTATATCAGCAATTTTTACACGATTTTAATGTGTACATGTAGAAAATAGTGTCTTGATTTAGATTTGCTGATTTTGCATTCTGTAATTCATTGGTTCACAGGTCCATTGTAAATTTTAGCGTCACTGCGTTCAGTCAGAATCCAGTTGATTTTGTTCGAACTTTAATTGTCAAGCTTTGTGTAATATTTGTGCAATAACAAAAGGTAATAATGTACTTAATTTTATTTGACTTCAGCTATTTGTAACTAGGGGTAGGTAACCCCTGAATTTGTTTGTTATTTGATTATTTCACTTTAAATGTTATCCTTATTTTGACTTGTTTAATATTGGCCATTTCCTTCGATGCTTAAACGTTTGATTAGCGACTTCAATTCTTTGTGTATGAATCTGCCTTTTTTACTCGATCTGTTACCTCCGTGTAAGGTATATTATTAATTTTTTGTTAAATTATCTTAATGAATATAAACTTTATTGGTACCACTGGAAAGCAGTACCTTTCCAGCGATGTGTCACAAGTATGGGGATGTCATTTAGGATTTTTGAAGAGGGGGGCGGGGGGGGGGGAGGAGGTTAAGGGGGGGATTGTCACTCAAAACGTCATTCTGCTTCCCCCTCGATACCCCCGAAATGGTTTTTGCCCGATTTTCAATATCTTCCTTTGTTTGGAAACTATAGCCGACTGCAAGTTTTAAAATTGACACCCTGTATATGATGGTTGCAACATGCAAGAACACGAGGATAATACAAACATAACGTGTCAAGAAGGTACTATACTTCGCACCTCCAGAGGTAGTATGGGGTCTTATCAGGGCCGGACTGGTTTGTAAATTCCTACCGGGAAATACTTTTAAAATAAGGTTTTTTTCCGGAAATCGTGTAGGAGGCAACTGTTACCATGCAGTTAGCTGGCAAACGAAACAATACAGATACACATAACTGATAAAATAAAAACATTGATTATTTCAAGGTAACATGTACATGTTTTATTAAAACTAATTCTACTGTTGGTACCTTTCTGATTTTAAAATTATTTAGAAAAATCAAATGGGGGCTAAGTGAACCCTCAGTCCTTCAAGAATTGCACTTTTATATGTTGAGACGACGGTAATGCGCGATTAAAATGTGCTTAATTGCACTTTTGTGTCTTTTTGGTTTGAGAGATATTTGGTGGGGCTGAGTGAACGCTTAACCAACAGTAGGGCAGCCCAATAGGGTATTTTGTAATTTACTGGAGCGCGTCAGATTAAAGTAAAGTGGGTTGACTACGTGTTGAAAAGTGTGCATTTCAATAATCTGACCATTTAAGCGTGACGTGAGGGAGTGGGAAGGTCACAAACTTGCAAAAAAAAGTTACCTCTACTTCTTCGAGTGCGTTGGAATTTTTTTTTCGAAGGAAATTATTCAAGAATAACAGAGGTAATATAATCTGCCGATTTCCAAACGCCAAAGTGAAACAAAACGTCAATAAAGTTCAGTAATTGAAGCATGCCAGTTGACTGATATCATAGGCGGCCGTGTCATAAATTAGGGTGCGTTTATGTTGGAGCCGCGATAAGTGATAAGAGCGTCGATACTAGGGAGCGAAGAAAAGTGTAAATGTTTGCGCATGCGCACATCTGATTTTTACAATATGCGATATACTTGTCTTTACTAGAAGATTAAAATTTCAAAAAAATATCTACATGTATACATAAGAAAGATGGCATTGCGCAGTCCGCGCATATTATTCGTCAAGATTTTTCTTGGTTGAGGTGCCAGAGGTATAAGGTACCGAATGCAAAAAGAACGAACCAAATATTTTGAAATCTGGAAGTGTAGTTAAGGCCGGCGGACGAACAGACGGATAAAGTGACCATCATAGCGTCTTCCCCAATTTGTTCACAAAATTGTATAAGTTTTGAGTATACACAGGGGAGTTAAGCGTTTACTTAGCCGTCATTTAATTTTTCTAAATATCTCCGAAACAGAGGAACAGAGATTGTGAGAGTGGAAGCACAATAGAAGTACCTACTATGCATTGCTGTCGTTTCAGTGTGAAGGAGTTTAATTTTTGGGCAGGGTTTACATATATTAGTGTATTATCCTGCAAGGATTATTGATAGGTAAAGGGTCCTACCTAACAATATTTTATCGTGACATAAAATTATTTGGAAATTTATGTTTAACACAAAAGAAACATTGGTAAATTCTTGTTTTGAAAAGTAGAGGAATGCTTTAAATCTCACCGTAAATCCTTTTTCTTTAATACCTGTCCAAAATAAATTAGTGGATTAGCGTGTAATCCGTGTAACATATACCCAGATAATCGAGTTTCTACTGGAATAATAGCCATTTACTAATTGATAACAATATTAGGCATTGAATTGGGGCCGCCAGTGGCCAGGGGCCCCCGGGAAATTTCCCGGTATGCCTCCTGTCCAGTCCGGCCCTGGGTCTTATGGACTAAATGCCCCTCTCACTAATTTGTGACATTCTTCGATAGCGCTCTCCTTGTTCGTCACCACAATGATGCCAAACTGACATTTGATTTAAAGCACAACACAATCTCCTTATGCTATCATTATCACGTTTGTTAAGAACTTTGGCAACCATGTACTGCATATATGCCCATAAGTACCTTACTGCATCTGGATGTGCGAACGGACTATAGTAACTACCATAGACATATTAGCATATTACATACAGTGTGTCCCAGGTAGAACGCTCCATGGAGAAAGGGCAATGTATTTTTTCGCGAAGGATCCACGAGGCCGTACTACTCCAATCTCTTTCTAGCATCAGGCAAGCGCAATAGCGTACGTTGAACGCTAACTTCAAATACATCAAGGGCCTCCGGGATCCTTCGGGAAAAAATACATTACTTTTGTTTGTCGCGGTATATGAATAAAAACAGTGGTGCCACTATGTATATTTTGTCACTTTCTCACAAAACTTTCGTTGCAACCTGTAGTAATCCTAACCTTATTCGCAACTCTTCAAATCTTGGACGTGGTAGTGCTTTTGTCAAGATATCCGCGAGTTGATACCCCCTTCCACGTTACTTACTGATTTCGCCGTCCTCGTATTTCTGTCTGATGAAAATGCTATTTTACATCTCTAGTTCACGAACCTTGTACTTTGGTCTGTACACAATACCTACCTCTTCGCAGATATTTTTAGGTAATGAGAACTCCTTTCCGCGTTCGCCCCGGATACCGACAGTCGCGGAGGTTTCAACGCTTAGCAAAGGGTAACTAAATATCCTTTTGACGGCTTCTCAAGAAACCTTCAGATAGTTTGCTGACAACATATGTAATGTCGAGTCTTGAATATTTTCAAAATGGTGCCACTTCCGCAAGTACCGGAAGTAGCCATCAACTTTTTTTATTTTAAATAGGGGCCCCACAGTTGACCCTTTACTTCAAGGGCTTCGTCGATATTCAAGTTTTTAGACATATTACATATATGAATAAAAACAGTGTTACCACTATGCATGTTTTGTCATACCTTAACAAAAACCATCCCTTATAACGGGATAAGGGATTCAAAGGTGAAATTACTTTAAACGAACTTTGGAGACCAACTATTTTATAGCGAGTGTGAGGTTTCTTTAAGATCATGATGGGAAAACTTGGTATTTTGAATTAAAATTGAGATAATTTTAATTCAAAATACTTTTACTGTAAAACGACGCTAAGCCATCAATTGAATGCAAATACACCTTCTCATTTTACTCACAAATATCTGATTCGACCAAAAGTACCAAACACTAAATCCACATTTTTTTAAAAGTTCAGAATGTATCTGTTACGGTAAAAGTACATAATTGGTGATTGTATACAATCACCGGTAATTGTATATAATCACCAAAGTAACTGGTAAATGTACTTAATTATTCTCAATTATCTACTTTTACCGGTAATTGTATACAATAACCAAGGACCAGCGGTAAAAGTAAGACAATGATATCAAATGAAGAAATAAAAACAATAAATTCAAATAGTTTTTTTTAAGAAGTGTAATTTTTACTATTATTGTTTTTTTTAAACTAAAAACAAGAGGTTTTTTTGCCTGAATCAATAACAAGAGGCAAATTTTGTATGGCAGAACAGATACAAACACTTCCGAAGAATCAACACTGCAGACTAATAATAGGATCACACATGCACGTGGTAAACAAACGCACTGCGCTTGCGTGTCCATCCTTGAAATTTGAATTTTTTACTTTCACCAAGCTCAATTACCGCTAAAAGTAGGAAATAGGGGGTTTTTAAGATTATTTTCTACTTTTGCCAAAGACTCCGGTAAATGTATACAATTACCACATTATGTACCCTTACCGTAACATATCGATTACAAACTACATCCCTAAAAATTTGGAATTTGCGTTGGCTATTTTTTTCTCGACCAGGAATAGATGGATGAAATTAACAGTTTTATAGGTTTCGTGCTGTGCCTTTGCGGGTATTGTACTGATTGTACACATTTTTTCAAAATTCTCACTTCAGGGTGTGGACCTTGGATGGGGACGAAAAAATAACTTAACGAATTGAACGTTTCTGTAAACCCGAAAATTGCAAATCCTGGTAGTAAAACTAAAGAATGTAATTCCAAATTATTCTGATACAGTACTTTTGAAAGTTTAGGCAATTGTGAAGAAAATTTGTGAATAACTTACTATTTCACAGTGTACAAAACACATTTTGGGAAATTTTGCATAATTTATATTTCAAAAGCACGAGTATCTTGTATTCGTGATTTTAATGGAAAAGGATTTTGGAAAAATCTTTCCTGAGAAAATAAAATTAAAGATGTAACGATGATTCTTGTGGAATCAGAATTAGACGATGAAATAAACTTTGCGATTCTTGGTTAAAAGTTTAATATTGAAAAAACCTAAAATTGTATTTGGATAGCGAAAAGCAACTAAAATTTCGCCCTTACCTAACACCAGTTTATCTACTTCAAATTAATAATTAAATTCTAACAGAAAAAGCGTATTGGTTGTTAAACTTTCAAATAATAGATTTAATCTAATCCACTTTAGGCAACTTTCAATCGAGTACTATCAAATTAAATTTCAATTATCTATTTTATTTTCAATTCATAGTTTCCATTACACAGAAAACTGCAAATTGTGGGGCAGTTTTGTTAAGAAAACTTGAAAGTCAGTTTGTGAAAAATTCTTGTCCCGGGCACATATTCCTATATCAAACCCAAGTTAGTAGATCCTATTTTGTTTCTTCATTTCTGTACTCTTGTACAATTTTTTTGCTTTTATAATCAAGATAAAATAATAAATCAGGGCGTTTAGTTCCCCATTACTTTAATTGCCCAGGAAGCTTTTATATACACATCAGAAAATGTACATAATCTGCACCTAATTAATTTGTAACATTTGTAATTGCAAAACTTAATAAAGTTTGTTTTTAACTATTAAACTTGACTTTAGTGAGTACATTTCGCAACCCCTCATCACGTAGAATTCATATCAGAACGCGGGGCGTTTAACCCTTGATTAAGTTCTTGCAATCAACGCAATGGTTCAGGTGACAGGTTCTATCCGCAATCCAACAAATTCATTAAGAGCAATAAATTATGTAAACATTTAATTAACGTGATTTGATATTAAAAGAACAACATTTGGAACAGAGCCACATGTTGGGAATTATCCCATTAAGTTTTTTTTCTTCGCCTTCTGTCAATTATTTTAAATGGTGAGACGTCGTGTCAAAATACTCCACACGTCTCAGATGGTGGCGGTTTCGCTTAGAACAAATACGCAATACAACTACTCAACCTTTTTGTTAACGTATACATCCTTATAATGCAGAGAGATTTATTGGAAAAACGATCAGAAATACGTAATAAATCATATAAAGTCCCCGAGGTAAGCAATTTTCTTTTGAAGCAAGTGGAATACGTTGTAATTTTAATCTCGTAATCGTTTCTAACATTCTTTGTTTTGTACTTTCTAAACATTTATTTAAATTATTATAGCAATTTTCGATTGATTCAACTTTCGATCGAAACCCCAATTTAACGACATCCACGAAGACAAAGGGTCTTTGACTACTCACGTGTAAGGAAACGTTTAAAAGGCAACTGGCGAAGACGACGACGACGACTACTACAAAGGTTTAATAGCAACTTCCGGGAGACATTCTCTTCGTAGGCCCTTTCGTTTATTAACAGAGCTGGAGGTTAACTTACTTAACTTGACAACTCGACCGTAATGAAATGACAGTAATTTTCTTGTAAGGCAGATTGGGTTTACGGCAACTTTCAAACGCAGTTGTTTACTTTACTTCTTGTAAGGCAATTTACTTCAGCCAGCAGAACTTTTGCCAAATTACATCGACATATGGAGGGCAACGTAGATCAGACCTAATTTTACTCGTAGACTTACGTTAAAAGTGAGGTTTTCGTAATAACTTTTGTGTGGAACACGACTTCAATCTTCGTTATTAGGCCCTGGTGTACATTTGGTATACCTATGTTTTCCTTTATCGTTACAAATTTGTAATTAAAATTAGATGAAACATACGTTTATATGAGCAGTACGAACCAAATCGAACCTCCAAATAAACTATGTGTAAAGTAACAACTAAAGTCATTACTGCTCATATCATATTTCGAAGGAATATGCTTTTAACATTCCTTAATGGTTACTCTTTACTTACATAAATTTAAAATTATCTCAACTCCGAGAGATTTTAATTCGGGATTTTAGAAAATTGTCATTTTTTATATCAGTTTACTTGAGGCTTTTGTGCAAAGTTAGGTATTTGTTTAAGGCGTGCATTTGCTTTTGACACAGAAAAGTCTGTTACAAGTTTTTGTGTAGATTGTTAGAAAGAGTATTAGGACGGGATGTTAGTTTTGGTTTCTTTGTAAATTAGTTGTAGTTAGTAGGTTAAAAATTTCATACGTGACAAGGAAGTGTTGACATTTGTACGTGACATATTAACCAATTAAAATTGTTACGTATCTCAGTATATGTAAGCCTAGGTTAATTTTTTTTATTTTATGGCATATGTTAAATTGACATGTTAATAGGTTTAAATGAGAAGGCGAAGACGCTCTTTAACTGTGAGGGTAGATAAAGTGAAATAGATGATTATGCATTCTAATGACGTCTGTCATTCTTATTTCAAATGGGACGCGCAGCACTATATAAAATGACGTTCAGAACATAGGGAAAGGTTTTGTTTATAAAAGATGACAGAACCTAAGCTTGCTATTTTTGACATCTAAATTAAGTTCAGGTTGTCAGAAAGTTTGCAACCATTTATATGGCTTCTGCTATAAACGTATATCTGCGAGACGGTAATTTTACTCTACTTGATAAATCTCATAATCACCTTAAATATACCCACTAAGGATTTGTTTTACACCAATGGAGATAGTTCGTCAAGTTCTAAAACTTTGCACGAAACCCAAACAATTTCTAAAATATTTAATTTCTGGAATAACAAATTGGAAACGTCCCAACAATTAATTATCAGCAGTTTTTAGTTTAATCAAGGGATTACGAATAAGTGATAGCTATTAAAACTTTCACCATTCCAATCTTCCTTAAAGTTTCATATTTTTAAGTACTACATCCTTTGGAGTAGCTTCAAAGATGCCTCTCCTAACGTCATGAAGTTTGCTAGGTGTGTTTGTTACGCTGTTCTAATAACTCAGAGTCTCGTTGTGGATCATCGTCGTCGTCGTCGTAGCTTTTGCGGCTTGGTCTGCTAATTAAACAATAATTCTTTCTTGGGTGTAAGTTCCAAAACAAACACGGTTAACTAATTTACTAATAGTTATTAGCTTTTTCAACTGGCAAACTCACGATAGTCGCGTGAGCACTACTGTTTCAAAAAACAGAAACAGAAACTTGGTTATCTACGAATTTTCTCGCGGAAACCGTTACCACTTTCTTAAAGTCAAAATACGCATCTCCCGAAAAAACTATATCTTTAACACTACGGTTAAGGCTCCCGTAGCCCAAAACTCAATGCACGAAAAAATCTTTCTCTAACTTAATCCATATCTATCCTGTAAATGGATTAACGCTCAATTTAAAATGACATCTAGTAATTAAGTGAACCATATTTCTTTAAAATCCAATCCCCTCCCCCAGCACTCCCGAAATGCGCAAGTTAGGCCGTTCCTTGAAAACGCACGCACTCAATTTTTTTGCAAAAGCAGGAGAGAAAAATCATCGCTAAACTTAAAAGCTAAATTTATCAAAATTTTGCTATCAAACTTATAACCCATAAAAATCTCGGAAATTTCAACTTCATAAAAATTCAAAAATGCCTACTATTAGCCTACTGCCTCCTCTGCAGGGCGCATCAATGACTATCAAATTAATTATTTAACAATTTTTGAAATTGTTAAATATTTCATTAAGTAATTATTGATACACTCTGTACAATGATTATTTATAATACTATGCGATCAAAAATGAGTTGCTGTCGAGTCACCTTTGGAATTTTTGTTTACATAGAAAATCGTACTTAACTTGAACTTCCAAAGGCGACTCGACAGCAACTCATTTTTGATCGCCCGTTACTGCATAGCATTTTGTATGATGTATCGCATTGATATGTAGCAAGTGAGGATTTGATATCTAATTTTGTTTAGTTAGGATAGGTGGGGCTTAGGGGGCGACTCATTTTAGTACCTTTAAAACGGTTTTGATAATGTGTTTATACAGGGTGTTACATGACCGCATGTAAATAAAAATTGGGCGATAGACGGGATCAAGACAGGCACTTTTTCCAAATTATCCGAGGGTCCAACGTGTTTTGTTTGGGAGCCACCCCCAAAGAAGTGGTGAAATTAGGATTTCTTGTTTAATTTTTTCTCAGCAACCATAAGAGTTACAAAGATGGGCGGCAAGTCTTTGAATAGGTTTCCGGGTATGCCCTAACCGATTTTGAAATTTTTTTTTTTGAAAATTAATTCCAGATTCATGATTTTCATGTTCCAAATCCTCAGATTCCTGGAAATTAGAATTTTTTTCAAAATTCAAAAATTTGGGCGTACGGTTAGCCTCCCGCTTTTGGAATTTTCCGAATATTTTTATTGCAATCGTTTGTTGGTCGTTTATTTGCTATCAACCAAGAAAGGGTAAAGAATACCCAACAAATGATTACAACTAACAAAAATGAAATATTGCAACTTGGGGAGGGGGGGGGGGCTAACTATACGCCCAGATTTTGAATAATTAAAACGATCAACCAACAAACGTAAAATTAACTAACAAAATCAACAACGATTGCAAAAAAATATTTTGAAAATTCCAAAAAGTGGGGGGCTAAGTATAACGCCCAAATTTTGAAATTTGAATAATTAAATAACGTTCAACCAACAAACGCCAAATGTAACGTTTCCGTTTAAATTTGAATTGAAATTCCCGCTAAAATATGAAATATAAACTCAAGGTAACCAACAATAAGATTTTGGACAAAGGTAACTAGTGGTTGAATGGTTGAATGAATCCGAGAATATTGTTGTAATCCTGTAAGAAATTCAAAATTAATTAAATTGATTGATACATTTACTACAAACATAAACTAAATTTTAGATCCATGCCATAATATGTGATATTGAAATTATATGAAATTCCTTTTAATTATTAAATAAACCCAATTACATTTGGGTTTATTTATTCCCTATTTATTAAATAGTTAAAATACCAATTTGGATCATCGTATAATCTACCCTTAATTTACCAAGTTTGACCAATACCTATTTACCTCTGGAGCCGGAATCCACATCAGAATCTCATCCAACGCCGTCGTTTGGTAACCATCACCGAGTCCTAAAACAATAAAAAAATAGAAATCAATTTGGAGTAAGGTCAGAAAAACTGTTTATAAATTAAACTCACCTCATTAATCATCCAACACAAAACATATTGTGAAGTAATCACGACATACGTAATCTGTAAGAGATCTCCGGTAAAACCCCACAACACCCACTCAATCATTCACCTCTCTTTCATTTCTAGTAGTCCTTAAAAACGGAAACGTTACACAAAATGTAACTATCAAACACCAACAAACGACCAACAAACGATTACAATAAAAATATTTTGAAAATTCAAAAAAGTGGGGGGACTAACTATAGGCCCAAATGTTTGAATTTTGAATAATTAAATAACGTTCAACCAACAAACGTCAAAATGTAACTAACAAACGGCCAACAAACGATTGCAATAAAAATATTCGGAAAATTCCAAAGTGGGGGGCTAACTTGACACCGGTCATTTGTATGTACGAAATCGAAGCTGCTTCCTCCTAATAGGAGAGTCACGACTCACGGGGTGCCGTTCACTTTCCAAGAAAGTGTTTACAAATGCGTTAGAGATGATTTTGAAAACCGTTGGTGGTATTGTTTAGCACAAAAGGGTGATTTTATTAAATAACAATTGTTTATTGTGGCTCTTACCATGCGCAGAATAATACATCATTGAGTTTAAATTTTTTTAAAATTAATTATGAATGGTCAGTTCAAATGTGCTAATTCAAGAGCTTTTTAACGAACAAATGATAGGGATGGCAGAGGCGGGGTTACGAGGTTGAAAATGGTACTATACTATGGACATTTTAGTCCACCTCGATGCTATCAAATGGGCTATGGGCATTTTGTGATATCTCTAATAGAAGGAAGATGTCGCCAATTGCATTAACAGAGAACAACAATTATTTCTAGTAAACGAAAAGTAGTTTCGTGATCGTGATTCCGTTTTTTTTTTACTATTCTATTTCATGTCACTAGAAAAGCGTTTTTTATGCAAATGACCCCTCATCCATCTTAACTTACCTACATGAGGCTGTCTCAATGTAGACAGATAGGAAGACATTAATCAAATCAGTTCATCCGTAAAAGCGTTACGACGTAGGTACCCTACTCTATTAAAATAAAATTACCCTCAAAATTAATATTCATTTGTTCGCCTATTCGAGATTAATCCGATATCTCCTATGTAAACGCCAAACGTTTCGGCATTTCCATTTGAAATTTGGGTTGCACACGGACCCCTGAGCAATACGGTTCAGTGCACACTGCTCGAAACTAAACAGGGCGAATGCAACGTGATACACGCGTTAACGAAACTTTTGTTGCTCTTCAATCTGATTAAAATGAGTCGATGGTTCTTAAAGAAATTGGATACAGTACATTAAAAAGGGCCTAGTTTCATAGAGATTTATATCGAACCCGTACCTAATTTTCTTAACGATTTATCGCTCATCATCATTTTTGAGAAAGGGTTTAACGGTTCAAGATATAAATTGACGTAATTTGGTTTTTCTTCTTGTTTCGGTCAGGACGTTGTGCTTTCGTGAATGCATCGCATACCGTCGATTGTGTAATATATTAGGAAATGTACGACCGTAGAAAAAAAGACCAGATCGTGGAATGTAATGTGAATTACGTTAGCGATTCACGTATTTGATAAAGGCCGAGAGATTCCCATTCATACGACAATAATATTTTATATCCCATAAAATGTTGACTGTAAAATTAAACTCCTATTCAATCCGTAATATATTGTGGAAAACGCCAAATTTATTTTTCTAATAAATAAGGCGTACCTACCTATGTGCGGCGATCTAATCACGGCTGAAAGTTTTACTAATGAAAAAACCTACCACTACGGTAGGTCGAAATTTACATTTAAAAAGTCGCATCGTATTTCAGGGTACCTATACCTATTAGTAATGCCTAAGTCCTAAGTAATTGCTGCCACCATATATTATCTTGTAATTGATTCTGTAGATACTTAACGTCATCAAGGAAATGTGGTTATTGCCGATTTGATGTATGTACTTCTCCAAAAGTTGGCCCGTTAATAGTTTTTCCTACACTTACACACGAATGTATCAAATTCGATGGGCAGAAAACCAGTTGCAAATTTAAATTTTTAAGTTTAGGATTATTATAGCTGGTAGGTGTTTTCGACCGACGCTGCTGTTATAAATTATGATTGAAATTTAACACCTATCGCCGCAGTTGCGCGTTACAACAGCTGGTACTTGCGTATAATTAATTGTTCTTCGTGAAGATCTTTTAAAGATTGAAATTCTTTAACTTCTTCATATAATTTGTTATATCTAAATTGGGATCCATCTTGTGAACTCTAAATGGGGTTTCAAACTTCTTCAAAATTGTCAAAAACGTGTATTCACACCAATTGTTTCATAATTTAAACAACTCATTTAAAATTAGCACCTGAAGATGCCTTATCGGCGTAACTAGTCGCATTTACAATTTTCAACAATAAATTTCATGGGGAAGGTATATTTATTAAATTTGGAAGAAGTAATTTGTTATATATATTATGTGTTAAGCTTTCATCCTGATAATAACCAGTTTTACTCCCCATCCCCTCTTTTAATAAGTCTAAAAGTAGGGCGGTAGTAGGTAATAGTAGATTACATACCGAGCTGAGAGGTGGTTCATTACCTACCCCGAGAGCTTAAGGTAAGCGCGAGGTGTTGGTTATGAACCACTGACCAGCGAGGTTTGTATACTATTTTACTCACAATCGATCATTTAAGGTAAAGTATATAATTCAACAAGGTGTTACTTTAACTGTCAATAATAGTGACACCGCCAATGTAACCATTAATGTTTACAACAATAGCAAATAGTTTCGTTCTTCTTCGTAATTTGCTATTGCTGTAAACATTAATGGTTACATTGGTGGTGTCACTATTAGTATGAGTTTCATATAAGGACAATATGAATAGCAATTGCAGGTAAGGAAAGTGACAGATGCTAGCCGGGAAAGTGACAGCTAGCCGGGAAAGTTACTTTCCCGGCTAAGGTGAGTAATGAGTCGCTTCGCAACCGCTATGAAGGTTAGGAATTCAGATAATACTAACCGATTGTGAGTAAAAACAGTTTATAGCGACCTTTAATTAGAATACCATGAAAAATAAAATTAATTTCTACCCTCTCGCTCCCTCCGGACACCTACTTTTCTCGGAAAGGAGTTGTGCAGGAAAGTTACGGTTTGTACAAACCAATTCATTTCGGTGAGACCTTTCATTAGAATACCATGAAGGGTAGAACGTGCCCCCCTGCCCCATTTTCAAAAATTGTACTTGGCACCACTAAAGGTATGCGTATGCAAATTCTGAGAGACCAATATTGGTTGTCGCATGTAAGAGTTATGCACGGTTTACATTCAAAAACAGCATCCCAGGAAATAATTCATTGGGGGGGGGGGGGGGGGCTTGAGACAGCGAAATTTGGCCGCCTCACACGCCTTCAAGCGAGCCTTCAAGGTATAGGCTACATATTGCAAAAAAATCCAGGACTCTAGGACCATTCCCCTAGAAGTAGATCAAAACGGTGGAAGTGGGTCCGGACGGACGGACAGACGAATTCTTAATAAAACTGCAAAAAATCCCCTTATGTGATGGTTTTGTCCGTCTGTCTGTCTGTTCCTCGTAGACCGGGCGCTAGATAGACTTGAGTGTGCAAAATATGAGGACCGCATTCTGTAAACAGTTTTGAACTCTGAAAAGCTTGCAGAATATAATTCTGGATGTTGCCAGCAGCTTTGTTGGTCCAATTATTTTTTATACCCCACCTCTTTAGATATCAAGTAAATAGACTGAACAAATTATGCTTTGGAACTATTTTAATGACAATATCCAACTGCTTCTTATGTTTAAAGATTAACATAGCTAGTCAATTGTTACAACAATATAAAATAATTGAAATAAAAACAAGAACTGTTAACAAAAAAAATTATTTAATACGAAAAAGCAAATGTTAACACAAGTTATTGAAAAAGCAAAAGAGCTTTCTGTTCAAAATTCAACAATGCAGCTTGTAAACTATTTCGAACCCAATCTGCTAGTTGAATCACAGAGTGTGATGATGGCAAAATACGACAAATGTTTTCGCCAAGGGATTGAGCAGCCAAATGACATCCTGAAATATATTTCCTCTTATATAAGATCATTCAAACCATACACCTAAACAACCTACACGAGCTAGCTTCTTCCAGAAATAGATTTCTAGGATGAAACCATCTGTATCAGGCTAAGGATTATGATGCGAGCAGATTGGGTTTTTACTGCGTGAAATATGTTATAAAACATCCTTGAATCGGCTTCTAAATGTCAGGTACTTCAAATTATGAAGAGGCGTGAAACATTTCGTTGGATCATCAAATCCTCCACAGATATAGATCGCGATCTTCTTGTACTTGTGTATATCTAAGAGTGGCAGTACAGAGCATTCGAACGAGCTGTATCTAATTTATTTTCAGGGTCAGAAAACAAATTATTGCAAGTTTTGGCATTTTGGTGAAATTATAAAATTTTTAATCTTTTGACCTTTACTACGTAAAGTTGACTTTAGCTGCAAGAAAAGGTTACAGATTTTTTTGAAGAATGCCAAAGGTGTTGAACTTTTTTTAATTGAATTCAATGAACAAGTGCCATTCCATTAACAATATTAATTTTTGTAGTATTCAAATTTAAAACGTCCTCTGTCGCGTGTTTGTGGTTATTTTCAATTTCGAGAGCGAGTTCCCATTCTGCGTCCAAATTTTATATTTTAAAGTTATATTATCATATTTGTTGCTGCTATATACAGGGTGATTCCTATAGTACCTGCCACCGTTTGGGAGCGTGTAGGTGGTGCGTAGGGGAGTATTTTGATATAGGACACTTGGGGTCGGAAATCTAAAATAAGAGTGCCAGAGCCAAATTTACCTTCTGGAATTTCGCGCCTGTAGGTAGGCAACCCAACCGGCCGGCGGTGCACACGGAGCGATCTCAGGCGGCGATGTGTGGCTGACACTTGATCAGAATTTTGTTTAAACCCACGAAATCCCGTCTGCAACGACGCGTATCAAGTGAATAAACACTATGGCAATAGTATAATAATAGTTGGCTAGATGTAGGAAGTGCATTGAGAACAACGGTGGCCACGTTGAACACTTGTAAACGTTATTGCTTTTGACTGTCGTTTTCCCTCCTTCCCTCCCATGTCGCTTCCTCGCGCTTACTCGCTCTGCATCGCTCCGCGCGAAACGTCGGTCGGTTGGGTTGCCTACATACAGGCGTGAAATTCCAGAAGATAAATTTGGTTCTGGCGCCCTTATTTTAGATTTCCGACCCAAGTGTCCTATATCAAAATACTCCCCTAGGCACCCCCTATACGCTCCCAAACGGTGGCAGGTACTATAGGAATCACCCTGTATGTAAAAGAATCACTAACGGTATAGAGGATTAGGGGTATTACACCCCTTAATTAAACACTATACGACAATTTACAGTGGGCGTTTATTGAACAGTAACAATGGCTCGATACATTGCTCTATTTCTCGACCGTCTTTCTTGGATGTCGCGTACGAACACGAAGTCCTCATATGTGGGCCGCGCTCCTTCGCGCACCCCTTGGTATAATAAAGCTGCCTTAGCGAGCCGTAATAAAACGTGATGTTTTCATGTTTCACGAAGTTCCGCTTACATATATTCGTCTTCCTAGTAATTACTTGTGAGTTTGCGTTATATTTATATGTTATATTTATATATTATTTTTATTGACGTGTAAATAATTGTTATTGCAATTTCTTTTGCAAATATATGAAGTGCTTGATATGATATCTAACAAGGACAATGTCGACCCTTTTTTCACATTTTCTCATATCGATATATTTGCATTTTTTGGAAGATTATTGATTTTTCTCGTGTACCTATTTCATTTATGAATTCTTTATTCTTCATTTCTGTTTTATTTCATTTGCCAAACTTTAATTATGGTTGATCATTAAAAAAAAACAATAATTGTCACAAAATTATCAGGATAGAAATATAACATGCACTCAGGCAACTTACTCTCGGCGCAAGAGGAGGGGGTATAACACAAAATTGGACCAAGAGGTGTTCCGGCAACATCCGAATTATTAATCTTTTTGCACACTCAAATCCAACCAGCGCCTGCACTATCGTCTAATTCGAGAACGAAATGAAACAGCGATGTCAAACCTTCGCCAATCGATTTCTACGAGTTCAAGGATCCGTGCTATTGAATGTGAGCCGGATCAAAAGTCTGGTTTCCGAATACGAGCGGAGTGGCAAAACATTCCTCTATTGAAAATCGTATGCGATTCTTCGTATCTTGTTTTTTATCATACACTAATCCCGTGCCCTGAAACTTGTGCTCTTGTAAGCGTTTTAAAGGGTAACATTCAAAAACGTGAAATGTTTAAAATGAATCATAACCAGACCATCCAAATCTGATTAGCGCATTTTTAAGAATTAAAAAAATGTGCTATTTGCGTTTTGTCCGTCCGTCTGTCTGTCCATCCGGACTCCGCTCTTTTTGAATGTAAAACGCGCATATTTCCTTTAGTGGTGCCAATAAAATCTTTGAAAATGGGGAGGGGGGGGGGGGTTGAACACACGTTCTATGGGCTTGTGCCACAATTTATACTTGTTTTGTTATTATTTTCGTAAATACAATTTTATGGCATTAAAAATTGTGTCACTAGATTGAGGTGCATATTATAATTTTAAAGTGGCGGTAGCTGAAGGTGCGGGGGTAAATGCCAAAACTAAGTTAAATCCTCCACTCCATTAAACGTGTTATAAGAATTACAAATTACAATCGGTGGTTCGTTTTGAAATGAAATCCCTGTATGACCTAATGTATTTTATAAAACAAGTAAAAAGGTTTTCGGCCTAAGGCGAGTAAGTTTAGTGCATTTTCCATGTATTGATCAGTAATTCCCAAAAGATCATAGAACGGACGGTTTACAAAGGGAAATAAGTTAAAGCATTTTTATGGTTAAAGTGTGCTTATTTTAAGATTCAATTAGTAATTTTTTCTAAAGTGCCGTTTACGTTGGTAGCAAATTTAAACCTCGAACGAAAAATCATACGGGATACTTAATAACCAACGGTTATGACAGCTGGCATAAATTTCATAAACCATTGATTCTATATGAATGTGCGGTAAACGGTACCATTACAATTATTAAAAGAAAATCCGCTAAAAAGGTGCTCATGCATTTATGGCAAGGACGGTTTGATAGAAATTTTGAGAACAAGATGTGTGATATGTGTATGCACTGCACTGCTTTAATGCTACAAAATGCAACGCAAGCAGAAAGTTACTTTGCGTCAGATTTCGAAACTCAACAATCTTTGGAATTATTTAGAAAATGAAATCTCTTAATTTCGATTTCTAAAGCGAACCTTAACTAATGGTCACTTTTAAATCCAACGAGAACACTTTGTTGTTCAGGATCTAAAATGGTCAGTGGTCGCCTTTAATCTCAAACCGCGATTAGAATCTCTTCAAACACTAATTCCAACCCAATCTTTAGACAATTAAACACGCCAAAAATGGAGACGACCATTAATTATTTCCCATTGGTTAATGTTTTTAGTTCTACCAATCCCGACTAGTTCAAGGCTTGTTAATTATTTCAAAAAATGTTTGCAGTTATCATTTTCCATGGAATCTTTGCGTTATGCTTATCCAAGCGATACAGGGTTAGACCCTCTTAAAACGTCTGTAACTTAATACAAAAAGCAGACTTCCTGGCGTGGACCAATTTAATTAAACAAAAAACCCATTGAAAAACATTTGCTCGTCTCTTGACTCCAATCAACAAAATCAAAACTTGAATACCAACACAATCAATATTCGCCTGGGAGAACGCTATAGCTAGAACCTTGTTATACAGATAACAAACTTTACTTTACGTATTTCTGCTGGAAAAATTTAAAGATTCTCATCCAAATAAAACGCTCTCGTCACACACTTGCTCGATGGCCTTATCCAATCATATTCTAGACCAATGCTTTTTCGCTAGGAATGGACACGAACTCGTGCTAAACTCGACTCGGCTCGAAAGCTTGACTCAAACACGCGCCGAGCTGAACTTATTTCATTCGAGTCCAGCATCGAGCCGACCTGTGTTTTTTTGACTCGAAATATAAATTGTGTGTGCAGATAAAGCGCATTTTTTTTAAACCGAAATAGCTTAGTAAATGGTTGGGTTATAAGGTAGTACCATGCTATCGTTGTTTACTGTCTTGGTAGATGATTAATGGAGAGGAGGCTGTTTACACCCTCCGACAGTCCATTCTGCAGATACTTGCACTGAAAGCTTTGATATCATCAATAGCTATGTCTCGTCTTGACATTCCACTTACCTTTTATGAGTACCCTGTTCCGACACTTCGTTGTGAAAGTATTTATTCTTCACTAATAGAGATGTTTATTTGACCTTTGAAAGTACTTTCCTCCGACAAACGGTTTTTGAAATAGTCTTGTATAGTTTTGACATTGCCAATTCCAGATGTCCCAATCGCCATTTGTGAGTACCCTCTTCCGACAATCCATTCTAGAGATTTAAGGGTATATATCCAATAACGGTAAGGGGTCGAGGAGGAGGAGGACTATGGTTGGTAGAAATTAATTCCTTTAGTTGAGACCTTTGATTAGAATACCGTGAACGGATAAAACCCTGTTCCACACCCCATTCCCTTCTTTTGATAAGGGATCAGAAAGAAGGGCGGTAGTTGGCAAAAAACACCATGAATAAAATTAATTTCTAACATCATTAAAGGCATGCGTATGCAAAATTTGAGACTAATTGGTTGTCGCATATAAACGTTATGCACGTTTTGCTTTCAAAAATAGAATCTCAGGAAATAATTCAGCCCCCTCCCCCTCCTCAAAACAGCGAAATTTGAGGTCCGTCTGGCACGCCTTCAAGGTACCTATTCCAAAAAATTCCAGGACTCTAGGACCATTTTCCTAGAAGTAGTTCAAAATGACGAAAGTGGGTCCGGAGGGACGGACGAACGGACAAAACACACACAATGGCACATTTTTTTTAATTGTTAAAGAAATGCTCTAAAAAATTTAGCTATTTCGGTAGTCGGATATTGTAGAAGAAAAATCGAACCGCTATGTCAAAACTGACGGAGTAGGGTATGCCATCATTCATCCAAAATATGCTACAGCAGCATAATGGATACAAAGACTAATTCAGTGCAGGATTTCTTCAATTGTTTCATTCCTCGTCTAACTCGAGAGCGAAAAGAGATAGCGATGTCAAACATTCGCCATTTCTACGAGTTCAAGGGTCAGTGTTATTAATTTTGTGCCGGATCAAAAGTTTGGTTTCCTAATACGAGCTGAGTGGAAAAAAACTCTCCTACTGAAAATCGTATGCGATTCTTCGTATCTTGTGTCTGAGGCAAATTTGTAACTCCTGACGTATTTTTCAAGACGTTTGACTAAAAAGAAATTGCATGGTGCTATATCTGAGCTTTAGGGTGGGTGAGATAATTTTGTGACACCACGCTGTGCGATAAGGGCTGGAATATATTGTATATAATGAAAATAATCTGCACTTATTCCGTTTCGTATTCCGGATTTTCAGTTTTCACGTTGCCACATCTTCATTGCAACTGTTTCTCAAAATATTGTGTCTGAAAAGCAGCCCTACCAAGCTAAAATCTAAAAATTTCGTTTCAGTGAGGGTGCGAATTTAATGTTCACCTATCCACTTTTGTAATCATTGCTGGTAGCAATAAGATTTTTACAGTTCCAAAAAACCTATATGGGGGCTTCTCTTTTTATTTTTTATGTACTCGAGTTTAAAATAAACCGTGCTCTTGGAATAAAGTGACTTGTATCAAAATTAATGTTAACTTAACGGTGGTCGTTTAAGAGCAAAGCCTTATCGTGTACAGGACGAATGAAAATCATCTACCCACTTTATGGGGTTGCGTGTTGAAACTAAATAATGGCTTTCGGGCAGTTTCATGGATCCAACCAAAACCAAAGGCGCAGTGCTTGTTAGGCAGTATAGGCACGATTTCCGCTTTTTAAATAAATTAACTAAAATTTTCTCCCCCTAATAAATCCTACAATCAATTAAATTTGTTCTACCCCACTTAAGGGGATGGGATATGATCGAAAGTGAGACGAGATTTGGTCTTCCTTCAATTCCAAATTTGACGTGCCCGGCACTGTTGTAGGAGGAGATGCAAATTTTAGTTGGAACGCCATGTAGGTATAATAAATAATAATCATGATAACTGACTAATATTTTGAATAATTTGGAATGTGTGTATTGGCATTGAATTGATTTGAACTTTGTAGTACGATATCGCGTGATAAGCACCTGCAATTTAACATGTGTCACAAGCGGTTTCTCCAGGTAACAGTTTTGACTTGTATTAATTTGTCAAAGGAAGAGTGGAGTTTGAATTGATTTGAAGGTGCGTATCAGAAGTATCCTGAAAGTGTCGGTGTTCGTGTTAATTTTAAACAATAATTAGTTCTTCGTTATAGTTGATCATGGTTTCTCCTCGGATTTCTCCTTAAAATAACAGAACAGGCTTTTGAAGTGGACAAAGAAAATAAGGTAGGAATTTCAAATTTTGTTTTTTATTTTGAAAATTAAGTTCGCCATACCATTTCCATCAATGATAGAGTCTATACTGTGTGATGACCAATAAACCAGATTTCTTCTTTAATCTTTCTTATCTAATTTGATGCCAAGAGGTGTTCTATTAATGTGGTCATCGATGAATAACATAAAAACTGTCTCCTTTGGTCTAGATTCTAGAGTCCAGAATTACTGCTTCCATTTCATTTATTTTGAAAGATTTTCTATTGTTCTATTGTCGCCTCGATTGTCGCCACTATCTGTATGCGAATACAATAATGGCAGAATCCCTAATATTTCATCTCCATGAAAGAGAAATGCGATGTCGAATTTTTATTGAATTTACAATTTAATTTAAGGCGACCTTTTAGAAAGTTTAACCTGTGAAATTGCAATGCCTTTAGTGTTAACGATTAAGAGTGAGTTTTCCATGATACTTTTCAAGGTACACGGCACCACATCAAAGATGCAACACGTATTCGATTTGGCTTCTAAAAGCAAATGTATGTTGTATCTATTCAAATGACCTTCCACAAACAACAAACAATCGCGTTTCAGGTGTAAATGAAAAACTTGATGGGACGCTTCGATTACCGGTGTACCATTTTTTCCCGAACGAGGATTTTTCTCGCTAGGGGAACAGTGAATGTTTCAAATAAATTTCCTAATTCAACAAAAAATCGACCGGCGGATGTTCTTTCCGCAAGTAATTTTCATCAGATGTAAACTTTTTCGAGCTCCAGAATTACTGCTACCACCTCGGCTTCCACTTGATTTTCTATTAGAGACATTCGTAGATGATATTAAGGGTCGCGGCTATATGCGAATAAATTAATAATAGCTGCCCTTTCAAATCAATGCAACTGGAATACATCTGATATAACTGACATAAGTGACTATAGGAGTAAATCGAACGGTTTTTGAGATATTTAAGCTTTTCCCGACATTTCATGTGTCCAAGATAAGAATGGACAGCATGAGGAAATCGGATACCATATAAGAAATACACAGTTGATTAAATTAGAAAAAAGTGGCGTATTTTATCGCTTAGTAAAATGATGTTTTAGAAATTCGGAAATTCCTATCAGTTCTGAAGATAAACCAAAATATTTGTTTATATTTTTTCCTGGCCCTGTTTAAAAAGATATCATCATCATCAGATTTTCACTGCGACGTTTCGTCTTTGAGAAGCCATCATCAAAAAAAAAGAAAACGCTGCAATTATTAAAATGCATTATGTAGTATTTGTTGTATAAGCTCACTAATTATTAAAAAAATTGCTTCATAAATAACGGTGATAATTGACTGTTCCGGGACTTTTTACTTACCCTGTATAACGCAAGAAGAATGAAGTCCTTAGAGAAATTCTCCGGATTAGTGCATTCTTACTTTGTAGGTACCTTCCTTTGATTTTCTCTGAAAGTTTTAATCTAAAAATATATTTATTCAAAAACTTTGCAGAACAACAGGCACTGCCCATTCCAATAACTGTATATTATTTTGTTATATCAGTAACAATTACGTAGCGACCCGATATAAAAAATGGAACACCCAGGGCATTGAGGTGTGTTTGGATGTTTACCCCACGAAATTGATGCACTAGCATTTACCTTTAGCGTATTTTCCAACTAAGTTGGATGCACTATTGCAGCTTCTTTTTCTGTCCGTCCGTCTGTCCGTCCGCCCGAAGCATTAAATACTCCTACAGTTTTCAATATACTTAGTTCGTTCTTTTTGAATTCGATAGCTTATAGGTCTGGCATCTGGACCAAGAAAAATCTTGACGATTAATGTGCGCAACTGCGCAATTTCAACTTTCTTATTGATTAATATATTTTGTTGAAATTCTAATCAAAGATACTTCTAGTAAAGGCGAACATATCGCATACAGTAAAATCAGATATGCGCATGCGCACACTACGAAATGCCAACTTCCTTATTTATTGAGATATTTCTTTGAAATGTTAACCGTAGATGCCTTTAGTAAAGAACATACCCATATCTTTTTGGGAAGTACTGATAAAGGCACGGAAAATGCGCTAAAGTTACTCGCCTTAGGGCGAAAACCGTTTTTTCTGAAACTACTTTAGAAACAACTGTCGTCTCTAAAAAGGGTGAAGTGGAAGCGATTTTCCTCTCTAGCGAGGAAAGTAAAAAACAATTGCTAAGTTATTCTTAATAATGACATTTATAATTGAAACATACCGGTATCTCGATTGCTATGTGTCAAACTAATTCAATATTGCATACGATAATTTTTCAATTTTGATTGTAGTTTCAGAAAAAATTATGTGTAAAACTTGAGAAAAAACTATTTTTCAACTCTCGTTCATTTGAAACACTCGCTACCCTCATGGGTCAAACTTTGAACACGAGTTGATCCACTTCCTTTTCTAGCTGTACTAATATCTTTTACTTGTTTTAAAATGCAGTATGTCCGACTCAGAATTGTTGAATTTTAAATACTAATTTTGGATTCGCAATTTTCATAGTAAAAAACCACCAGTTTCCAAATTTTGTAGAGATCAAAATTTAATTCGCGTATCATATTAAGGTGTTTTTGGAATTGCCTAAATCGGAAAAGTCATATGTAAAAATCCATACCGACCCATTAAATTCATCATCTTCTATGTTGTGGTATTTTGACACTTACTTTCAATGATGTAGACTAAAAATGATCCCCCCCCCCCCTTCACCGACCCTCTATCGAGAGTGGTTGTAGTATCTGCAGAACTCACAGAAGTTGCTGAGGGCCTACGATATGGTAAAGTTTACCATATCGTAGGCAGGTAAACAATAGGAGATATGTACACCTACGCTATTAGGAACGATAAGTAGAGAGAGTCTTCTTCGCTATGAGAAACAGAAGTAGACTGAATTTTTATTATCGATGCACATCGTAGTTAGCGGTATTGTTGCCCTCGATCATTGCGCGATTGCCGATTGATCATAAAAACAAGATACGAAGAATCGCATACGATTTTCAGTAGGGGAATTTTTTGCCACTCAGCTCGCATTCGGAAACCAGACTTTTAATTCGGCTCATATTTAATAGCACAGATCCTTGAACTCGTAGAAATCGACTGGCTCTGGCTTTCTGTTTTTGTTCTCGAGTTAGATGGGGAACAGGCGGATAGAGGGACAGACGGACAAAACCATCACACAGGGGGAATTTTTTCATTCGTAAAATTCCCGTAGAAACGTGTTTCCACCGCTAATAATACAGGGTCATTTTTAGTAGTTATCAACACTAAACATACTCTATGAGCATTACAGTTTAGATTAAATTATCACAGTGAAGCCCATAAACCCCAAAATAAGTAAAACTGTCGAGGCCGTGAAGCCAAACCCCCATTCGAACGTAAGGATTTTTTTGACCATCCCAGCAAACATACACATTGGACGCTGACATTTGTTAAGCGTCCGTTTGGTATATTTGCTGGAACAATTTCTCAGTTTTAGTTTTTTGGTTTAAATTATGACCTTAGACTAGACTCAATACTGTAAGTATGCTCTTTGAGAATGTGGTTTCTATTCGTGCTGATGATTGCAGATGTAATCCCAAAAAATTTTCTCCATAAATAAGAAAGTTAGTTCTGCACATGCGCAAATCCATTTCACTTTTGTGAGAAATGTTAGTACTTTAAGTTAGTGTTTAACTGTAGTCAAAATTTCGTTAAAATATTAAACTACATTGCAAAATTGCAGGTATAAATACAGTAAAAAGGGAAAAAACTTTACAGTGAATTAAATTGCAAGAAAAAAGCAGATTATCGCTAATTTAAGAGGAAGTAATAAACAGCCAAACGGTTTGCTTAGGGAGATTATCGTACGTGATCAAGGACAAACTAATTAGACGCGTCAGTATATTTTCGTAATGCTGAAAAAAGTGACTGGTAAGTACCTGTGTTGATTTACATATTCGATAACGCATCAAAGGGGATTGTCGTGAGAATCTGTGAATTTATCACAGGAATTTGTGTAAACAATTGCGTTCGTTAAAATATTCACGAAAGTAAAGTAGGCGAACTTGCGTATGGTAGATTTCTCCTTTTTATAGAAAATTGTGCCGTATATGATTATTAGGTTCGATATTAAGTTCAGGTTAGTTCAGAAAATCTTGATCACGAAAAATAATCTAGTTAATTCTAATTCATGGAGAAATCTGTAAAGAGAAATGAAAATATGAATTCCTTGACTATTTTCATAAAAGCAAACTAGAAAATTAGAGTTTGAAGGCAATTTTCAGGAAAGTTATAAGTTTTCCAGTCACAGTAGTAGAACAGAGCCACAAGCCCCCCGATTTGGGGATCATGGCCTTGGGTTAGTATCGAATGTTTTTCCTGTTGGAGGTCATACCTTCGTCGGTAAAATTTCAGATTTATCAACGATTAATTACAGGCATCGGTCAGGTACTCAACACGTTTTCTGCATCAAACTTCCCAGGATGTTTTTCATTTCAGAGGTTACAGGAATGCGGTAACAAAGCAATGAGACAAATTAACTGACCAGATTTTGCAAATATCAATTCAAAATGCAAGTTACTTAAAGCCTGTGCTTTAGGTAGATATTAGTAGCAAAATTCCAAAGCTCCGAAGCTTTCGCTTGCTAAAAACAACATGGTAATACGACAACCACCTATACATAATATGAGCTTTAAAAGCAAAAATTGAATGAAAGTCCATATAAGCCGGTGATACAAACCCTGAACCAAATCAAAATGTTTGAACTTCAATGCGATTCGGTAACTCCGTAATAAATTATGCAAACGATCTAATTGTTCTTACGGTTCACGCATTAGAATTTAGAATGCGGGAATTAGTGAGCCAATTAAATATTTATGAGGTTTGGTGAATACGTGTTTTTCAGGCTTTTAACAATCGTTTTAAATCTGTGTAAATTTGGTTACATCTTATTGAACAAGCCGACCATGTTAATGAGATTTAATTGAGGAGTGCGCGTATACAGGGAAGGAGACTGAATAGAAGGAGATTAAAATTATACCTACTTTAAATAATATTTGAGATGCGTCGTTAAGAATAAGAATAGCTTCGGAACAGAAGCAGCTGACGATTAAAGATTTAATTCCTCTATTTACATCGGTAATGCTGCACATAAACATAATCTCACGGACGGGAAAATGTTCGAGTGTTGAACAAACATTTCGAATTACAATGAATCGCGTAATGCCATAGCCACGAGCCATTCTTTAAAGTCTGTGTAAACAGTGTATTAATTAACGAGTGCCCTTATTAGCATTGCCGTGAACCGAAATGACATACACAGTAGTTGCATTCCCTTCATAATAAAATTAAAAATTTTCCTATAAAAATGTCATTTATCTTAAGGCGATTTCCTTTATACAGTCCTAACGACCCCTAAATGAACATTTTAAAGTTAAAAAGCTTCTCTCCAGACAATTTAAATAAAGAGACAGATTAATTATTGCCTTGTTTTCGCTTGTAAAAGCAACTGTATTGTGCATCCTTTTGTTCCTATCTTTTGACAATTTATATTCTCTTTTTACGTAGAACGCCAGCGACTGCCTTGGGTTTTTCTTTTAAATCTTTTAACAAAACATTTTCTTTCAGTCCGCGCGATTTCCTTTTGACGGGACGCGTCGATTAAACGAAAGAGTAAATGATGTATAACAAGCTCGATACAGAAAAAGCGTTTTTATTGAAATTTAGCGAGTTGGTGGTTTGGGGGAAGTAGTAGTTATATTAAGCTCTTTAAGATTTCATTTAACATACCATCAGGGAAGACGTGATTAATGACTTAAAGTTTGCCGTTGACTTTCTTGGCAAGGCAATCATACAAAATGAAAAATGGGACTATTGAATTAATAAACAACGTACTTAATAGAATCATCCCCCATTATCTGCAAGGGTATGATTTATTTCACTACCGAACACGGGTCGAAGAAGTTACAAAATTTAGTTTCTGGTTATTTATTGCACGGAAAGAACATATTTGTGTTTGTCATTTATGATATCAACCAAAGCATCCAGCCCAAATGTTTTACGTTTTTCCAATCGTCATCCGCCTATTGCTTTTTAAGTATTATCGTTCAGGGAACGAACTCTTGTGTATTTCAATTCAGTAGAATTATTTACAAATTTAGACTTTTACTATTAGGTAGCACGAAAAGAATCACCGATATCTACAGCCTCTCATTGATAAAATTGTGTAATTAGAGTTGTGGAAGACCTGGGTTTTTATAGTTCTCGATAAATCTTAGAAAGGGCTCCGATAATTAAATCACAAAGATCGGCGCTTGCCGAATGATTCATCAAGCTCAAGACACGCAGATATTCATTTACGTATTAAGGAAGTAACTTATTCACACTGTTCACTCTAGAAAGTTATATCAGCCGTCTATTAGTTTTCGCTACACTACGAAGCTCCCTTGTTGCATGAAACTCTTCGAAAATTTTAGTAAGAATCCCGCTTTCCCACCAGATTTTTACTTAAGTACTCGCCGAATCTCAAATACGAAACGGACCCACCGCAACCGAAGCATTCACTCTGTTTTATACACGCATAGCAGAAAATACTCCTCTCAATCTCCATGGCGACAGTTTTTTGAGCCGGCAACACTGTTAGTTTTCGGGTTTTATCCGCTTAAACACATTAACGCACTCCATTCTCAGGCCCTATTCTGGCCTCCAGCATGATCCTCGCTGATGGTGTAATGTCGGCGATCACTAAAACATGTGACATTGGCGGATGTGGTTGTTTGGGGTTAAAATTTAAATTTTAATCCAACGGATTTCTGGGATTGGTTTTATTGTCGTTAGAAGCTGTAACGGTAGCCCTTGCCATGGGAATTGAGCTAAGTCCGATTCTAGCGTTGTTGGACTTTTCAATCTCTGAGCAAATGGAAAGAACGTTATCTAGTGTGATGCGCTTTTTTTTGCATCTCTTCATCACGAAGATCACAGATAATTCTGTACGTCGCATCGTCCAGGGCATTTAATGTGACGAAGTAGTGGACTCGCCTTGTTGTTGGTCGCGACGATGGATTCTTGCTTGTCCATTGTCCAATAGTGGATTTTTTTGCCTTCGAACATTTTCTGAAGGATGTTGTCCATCTGGTTCGAGCTTGTAATGCGAAGGCGAAAGCTGCTGCACACCATGGTCCATTCAGAGTCAACGACCGATCGGAGGATCCCATGTTGAGTATCTAGCTATTGGTGGAGTTGCTGCGCACGCAAGTAAATAGTCTTTGCAGTAGAGCTTCCAGTTCTGGAACGGAGGAATGTCAAGTGATTCTGTGAGGCCAGTCTTGGAAGCGGGATGTGAATTGAGGGTTAATGCAGTTTTAGAGGAAGAGTTTTGCTGATTCAGGGTCTGGTTGAAGGCGCGGACGACATCCTATGGGTCCACAACTTGTAATAATTGAGGAATCACTTCCTGGTTGGGTATCTGGTTAGCCGCTGATTTGGATCTACGTCCTCTTACCATTTTGACAGGGAAACAGCAGCAATTTATTCACTTTTGCAAAATGACTTTTCGAGCACTTTAACTATACACGATAAGGTTTTGCTGTAAAACAGACACAGGGTCGCTGATAAGTTTGGAAACGGTCTATTATCGAGGAAAATATACAATATATCAAACAAAAATTGTACAAAAGTTTTGGGGTTCTCAATGTCTACTAGGAAGTAATAAGTTTAATTATACAGGGCCGGTCATAAAGGCGTGACACCAAATTTGCATTTTTGAAATGGAACACCCTGTATATTGTTTGATACTTAAATTCTTCTTCCAATTTTAAGGACAATTTGTAAGAAACATAATGTACCTCAATTCAATTCTTTCCAGGTTATTGAGTTTTGAAAATATACGCTATTTATTTATTGAAGGAAGAACGGTCATTAAGGAAATCACGAATTTCTTTGAAAACATTCTGTGGTACTGAAAAGAACCGATTGTGATGTTTGCTATGATTGTTTGTAATCGTTAATTATTGTTCCTCATTCAATCATTCAATACATCTTAAAATAATATCGTGTATTTTCAAAACTCGATAACCCGGAAACAATTGACTTTGGGTATATTATTATTACCACTGTTGCTTAAAATTGGAAGGAGAATTGAAATATCGAATAATATACAGTGTGTTCCATTATAAAAAATGCAATTTTGGTCTGCCACGCCTTTATGATCAACCTTGTATAATTTAAATCATTACTGCCCAGTAGTTTCATTGAAGAACCCCAAAACTGTTGCATATCTTCATACCTTGACTTGACCTTTTCTAGGATTTATCAAGGACCTCTAGAACTCTAATTACAATTGCAAACTTTCACTACTTTAAAGTTGAAATAAACATGTAAACAAATATAGCAAACGAACTCCTGGATATGGCTATAGAATGTGCAAAACCAAATTTTGAAACTGGCGTTAAGTTTACTTTTATTTCAACTGCCTAAGTATCAAATTTCATTTCAATACCTTCATAAATAAAAAAGAAAAGGGCACTGTGAATGTTGAATCAATTGACGCAACTTTTGAAATTGCGGATTGTATGGCTAGAGCCCACATTGGATTTAATGCAATTCGGTTCATAAATAACAGAGATGTCAAAAGGGCCTTTCTTTTTTTACCTACATCGCCAATTCCCGAACTACAAATTCGATAAATAATCCACCTACAAAATTCCATTGTAATCGGTCCATTCGTTATCGAGATTTAACGGTCAGAGGGACAGACGGAGAGACACCGCAAAATTATAAACTCGCTAGGAGCTCGTTAATAAAGAAAATGATAAAAAGCAGGGACGGACTGGGTAACTGCGGGCCAGGTGGAATTGCATAAGTTTAGTTTAGTAATGATGGTGGCGCGGGGGGGGGGGTAGCTCTGAAGTGCACCACAAAACCATTTTAAAGTACTCCTTTCTCGAAAATAAATTACCATACAGTTTTTTTTTAAATTGCAGCTGATAATTAAAAGTAACAAAATATACAATCCACACGAGGTGCGTCGCCTATCATTGTATTTCAGCACTTTCATGCTAAAAATTAATAAGAAAAAGTGTTTTCCCGAGAAATTTTGGTGTAGTCGATTTTTGGTAAAAAAGGAAGGTTATATACACTGCCTTTTTTTGAGCCCCGAAATAAAAATTGTCTCAGATCGACCCGGAAAAAAATTTTTCTTATAGAATGTGGCCTGTAGAATCCATAATTTGAAACAGTTCCAAGATTGGGCTACTAGTTCAAAAGTTACAGCCCTTTGAATTTTCTTTCGAAATTGGTTTCTAGTCTATAACTTTTGATTGAGAAGCCTGATCGAAAAAGTACGAATTGTTTTGGATTCTACGCACCAAAAAGTGTTTTCCCGAGAAATTTTGGTGTAGTCGAATTTTGGTAAAAAAAGGAAGGTTATACGCTGCTTGCCTGCACCACAAAAACATTTTAAAGTACTCCTTTCTCGAAAATCAATTACCATACAGTTTTTTTTTAATTGCAGCTGATAATTAAAAGTAACAAAATATAGGTACAATCCACACGAGGTGCGCCGCCTATCATTGTATTTCAGCACTTTCATGCTACGACAAAAAATGATAAATTCATTGTAAAACACTTCAATTAAAACAGAATTTTTTAACAACCTAACATCAACCCCAATTAGAGAAACGTGTTAATAATTTATTAATAGTGCAAGAAACTAAATACAGCACATACTTATAAATTTCCAACGGGTCATTATGATCTACAGGCCAGGTGGCAATCGCCACCCGCCCCCCCCCTGCCAGTCCGCCCCTCATAAAAAGTACTACTTGCAACGTTAGGTTCTCCTGTTCTTTAAAAAATTACAAGCCGACAATCACGATCAGTAACAAAATGGATCATACGTTTTTTTTCGAATCTATCTGTATGCACCTACTCTAGGTTAATTATATTAAATTAAACTCTTGGATGCCTTTTTATTATAAATTTGAAACAAGTTTCAAGCAACTTTTCTAGTGATATCACATTTTTTGTAACCATTAAGTACCTATTAATCAGTTACAAGACAGTCAAGTAAAAAAACACCGAAGATAGATTTAACTGATCGATTCTTAATGTTTATAACATATTTCCATAATGCCTTCACAACGAACATAATCAATATTGCGCATAGTTGAATTGTTACACCGCTGGCTGTGTTATAGTCGCCACTTTTCAGTACCATTAATGGCCACTATACAACATAATTTCTACAAGATATAATCAGCAAAAATTATAGCTGCCATGTAGCTGAATTTAAGCGAAGTTATCTAATTAATATTTTTCTTTTCAGGTAAGTCGATTTCGTCACCTTACACGTACTTATAGCAGTTCCTTAATCTTCAAGTATTGACGTAAGTAATATTTCTAAATGGTACATTCATGAATAATTCACACGTCTCCTTAATGGATACTTAATTCAACGGCGATTAACTAGGGACTACCTATTCCCTAATTTACATAATCGTAGGTTTTATTACAAATTAGGACGATCCTTTCGCGATTAAAACTTTCTACACTGTTCGTTATTATACTTGTAGTAGTCATCGAAATGATTTTTCAAGCTGCAAGAAAAAAAAACAAACCCGCCATAAAACGACTATCAATTAACGGGGGACGTATCTAAGCGAGAGAAAGTCATTAAGGCATTACTCTTTACGAAAAAAAATGCATACTGGATGTCTTAATCTTTGTTCTTAAATCTCTAATAGCAATACTTATTACGCAGGTTTTTAAAAAAGTTATTGGAATTTCCCTACACTGTGCTAATGACTTAACCCTATCAATTTTTGGGTAATCCGTTTCAGTTTCATTTTGCCAAATTCCGAAGTAGGCCGATTCTAAAATTTGCTTGTGTATTTTTCAAGTATCGTAAACCTTTAAAACAATTGACAGGCTTTTATTTTCAAAGCGCTCTATTAAATATGGAATTAGTGAGACACCAAAATTTTTTAATAATCTATACCGCCCATTTCTACTACTTTTTTTTTGCAAAATAAGAAATTAAAAGAAGAACGTGTTATGATGAAAGTTACACTAGACTAGAGGTTACTTATTTTCTGTCTAAGTAAACAAACCTTAGAGAAAGCTCCAGTAGGAGTATAGCACTGTTTCTTGTGGGCCCGTTTAAGGAGTCATAAAGGATTTTAAGTACTCGTAAAGACCTTAAAAGTTCTCAAAAAGGCTCCTCATCACAACTCGAGGTTTGTTGAATATTATTAAAACCTTCTGAAGGCTCTCAGGACACTCAGATATAATTCTATAAGGGAAAAATTCTGGAATTTCTGTATCCTAAATTATTGGAGTCCTAGATCTCACTAATATTCCTCCACGGACTCGAAACCGTTCCCATATAATTTAATTAAGTGTAAAAAATGAAGATCTTTCGGCCTTTAACCTTTTAGAATGTAACTCAAAAACCTGTTCATGCACACCCTTCAACTGTAAGTTAATTATATATGCTCTCCTCAATTTTTTTACCTCCATCTTTTAGAGAACACCTGAATATGACGTCAAGTCGTAACATGCAGTGTCTGTGACTTCCTTTTTTACACTTAGTTAAATTGTATGGGAACGGTTTCGAGTCCGTTTGTTCTAACTTTATAAAGTAACATCCCATTTCGAGTTCAGAATGGACTTCATGATACCAAAAAAAGCTAGAAAACTAACCTCCAACTATATGTAAAATCGCCCTTAGAAGAAAGTCCGTTCCAGTTTAATTCACCCTGTTAAAAATACTACGAAAGCTCACCCCTGGTGTACAAGAAAACTCGTCACAGGTAAATGATTCTTCGGGATATTTTCCTCCGAACAAGTTGACGTTGTCCCTAGAATAGTGCACGCAAGAAACCTCGTTCTATTCCAGTCATTCTAGAAAATAGAGAAAAAACAATTCGTGTAGTTTCAATTGTTTTTAAATTTGTGGGTCGAGGTCTCCTAATGATTGTGTAATAACGTCCCGAGCGATTTCGGTGCAGCCGGAGAGAGGGGAGGTGCTTTAAGGTACGTTTTGCGCTTTCCCACTATATGTCGTAAATGGCAAGTCTTAGGAAAAATGTATTCTCAAAATCTAAAGGTCATACAATTATCTACTACGTTGCTTCTGTACGTGAGTTTTTTTGAAAATTTATCACCTTCAAGAGCCCATATCTGGAAAACAATACATTTTTTTGGAAAAAATGCACAGAAACAGAAAAAGTTACAAAAAATTGTATGAGTTTATTTCAATTTGGATAATACATTTTTTTCCAACGACCCACCATTTTCGACTATAGCTCAAAGACCGTATAAAATTGTACCTTCAACCCCCTCCTCTCCCTCCGGTACTGCCGAAATCGCTCGGGACTATAATTATTATAATTATACTACGCAATAATTCTACGCAAAAATATTTGTCAAAAGAATATTTCCTTCGTTCCTTTTTTGGGAGTAGGTATTTTGGCAAGGTACTTAGTACGTACTAGAAAACTTTCTTTTGAATGAATTTTTCTTGGCCGCATCGTAGAATGCAGATCTGGGGAAATTCTGCATCAGCATTTGACTCTCAATAGAAACTTTCCTTTCCCCAGACGATTCCTGATTGACTCCTTTCCACGAAATATTTGCTCTCAAGAAAAAGTTACCAAATAAAAGTTATTACGTTCACTTTAGACAAATTAACAAATTACCTTGAGATAAACACACTTTAAGCTTAAGCAGAGTAGAGATGAGCCATGGATAGAACATTAATAATAATTGACGTCACAATTGAGGTGATTTAATAAATGATCTCAAAAATATTACAAATAGGACACTGCAATATCAACATTTAAATTTAAATTAATTTTTAGTATACAGGGGATCAACACGTAGTCATAGAAGGTATTAATATCATTAAATTAATATTAAACAAAGGTAGTAATTGCAATTCGATTGTATCCAAAACCAGTATGTAATCAAACGTTATATCAAAGAGTCGTCGACAATAAAAACATTACCTTTTGAACTACACGTCGCAACGACCTTGTTGAGCTCAAGAAGGGCGCTTTCTTCCAATCTGTAACAGACAACAACACAAACAAACAAATAAAAGGAGTAGTGAATATGCACATAAAATATTGCGTAAGCAATTCTAACGTCTGATACTGAGACAAATCTGATACTAAACCGTAATTAATACTCAATAAAATGATATCAATTTATTCAAATTATTTTAACTAACCATAAGCAACATTTTGACTCGACCAATGATTCTCTTTACAACGTAAATATATAAAAGCATAAAAGTGACGTTAACACCAAGAAAACTACTTTACGATGCACAAATAACTAAATTTCTATTTAACAGCCACGCAATCTAACCTATTCGGAATGTAGATCAGGTGGTATGAACCAATTCTTCGGAGTAAAACAAATAAACTAACTAAAAATTGTAGACACCGCCTTCGGGCAATCTAACAGAAATAAATTCTCGGAGTCGCAAAAGTAATCGCAATTATTGTAGATCAAATCGGGTCTCGGAAATATTTCTTCGTAGCGACACAGATAATTAGATTTATCGGGCAATTTACAAGATCCTTAATATCCGAAGTTTCGTTATACTTGCAGTTACAATTCAGGGACAATTATCGAAGTGCAGGTAAACAAATTTCATGTAAGTAGTGTAGATCACAGGTAATGTTGGTATAATCACGTGTTTGGTTTCACTGAAAGGTTGGGGAATCTGCCGATAATGTAGAAACTCATCTATCGCGTGCTTGAATTGACAAGATGGCGGTGGAACTTCCCAATGAATTTTCCTTGTGCAATATTGAGAAAAGGTAATCCGTAATTGTTGGTACATACCGATATCGGCCTTAGAACTTGTAAAATGTATCGACAAACAGCGTCAGCGAAGTGTCGAAAGCAGTATAAGAAGAGAAAACTTCACCAAACGTATACAGTTACATAAATCCCTCGAAAAAGGTATACAAAAAATTCCAGTAACCAAAATGGCGTGTACGTTCTTCTTACAAATAATTGTTGAATGTCGTTTTTTATAAAGAATTGCGCGCGCCGAACGAACTCTGCACGACCTCCGTCGGCAAAACAAAGAACTATTGTAATAAGAAGTCTATAACCCTTGAATTGCCTCTAGTGGTAAAAATAAAGAACTAAGTAAAAAAAATTTACTACTAATTTACATCTTTAAACTAGTGGATTACAAAGGAAATAAATAGATGGCGTAAACATGTTGAATAAACACGAAAATAAGAACCAAAATTTACTTAAATGGAATTTAATTCAGGAATATCAATTGGTAAGAAAAAAAAAACCTAACAAAGTAGAATTTTCTCCTCTCTAAACCAAATTAGTTACCATGTAACCTCTACTTGTAATATTGCCCTCTACGAATTTTCGCTCGAAAAATTATCCACAGAAATAAATATTGGCGCTCTAGGAAACCTTCGGAATATTTGCTGTTGAAAAAGTTTCCCTCAGGTAAATGTGAATTCGATTTTGGGAACATTTTTTTTCACCCGAATTATTTACTCCAGTGCGGTTAATTACTAATCTCCCTAGATTGGCCTCCAAGAAAAGTCATTTCGGGTAAATTCTCGCTCCAAAAATTTGCTCTCTGTTAATTTGTCTCTGCAATATTTGCACTCTAATCATGAAATTATCCAATTTACTACGCCATTTTACAGGTTTTCTATTTACAACTTTCACTATGATTTTTTTAATCTTAGTAGACCAATTTTCGTCTCCACGTTTTTTTCGCGAATTATCTCAATTTATATTCAAAGATAATAACAAGCAACGGCAAACAAAATATCCCTTATAACGGGTTTACCAATAAGAGCGATAGGATTTTAAATTGAAATAAAACACAGTCAATTTGGTCAAATTTAGGTTTGATTGGTTTTATTAGATGCTGTATTTCATGCCATTTATGATTTAAACAAAATATCGTTCAAATGGCCACCGCGGCTCTTTTTGCACTGGCTCATCCGATCGGACCAATTTTCGATGACTCGGTGGATCATATCGGGTGGAATGGCAGCTATGGTCGCTCGAATGTTGGCCTCGAGCTCGTCAAGAGTCTTGGGTTTATTCGCATAAACCTTTGACTTCACATAGCCCCACAAAAAGAAGTCCAATGGTGTTAAATCGCATGATCTTGGCGGCCAATTGTGGGGGCCATTTTGAGAAATCAACGATTCACCAAACTGTTGACGCAATAAGTCCATTGTAGCGTTCGCTGTGTGGCATGTTGCGGCGTCCTGTTGAAACATAATGTCGTCACCATCGATATCATCAATTTGGGGAAATAAAAATTCGGTCAACATGTCCCGATAGCGCTCGCCATTAACAGTAACCGCACAGCCGTCATCGTTTTTGAAAAAGTACGGGCCAATGATGCCACCGTACCATAATCCACACCAAACAGTGATTCTTTGGGGATATAATGGTGATTGACGAACCACTTGAGGATTGGACTCACTCCAATAACGGCAATTTTGCTTGTTGACAAATCCATTCAACCAGAAATGAGCCTCGTCCGAGAAGATGATTTTTCGATGAAAATCTGCATCATTTTCCATCGACTCTAGAGCCCAATCTGCAAATTCCCGACGTAAGCGATGATCGGTTGGCTTGAGTTGTTGTGCCAAAACCATTTTGTATGGGTGCAGACCGAGATCCAGCCGCAAAATACGCCAGGTGGTCATTGAGGACAGCCCCAACTCTTGCGAACGGCGTGGAATGGACACATTATCATTTTCGGAAACACTGGCTACTACGGCGGCTATATTCTCTTCACTACGAGCATTACGTGTTCGTGTGGGTGGCTTAGAGTCTTGCAGAGTAAATTCACTTTCCAATTTATCAACTATACGGCGAATAGCGAGCACAGAGGGAGCACCATGGCGACCGTATTTTACACGAAATGCTATTTGAGTAGCAACAAAACTTCGCGAATTTGCGTAGAAAATTTGGATAATTTCCAAGCGTTGAGGCAACGTGAACTTGTTCATGATGAAATGGCAAGCCTTACTGATGACAACTGACAGCATATGTCAAATGTTTGGCATCCAACATAGCCGCCTTAAACGTTTAAAATCCTATCGTCCCTATTGGTAAACCCAATACTATTAATCTTGGACTTATTTACTTGGAAATTTTCTTTATTGAAATTAAAAACAACTTTAAGTGGAAACCAATGTTAATGCACTAAAATACATGCAATACAAACGGCTTCAATTTTCCCAAAGATTACTATCTTTAAGAACGGTCAAATTCGAATTTTACTTGAGAATTTTTTAAACTTCAATCAAAATTATAATTTTCAATTAATAATAAGACAAACAACTGTTTAAATTTACATAAATAAAATAACGTTACCTTATGTGAAAAACATTGTTCTACAGATGACGATGTTGATACAGAACAGTTTCGGGGTGGTTATTTCGGGCTGGTAAAACACTTCGTGAAGCGATAGGGTCATACGGACTGTAAAATGGATCTTTCCCGACGGATACCTTTTCTTCTACGAATTTGCCAGTGAGTCCTTTTGGGTGAAGCCTTTTCTGACGTTAACATCCAATATAATAGATCGCAAGCAAGCAAAATTTAATTATGAACGGGCATTATCAATGCTTTTGAACGCTAGTTATTATACACACAAAAAGGGAAAAGTAACCAATTTTTTCTATTTCGGTGTCACAATGATGATTTTGTACAACTGTTTTCGGCCGAAAACAGTTGTACAAAGACAGTGATTATAGTCGTTTTTTTGGTAACTCATCTCTTAAGTTGGCAGTTACTAATTAGTACAAGTAGGTACTTCGTTGGGTACTTCCATCTTTGAACTTCAAAATGTCAGTCTTACTACGCTGCCAACCTAAAACTTAACGGCATAAAAAGTGTTCCCAACATAAAACATGTTAGTTCTAATGTTCCCTATGGTTTCTGATAATGATTTTTTAAATTAAATTAAAGCACCGAAATAGAAAAAATAGTATGAAAAACGCGTGTTACAATGCTTTATTGTAATACTCCTATCTTGCGGACACTCGTGGCTACCCTTCGCGTCGCCACTCGTGCCACAAGATAGTCGTATTACAATAGGTCGCATTGTAACACTTGTCTTTCAATATACTATTTTCACATAACTTTTATCAATTTTTTTTCGACTGTGTTACGGCTGTTTAATTTATCTTATGGGATGCGTTTAATCAACATTAACAGTTAAAAGCCTATCAAAATGGTATCCATGGATACAAAGAATAATTGTACAGTACAAGGTGTAAAACCTTACCTTAAAACCACAATTTTTTTAAGTAAGTAAATTTAAATACGTGATACTAGAACACTAATGGAAGAGTCTAGAACGCGTATCATATTTCAGAGAATGAATGCGTCGCATTTATTTCCATTCCTTATCGCCGGTGAGTAATCTTTTATCGGCCTGATGGCGCCTGGTAGTCCCCGATGTCTCTGCATTTCTAGAATTTTCGCTACAGTATTTATTTAATTTGGAAATGGAAATTAATTTGGAAAGCAATCATAACTAAAGGATTCGTTTAAACACATTCGCTTCAATTTTGAAGTATTTACCGTTTTGATACGTAAAACAAGTAAGCTTGACTTTAATTTACCACAGAAGAGCATGCTTCACTTATCATGTCGAACAACAAGGTTGTGTATTACGCTGTTCTGGAAGCTCGTTTTGACAGGTACTGCAACACGGCATTTTTCATGCTAAATTCTTCGCCGTGACGGTAACCGCCGAGACGCTACTTCAGTTACAAAGCTCAAGTAATATCTCTTTGAGGAAAAAATTGTTTATTGGATTAAAATAGAAAAGTTGTAAACGCAATGCTTGGGGTGTAATAGTTTAAATGTAGGGTTTATATTATGGTCTACACTTTCATTCACATGAAACAGAAAGTGTAGCTCATACGATATTTTGAAAGAAGACAACTTTTTCCTTTCAATCTCGGCTACAATACACCACATTGGAGCAAGATCTTCAGAGCTACCCTTGGGAATAGAAAGGGATTTACAATCTTTTACGGAATTCCGTAACCTGCAAACAACTTAAAATGCTGCATATACACAAAAACGTCCTAAAAATTCCTTGATAGATTGCTGAATACATTGTACGATAAACTCGATACTTTACTACAGTACCAGTATCTATGAATTTCTGTCTGTTGTCCCATAACAATTACTTAATTACACGTGGATTCAGAAATGAGATTAATAACGTAGAGTTGCAAACTGTAGGTAGAATTACTTTTATGATAATTACCTATACTAGTTACTGACTCGATTCCATCAATGGTCGATGCAAAAATGTTCAGATATTCGTGCTGCACACAGCATTCAATTTTATTGCATCAGAAATAAACATTTTATTGCATTCACTTTTTCCTGTATAAACTACCTACTTTCTGTACTTCCAATCGATCGTGTATGATTAAAGTATGGCGGAACATAAATAACCGATACGTTATTATCTCAAATTTAAGGCCGCTGAATCGAGTGAAGCCTATTCATAATGGCAGGGTTATGATGAATAAAAAACTAAATGTATGAAGACGCAAGACGCCGCCGTATTGCAAATATCTATCCAGCGCTGCAAACCCTTGATAAAGTGTAGTAATTTATCTAATACACCGAATCTGAGTCCGTGAGTTGATTAAAAGTTGCGCTTCCGCCACTTTTCTTAGATTCTCTCGAGGATCCTTATTCAATTATCTTAGTAGCTCCTCCGATTAAGTTTAACTACCGCTAATTTTCCAAGCTTTCTGTGTTATAATAAATACATTTCGAAATTTATCCACCTACTCCTTCTTAGCTGATATTTAAAGCGGCGTCGCGTCGTCGGTCTATTTAAAATGACACCGATGCAACTTGTCTGGTGTGTACCAAATCTCATGCATATTTAATATAAGCTTCTCTGCACTAAAGTAATGTGCGGCGGTGGCGCAATTCCACTCTAACACTTTTCAACTGTAAAAGGGATATAAGGGCGAAGAGCATTAGTGAAGTGGAAAGAACATCGAATAGAAATTGGGAATTATTTGGATTGACGCTAACCAATTAGCTGTAGACGTTTCCCTGAAACGAAACGTTTCGTTCTTCCACTTCAATTATTCATTCTGCTTAATTTGTTCTTATTTTCCTTGTCGTGCTGCTTGCGTGTAAGATCTTATTTTCTGTTTAAATTTCTCCTATATTTATTGTTGTCAATGTTACATTTACTTTGATTTCTATACTAAAGTAATTAGTTCATTAGTGCTGTGAGTGAAATATTTACCTTCACATTTCTCAGTTTTTGTTTGCTCCAGCTACCTATCTTTTTTTTACGCACCATAATATATGAATATTATCATATTTTGGGCAGAGATCTGCGGATGGCATCACAAATTGATTAGAACTAAGTACTTCTTTGACACCGAACGAATACATATCGTTGTTTTGCATAATTACGCCTTTTTGAGCAATATGCGTCTACAAATCTCTAAGATCCCAGATAAAGTAGACAAAATCCACGCAAAAAACTCCCAGAAATTTGGGAATTATACGTCAGTTGTTTTCTATAGCAGACTTGAGCGACGATAGATTTCGTTTGACAATTACGCAATCTAAAAAACTGGAGAGGTATATTCGCACGAAGCAAAAGGCGTGCACTACGTGTTCCAAGCCGCGCCGAAGTTGAACTCTTATCCCTTATGCAATTACTTGAACCTTGGAACCTAAGGAAAGCCAAAGACATATAAAGCCAGGGTAATCTCATCAATCTGAGCGGACCGTAAGGAAAATTTATCTACACATTCTGGAACATTGTGATATTGAATAAGTTCATATACCACAAATGTGAGCCTTAACCTAGGGGAATTCTGTATCCTCAGGCCACATTAGAAGGTATTGTAAAAATTTGGTTATTGTATTTCAAATTCCGTGAATTAGGTATATTATGTTTGTTGATAATCAGCTCATTTTATTTTTATTGTTTTAATCAATTTAAATTTCAAAGGAAAAATCCCTTAAGTTACTTTGGCAATGTGTAAATTTTCAATTAGCAGACTTAACTAGAGGAAGGTGAATTTTGACTAGTTGGATTATTTACTATTTATTATACCCGTGTGATTAATAGTAGTCGAACCTGTGTTCTCATTTGTTTATTATAAGTAAAATTAAACAGATAAGCGCCGTATTTTCATGTTTCAGTAACTTATGACGGGCTCATATGTTAATGAATGTGTTTCCATGGAAATTAATTGTCAAATAAACAATAGCATGAAAAACCTGTCAGAAGGGGTATTTTTTATGTTCCAGTAAAACTTATATGGCCGCCTATCGGAATACGTATGCATTAAGTCCTATCAACACCAATCATTCAGTGACGAAATTCAAGAAATGATATCGAGGCATTTTGAATGTGATAATAAAGTTTAATTATTAATTGTATTAGAGTGCTTCGATTGCAGTGGTCATTGGTTTTTTTATTATCACGGTCTACACCGGTATATAAACCGGTAATTGATTAATGTGTAACTATTTTTGTGAAAAATATTGAATTACCTAAAAACTACGGGATTTTGGCACAGGACACCTCTTATAAAAATTAGAGCACACAAAAGACTATCGAATTGAGAAATAAAATAGTGGTGTTCCACTTGAAAAAAAAATCTTTGAAATTTGGAAAATTTACTTTTTTTTAACATTGTGTATCACTAAATCCAACTTTCTCATTACCAATGTGTTGCCTTTTATTCAGAATAACATTATTGATCAAATGTATTTCTTAATTTTAAAATCAATGTCGCTACGATTTATTAAAGTGGGGCTTGCTTATTTACAACTATTCGGAAAAAATTAAGAATTTGGTACCATTGGCAAAAAAACAAAAAGTGAATAAGCTTCCATGCAAAGATTAAAAAATGACATCGAAGTTGTCTATTGACACCGTAAAAATGGGACACCCTGTACATTCTAAAATAATTTCTGTAGATGCGCAACTATCTATGGTTGACATTTGCACAAAAGGAAAGAACGACGCACTGTTGCAGGACCCTGTAAATATAATATAATTTAATATAATATATAGCAAATTATTCGCGTGTTTTGGCGTTTTTTCTGGATTACTGTGGGAATGGTGGCTCTGATTTCCTGCATGGATTCTGTTTTCACAAGTTTTTAGTCTAGTTAGCCATGGACTATGATAACAGAAAAACATAGTCCATGGCTACTTAGATTAAAAACTCGTGAAAACAGAATCTTTATAATTAATTTTTTCGCGTACAAGAAGAGGTAGAATAATCGTTTCACATGATTTAGATGCAGAATTTATATCTCTATAACTTTTATTTGAAGTACTAGCTGACCCGACGGACGTTGTCCTCTTTCCTAGCTATGCATACCTAATCAATTTGAACTGAAATAAATAATAACAATTATTTCAGGAAATTCGCTGTGCCTAGCGCAGGTACCACCCGCCCCACCTGCGCGATTCTGCCCTCTTATCTCTAAGAATATGTGTACCAGATCCAATCGGTTCAACCGTTTAGCCGGAAAAGAGATTTTGACACACTTGGCCCAAAATCTCCCCATCTCTCCCCAAGATAATAAAAAATAAACGCACTCACTTCTACGTTGCTTTTGGCGATTCAGAGCTAGCAACGTACCTTTTTTTTGCTGTGCCAAATGCCGTAATTTGAAAGCAATTGTATTTCTGGATGCGTAAAAAAAATGTATAGAATCTGGCCCATTTCCGGAAACCAAGGAATGTAGTGGCTCTGGTGGCGGTACCAATGGCGTCAATTTCGCTTGGCCACTGGCGCAACATAATTCCGGGGCTTCAGTTTTAAACCGGCCGGATATTGCGTAAAACTAATTTCCCATGTTAAATCCCTATTCCTACTTACCGTGCACCACCCGGTATGTTTGACTTGTAGGATTTCAAATTCTGCGACAAAGTTGGTACCATGTTATGTTGGTACGTCTAATTAGTAGCATCTTGAAAAAACTAAAATTCAACTGAAAATAGAAATTAACTCTCTAGTTTTTCTGTATAACTATGTATACCACGTGTTTAGTCTATTAACACTTACCAAAAAAACTTTTAATATAAAAGGCGCGATTGCGGTGAAATAACATCGACATTTCTAAAAAAACTCACTGCAATCTGGATAAACTTTCCGATCGAATTGACAGCACACAAATTAATTTTTTGACGGATATATGCCGATCGATGTAGCTGTTAAAACAATTGCTGCCGCACCGTCAAACGCGCGATGTTTAAATAGTCGTTAAGTTTTCTCAAATTTTCCAATTTTCTGCGCGATTTTCTTAGTTTTTCTTGCTTCTACACAGTATTAGAAAACTTAAAAAAAAAGCCGAATGAAATCGGTAAAGTCGTTCTAAAGTTATTGCGTGATCAGAAGAAACAGGGGCTCATTTTTATATATAGAGATTTTTGCGTAAAATAATTAGGAAACGTTTGTGCAAAGAAAAAGTAATTTCCCATGTTAAACGTTGTTCCACTTTTCGATTTACTGTACATGATAAATAGTTTGATGTCTTTGCAGCGCAGCGCTCCAATATTTTTTTCAAAAGTCCGGCCCGGTATTTTTGATTTAGGTATGCCTAATATGCATATCCAAAAACTACGTACACACAGACGGAAAACAATTTTATCCTTGCTTAATGATCTAAAACGTCGACATTTTGATGATTTTGATATATCCAAAAAACGGTGTTGCAATAGCCAGCTATCTCAAGCTAGGAAGCTAAAATTAATAGATCGACGTTAAATAATCAAAACAAAACGACGCATTTTGACTTTTTTGGACCATATTTTTCTCCGCAATGGTAAGGAAATTTGGAAACGATAAAGGTAAAGTCAATCCGGGGGCATACGATACATTGTTGATATTAATGCAATGCAAGTTGAGGGATAGCTTGAAAATCGTTTTTCTTTCAATAAGTGTACCTACCCCAAATACCTAAATAACGCGTTCTATTATATAACTATTATATGTATACACAGTAAAATTTGGCGAACAAATATTGTATATCGTGACGATAATGATATATTCTTTGAACAGCTAGAGCTTGTTTTCATATTTCGTAGGTATTCTTTGTGCGCATTTGTATGTCAGTCTCGTATATTTAATCAAATATTGCTGTGGGTTGCCGCCATCTTGCATTAATATAAATGCAAAATTATATTAATGGAGTTCGGCAAAGTTTGGAAAGAGCACCGAATAAATGAAGCTCGTTACGTTTATTTTGGTGGGCAACCGGATTTATTTCGCAAGCTTTATTGTGTATTTAATAAATTGTCTTGGCCGCATGTCGTACAAACAAAAAGGAAATAAAAGGCGCAGTAGTCGGAAGCTTAGGAACATAAACCACATATTGCAGTCTACCGCATCGAGCGTTAATTGGTGGTTAGAGGGTGTTTGTGGGTACCTATTGTCGTGCTGCGTCGTAAACAGATAAACCATCTTGGACGCCCGCAAGAAAAACTGCACTAAAGCAGAATGGATGCATCAAACAAGTGGGTGCGCTTGTAATTAGATGCGGGGTTTCTCTTTTTATGTTTGTTTGTTTATCTAAACTAACAATCTTTTTCCGTCTGTCTTAACAGTTCGAGCCGATGACATAGATTGATGGCTTTATGTATATTTTTGAAACGGAAGCAAAATTACACTTTGATTGATGCTGCCCCGCTTTTAACTTGCTCTAAGAAGCGGTCTGTGCAAAAAGAATACAGTGCAGTAAAATCAAGTTCAAATTTTCGTATATCATTGTTCTCCATATACATTTTTAGGACTTAGTACTCCAACTTCCTGGAGTCCTGAATTTAGTCGAAACATTTGTGTAAGAAAAGCAGAACTGCCCATTTAGCCCTTGACGACAAACAATTTTGTTTTACCTCGTTGTTGCCCGATACGACAACACGCGACATCTAACGGAGGAATTTTGCAACTCATCATACAGGATGTTTACAAATAAAATTTTGACGTTACCACTTACAACTAGATATCTTACAATCACGATTACTATTATATATTTCGATAACTTTGTTATTATAGACTTTAGAAACAACAAAATCGTAAGCACTGAAAAATTGTGCCTTTTCTAATGGAAACGGTACTCAGTAATAATTATAAAAAGACCATTGATATAGTTATTTTTGTAAATAAGTAAAGTATGAACTTTTCATTTTTAAAGTAGGTAATTTAGGAAATAATTTATATATATGCAAAAAATGTACACCTCTCAATTTACATGACCTACTGCCTGAATAATTTGAAAATGAAAAGGAGGTCCAACAAACGAATATACAATTTTACATTTAAAAAGGAGTAACAATTTTGCTTTTGTAAATGTATTAACAAGCAATAAAAATAAATAAAGTTTGTGAGAGTATACGGGAACCGTAAGGCTTTGTGAATTGCGAAAAGAGCTTTCGAAAGAGTAAAATTTGCGCAAGTCTTTCTAAGTCTAAGTTTTTTCTAATCTATAACGGTTTTTAAATAGCACCCTCCCCCTCCAATGGTGTAACACGTTGAATACTTTTTCAAACTGATTTTCGATTACAATGAATTTACAAAAAATATCCAACGAGAAGGAGTCAAGTTTTTTGGTTAACAGTAATGGTTTTATCTTATGGAAAAAGGAGTTGTACTAAATTATATGCAAACGAAACATGATCATTTGTTCAGAAGTAGGTCAGCGATTTTTGACGTCCGTTATCCAAAAAGAAATATCATTTTTCATTACTTCCGGTTCAACCAAAACTTGCACCTACTGATTGTTATAAGTCGAACATCCTGTATATATTGTATTTTTGAATACGGAATTTAAAAAAAAACTACGATAAAAAATACCCAATAACAAAGCGTCTGCTTTAATGACAAATTAAAAAAACTATCGCATGTCGTATGTTATTTCTTCTCACTCGCACCTTATACGTATTCATTTTCCAACCGACTATCCATGTCTTCCAAAACATTAAAACCGTTTCAACATTTTCACCGGTAAATAGAGCCAGAATTAATTAAGAGATTTACTCGCGCGTCTGTCTGGCTGTGTATCCATTTATCAGATGTAGTCTAGTTTATTTCGATGAAGAGAGATTTTTAAACGTCTTTTAGACTTTGGTAGACATATGGGGGGGGGGGGCGAAGGTCAAGCACAGCATCTCAAAGAATGTTGAAGGTCTTATTGTAAATCAATGCCGCGGCAGAGGGGGGTTCACTCTCCTACTTTCCGAAATAATCTTTGCTCCCCTTCCAGGGTCGAATCATGAATTTTGGGCCCCTGAGGCTTAGATTTTGTAAAAAATGGAAATTAAATACTTTTTATTTAATCTGATTTACTTACACAAACTTACAAAGCCCGTACGGTACGAGACCAAATACCAAATAACAATTCGTGGAGCTCCCGGTTTTTTAGTGCTAATTTAGTCTCGTGTATTACGGCCTTTAGTAGTTATTATCGCGAAAGAAATGAGCAGGTATGTTTTTCTTTCGTAAGGAACAAATAATTAAAAGGAACAATTCTTGAATACTTCAAAGAAACTCGAATTTGAGACTAATAAAAAATAACCTTCCGTCAGACTTGAATAAGGTGTATCGTGTGGGACCGCGTGAAATATGAAGATGAAATGCAGAGTGCTGTATCTCATGAAAAATTGTAACGAAGCATTTATTTCCGTTTGAATTATGTGGAAGAACGAATTTCTAACTTTAAAACGAGTCCAGGTTTCAAGAACATTCCACCAAACAAATATTAATTATGTTAACTTCAAGTTTTCAAGATCTAAATTGTTTTTTTCGCCTCGTTGTTTGGCTTTGGTGTTGAATTACACACTGGGAATAGGTCGTGTTAAGTTACTTCTGCAACTTTAAGCACTGCTTGGTAAAAATGAGCTGACATCACAGAATCCGAATTTCAGTATACAGTCCTGAAAGCCGGGTGAATCAATAAAAATTAATAAATCATCGCCGCCATTATTGTTCTGCCATTGAGTAGGCGTTAAAAGATGACTTAGAGTTCAGAGGATGGTTTAACACGAAATTAATTAATACGAACCACTCTGAGCTGGCAAAAAGATTCGAAGATTGGCGATGAGAGAGTAATGGCCGATTTACATTATCAGTCACGTCACGATCAGATAGCGTGTATTTCTTATGAACATGTTCTGCCCGTAAATGTGAATCGGCTTTAAGGAATACATGCTATATTACTATAACAATGGACCACTCCGTGAGCGGATTGTGATCTGACCGTGACGGCGTGACGTGACCGATAATGTCAATCGGCCTTTAAGGTCCAGATAGATTAGCGTTCGGATAATTAAATAAATAAATAAATTTTCTTTTTTGGAATCAACGGAATTCCACAAATTGCACTGTGAATAAAAAAAGAAATGGTCATTTCCAAGTAAATTTTAGTGATAAATTGTGACAGGTAGACCTTTAGTAAACGAAAAAAGGGAGATACATCCTTAAACAACACAATATTTTTTGATTTTCATTAATATATAGTGATTTGGCATTGTGTTGTGATTATTTTGCTGGAAAAAGAAAAAGAATTTGTAGCAAATTTGCAGATAAAAGAAAAGGAAATCTCTCACGTAAACAAGGGGAGTTTAAAGAAGGTAAAGTTTAGTAGCGAATCGTAAGGGCTAGCCAACGGTATTTGAGTAATATTTTAATGATACAGTTGTCTTGTTGGGATTTCACGTAAAAAACCAAAGGAAATTCTTCAGCCTATTGGCAAAAAAATCCGCTGCAAAATGTTACCCAATAGTGGGGCTTTAGTGTAGGGTCCGCTGCACAGCCGTTTAGCCGGAAATGAGAGTACAGACGGACCGACAGACTGACATCATCAAGATTTTGTTTGATTTGGATTTCTGGTGCTTCAAAAGTGTATTTCCGTAAAAAAAGTAGGGGGTTATTTTTACCCCAATGCAATACCTCCCTTAAATGGGGTAGGTAAGTAGGTACCTAAATATGTTAAATTACACGCCTTCCGCCGACTGAATACTTTACGTTCGTCATATCAAATTAAATTCATACTCACCGCATACAATTGAAAGAAACGATGGCAATCTTTATATAAACATCAAAATGTTTATGCACAAATACACTCTTAAGCTGATCATTTGTGGCGCCTACTTTGCAATTCAAATTGAACAAGTGCTGTGTAGATATTAATTGCCGATCTTTTCGTTGGTTCTACACAAAATGTTAATTAATATGAAATGCAATTTAAATAAGTACCCCGAGTAGATGGTAACTGCTAATTTAATCTTCATTAAATGACACATTTATAACTGTGAACCAACCTTAAATGAAAATTTCCCTATAACTGTCGTCTTTAAAAATAGTGCCTTTTGTGGAATTGTTCTGTCATCTAACGCACTTATGCAAATAAAACAATACAATACAATACTACATTATACGCATTTCTCAATACTCCAAAGTTGTTTGTGTTTCCATTTCAAAAAACTGAGTTTTTAGTCTTTGAAGTTTCATAATTTTAGATCTTCATAGGCGCGGTCGTACACAACTTAACTTTTTTTTAAGTGTACTAAAAGCAAGCCCTATTCATTCTCTATCCACTGATAAAAATGGGTTGCCATGACTACAAGGTACCATCTGCATCCACCATCCAAGTATAAGCATTTGCTTACTTTTATTCATACGGGCCAATATCGATATTGGGTATCAAAAGAACTGAAATTTTATGTAGAATCCAAAAATGCAATAAAAAATAGGGGTTGCCATTTAAAATAACGAAGTTACTAGCAGAGCTACTTCCCGTATTTCCGGAAGCTCCCAAAAAACACCCTGTTTTTTAAGCGGCTGGACAGATTAAGGTAAAAAGGCGTTTAAGTTCTATGACTAGTATCGAAAATTTGCCGAGTTATTCACATTTTTTACAATTGAAGGTTTTCAAATTGTGTCTAAAAAAGGAAATATTTCGTATTTTTTCATTAGTCATTTAATGGTGTTCTTTAACATAGTAAAATAGAACGTGACCACAAACAATATCGTAGTAAAAAAAATTTGGATGCTATTAATATTTCAATGAATTGATTTTTTTGGAAGGAATTGTAGAGGAAAGTCGAACTGGATTGATCTAAATATTATTATATTTTAATATTTTGATTCTTGTGTATTTCTTTGACATCAAGGTGGTCGGTAGAAAAAAGCATTTTTGAATGTTAGTAATAATAATATATATTTGATCTTTTAGCCATTTACATGGATAAGATAACATATAATTTTTTTAGCGCATTTTTGGTAACAAAAAGGAGCTTATCATTTCACTTTGTCCGGCTGGCTGGCTGGCTGGCTGGCTGGCTGGCTGGGCGGATTGAAAAACTTTTGATCTAGACATCGTAGAGAGGTCCGGTTTTTTGCATTATCTCCGTCTTGTCGAGTTATTGGCGCAATGGACATTCATTAAGCCCGTAGTGGTTGCGTTTAATTAGAATTTGCGAAATAACTAACGCCGCTTGAAAACTTGTCCGTGCGTATATCGATTTTAAGCCGATCCGATTGACGTAGAGGAATGGCTTTTTTATAAAATAATATACTTTTGACATTGCCTAACTACGGTCACTAATATGACTTATCTAGGATAACTACTTCAAGGTGAAAACTAATCAAAATCATAACACGGTGATGAGTTTTACAGTTTGTGGTATAATTTTGGTTAAAAATATCGTATCCAGGTCTGAGCGGTTTTTAGCGTAACACAACGAAGTTGAGGTAACGCTTATGTGCTCGTGTTTCCGTCTGTCCGTCCGCCCGTCCGTCCGCCCGTCCGTCCGTCCGCCCGTCCGTCCGCCCGTCCGTCCGTCCGCCCGTCCGTCCGTCCGTCCGTCCGTCCGTCCGTCCGTTCCATCGAGATCTCGGCCCCTGGGACACCTAGAGACTTCGGGTTTTCGCTAATTGATAGCTGCTATGGTCTATATTTGCCCATTTCAGACAGTTTTATTGCACTCTCTATTTTGCGCAGACTGCGCATTGCCAACTTTCTTATTTATGGAGATCTTTCTTTGAAATTTTAACCACAGATGCTTCTAGTAAAGGCAAACATTTCACACATAGTAAAAATTATGTAGACATGCGCAGTGACTGCGCAATGCGAACTTTCCTATTTACTGAGATTTTTCTTTGAAATTTTAACCACACATGCTTCTAGTAAAGGCAAACATTGCGCACATACTAAAAATTATGTGTGCGCATGCGCAGTCCCTGCGCAATGCCAACTTTGCTATTTATGGAGATATTTCTTTGAAATTGGAACCACAGATGCTTCCAGTAAAGGTAAACATTTCGCAAATAGTAAAAATTATGTGTAGACATGCGCAGTGACTGCGCAATGCCAACTTTCTTATTTATGGAGATATTTCTTTGAAATTTTAACCACAGATGCTTCTAGTAAAGGCAAACATTTCGCAAATGTAAAAATTATGTGTAGGCATGCGCAGTGACTGCGCAATGTCAACTTTCTTATTTATGGAGATATTTCTTTGAAATTTTAACCACAGATGCTTCTAGTAAAGGCAAACATTTCGCAAATAGTAAAAATTATGTGTAGGCATGCGCAGTGACTGCGCAATGCCAACTTTCTTATTTATGGAGATATTTCTTTGAAATTTGAACCACTGATGCTCCTAGTAAAGGCAACAACTTGTTGATTGCAGCGTTATCGGAGATCTGGGATTTCATTGAGGCAATTGCAGCGTTATCGGAGATCGGGGATTTCATTGAGGCAAGACGTCTTGATTATGGGAGACTTTAATTTCCCATTAACTGTCGGAAATCGGGTAGAGAAATTTCTTCAAGAGAAATTCAATATAGTGATCATCTCTCTCCGAACAGTGACAACGAATGGCGGAACAATAATTGACGGAGTTTTTGGCAAAATGGTCAACTACACTGTTGATTGTTCGGTTTACGAGTCGTACTGTTCATACCATCGTCCAATTATTATTAGAGTTCGAAAATTAATAAAGAAATATATGTTTGCATAAACCTTATTTTATAATTAAAATTTTCTGATAAAATACTGATTGCTAATGCAATACTGATCCGTCACGCCAAAAATGCGCTGAAGTCTCATCGATGCACATAC